>NC_045541.1:29415209-29730209 GCF_009769535.1 Thamnophis elegans | reverse complement strand
ATTTATACTTAATGTAATTACTGCTTCATATATTTTAGCAAGAGACTATACATGTGAAGTATTTCCTTCAATGATATTTAGATAGGTCAAAACTTTTTCTGGAGCATTAAAGGGACGCAGTGGCTCAGTGGCTAAGACACTGAGTTTGTCAATCAGAAAGGTCCATAGGTCAGCAGTTCGAATCCCTAGTGCCACGTGACGGAGTGAGCTCCCGTTACTTGTCCCAACTTCTGCCAACGTAGCAGTTTGAAAGCATGTAAAAATGCAAGTAGAAAAATAGGAACCACTTATGGTAGGAAGGCAACAGCATTCCGTGCACCTTTGGCATTGAGTCATGCCGGCCACATGACCATGGAGACGTCTTTGGACAGCGCTGGCTCTTCGGCTTTGAAATGGAGATGAGCACCGCCCCCTAGAGTTAGGAATGACTAGCACATATGTGCGAGGGAAACCTTTACCTTTAAAGAAACCAGGCTCAGTAAAAAAAAAGAAAAGAAGACTTTAGGACTTGGGTACCTAGTATAAAGTATAATCTTTATTGTCATTGTACTTAAATACAACGAAATTGATTTTGGCTTTGCTTGGGCCGCATTGAATGAAGAAGAATTATCTTGGGCTGCATATAAAAAATATAGTTAATGTATATAAATAAGAAACATTTTTTAATGATCTTGTGAGTCCATATTACTGTTGTCGAGAGCAGCATGAACTGTGTGGGGTGTGGGTTGGATCCAGCAAGTTCTTCATTTGGTACACAACACTGATATTATAATTCTTAACTATTTGGATAATCTATAATCTTCTATAATCATGTACAGCACAGATGTCAAACTCAAACACGTCATGTGACGCATCACAACGTATCTCAAGGGATTTTTTCCCTTTGTGGAGCTGTGGTGGGCGTGGCCTGTGCGTGACGCATCTGACCTGTGAGCCATCAGCTTGAGACCCCTGATCTACAGTCTTTATATATACATAATTAAGAGTCATATAGTAACTGAACGGTGCCATTTGCCTAAATATTCTTAGTGTCATTGGATATTTGTATTATAAGTTATCGTAAATATGTGGGAGTAGATGACATAGAAATTTATACCAAAAAAACAGCAATGGCTTCCAGGCATGTATTTAAAAAAAAAAGAAAGAATAGCCATTGTACTCCTCTTGTCAACCTCATGTTTGTACTCCAATAGTTTATTGCAGAAATCTATGATAGAGAAAATAACCTCTAAATATTTAATAATCTAACCTGCTCTACTGAACTCACATAATAATCATTTTAATGAAACTATAACCTTCATCTTATTATAATTTATTTTGAGTCTCTATTTGTCTGCACATTCAGCCCATTCCATTATGAAAAGAACTAGCACATATCTTGCTAATTGAATTTGGGGGATACTGCATATTTAATTGACTGGATTAAGCTTTAATCCCTTCTTAGAAGCAAGGATTGCAATGACCATTGAAGATGTAGGTCATCCAGTCTGTGAATCTAAAGAAGACAGCTAAGACTGGGCCCCATTATCCAGCATTTATTTTTATCAACTCTGGGATATTTAATCCCCTCCTACACACACACACACACAAACACACACAAAAATACACACTTCCCGTTTGTAATGGAGTAGCCAACCTGTCTTCTGAAGAATTCTTGACTAGACAGATAACATGTTTAACAGACATTATCAAAATATCAAGTTTGGCTGTATAGAAATGGTGTGAATGATTAGCCAGCTTCTAAGCAACTTGTACTTTTTCAAACTTTGAATTTCAATCTCATCAATCCCAACCCACAGTCAAGAAACTATGGGAGCTGTAATTCAAATCATCTGGAAACATGTTTGCCCTATTGTAATGTTCAGGTGGTGGCTAATTGATGCATAATCTAGTTTAATATGAATTTCAAATAATAAGAAATGGCCTATTAAAATTTCTGTTTGTCATAGATGCTAATAACAATTCAACAAAATAATAAAAGAGAGTCAGAGTGACAGATATATTTACCTATCCCATCTGATCCTATGGAAATGCTGATAAGGTTGATGATGCAAAGTTGCAAATTCCTTCCTTCTTCCATTCATCAAGCAGCCTTGTTCTTTCATATTTGTCTTCCTATTAACATAAAGTAATTTTTAAGGTATTTTCAAAATCATTATAGTCCATGATGAATCCTAGATTTATAGGCTGAGTTTCATGGTGAAGCCTTAATGGCTGAAGGCAGCAATAGCTAGAATTTGCAAGTACACTGGATTTAAGTGCTATAGAAATTCAGATATAATTATTTTATTTACTTCCAATATTTACACATCACTCTCCAAACTCAGATTAGAGCCACATGTACATAAGAATAGGCAAAATATAATAACCAGGTACCAATATAATATTGTAAGGTTTCAATCAAATACACTTGCCAGAAAGGAAGCCCCATTTGGAGACAGAACAGAGGTGGTATTCAGCAGGTTCTGACCAGTTCTGGAGAACTGGTAGTGGAAATTTTGAGTAGTCGGAGAACCGGTAAATACCACCTTTGACTGGCCCCGCCCCCATCTATTCTCTGCCTCCCGAGTCCCAGCTGATCGGGAGGGAATGGGGATTTTGCAGTATCCTTCCCCTGCCATGCCCACCAAGCCACACCCACTAAACCATGTCCACAGAAATGGTAGTAAATTTTTTTGAATCCCACCACTGAGGCAGAAGGACTTGCTTGTGGTGAAAAAACTGTATTAACATCATATACCAAGTTCATTGTGAATAAAATAGCTGAATAATATAGGACAGCATGGATAAAATCAAGTACAGCAGCACCTCTGGTACCAGAACTTTGTTCTCCAAAATGACTTACTACCTTCAAATGCTGTCCATCCCCATGCAAGTGACATCACTGGATACGTGAATCAGCTTTCCTTGGTCTGCAACCATCTAAATCTTTTCTCAGCCAATAAAGCAGCTGTAGTAGCCCCACATCTGGAGAGACCCAGTTAGGGAAGTTCAATATAGACAGCTCTGTGGTTGATTCTCCTATAGGCTACTCAAAGAAATCCATCTCAACCAGGGGTGGGCTTCAAAAATTGCAGCAACAGGTTCACTGTCCTGTTGCTGGGTGGGTGTGGCCATGGTGGGAATGGCATAGTTGGCCTCCTGCACCACAGAGAGGGCATTTTTCCTCCTCCCCAGGCTCCAGAGCAGAGGTGGGTTCCTACCAGTTCGCACTTATTCGGTAGAACCGGTTGGTCAAATCTACCAAACAGGTTAGAAGAGGTTCCACCAGTGGACCCGGAAAGCAGGCCACACCTACAGAAGAGGTTCCAAAAATTATGAAAACCCACCACTGCTCCAGAGGCTTTGCTTGAGCCTCTAGGAAGGTGAAAATTGCTTCCCCTGGGCTCCAGAAGCCCTCTGGAGACCAGAAACGGGTCCATTTCTGGACTTCTGGAATCTCTGGTAGGCCTGTTTTCCCCCCTCCCCGAGACTCTGTACTTACCTAGCCTGATAAATGGGCCACAAGGAAACTCCTGGGAGGGGAGGAAGGGGATGAGGTGGGCATGGCCAACCAGGGATGGCATTTGGGGGTGGGCAGAATCCTAGCTAGAGGATCACCCTAACCCGTACGAACCCCCAGCAGTCCACCCCTGATCTCAACTATCAGAAAAGTCATCAGTCCAAAGCAGAAATAGATTATTTCACAAAACTGGGTAGGTTGTGGCTAATAATGAGCTGTAGCATTTGTAGTTCAGCAACAAGTAGGGGATCTGGTTTGTGACTCCTGGTTTTAGAAGAAAATCTGGATATCTGTATTCTTTACTCTTCCAGCCTCATCTCCCAAGGACGTCTTCAGCCCATGGCTTTTATTCCCTTGAAGCACAACAGGCCAGGTCTAAAGGATGTACAGGATGAAACACCAGCTGCCTGCTTTTCCTAATCTAGATAATGCTACATCTTCAATCAGTATTGGTCATCCAATAATTCCTTAATATCATCTACCTCCTCCCATTCCCAGGCTTCCAAATAGCGTTTAAAAGTAAATCAGAGTCCAGGGCAAAGTATTGCTCAAAGTTCCAACTTATTAAGAGAAGCATGTTGGCAAAAGCTTCCCGGTTTTCCCCATCTAGTTGAAAGTTCAAGATCTTGCCCCACACCCACAAGTCCATAATCCAATCTCCCACTGCCATGCTGGCAGTTCTACCCATCCAATTCCAGTCGGGTGCAGAGACAAGGATGACCTTGGCTTTCTAGAAAGAACTTTGTTGTGGCTACATAGCATCTAACTTTGTACAATCCCCCCCTCCCATTTTCCCACAATAGAAAATGCATAGCAGAATAATAGAAAGTGTGGCAGGCCAAAGACCCCAAAGAAAACATGGCTGTAGGCCCGACACCCACCTCATTTGAAATACACCACCTGTGTTTTTCAGCTTCAGTTCAAAGCTGATGTGTTCCAGTTGCCCTGAGACCAGTGGTGTGTTCCGGATCCTGGTGCAACCAGTACGGTGCAATGGGGCTGGGCGTCCATTACTTGAATGCGCGCAGCATACTTACTGTCCACAACACTCTGTGATGCCTCTGCGACGCTCCAGCTGCTCAGCGGAATGTCGCACAGGCGCCGTACGCCCCGTGTGCGTAAGCCCCGAAAACCTCAAATACCGGTAAGGAGCATGGGCGGGTGGGTGGATCCTCTGGAGCACTGTACCAGAACGGTACCTGGTGCTCCCAGCAGGCACCGGTATGCCCATACTGGGGCATTCAGGTCATAACCCATCACTGCCTGAGATCTTCAGAACAGATGGTCTTCAATGCTTCGTGCCAATGTAGTAGAGCCCCAGCTCCAATTGCTTGCGGCACCTAGCACATTTTCTCCTCTTCAGTGACTAGCCAATTTTCTGTGCAGCCATTTCATGTTGGGCTGCCAGGATGCTACATGTTCCCTGTTGGTCATCAGTTGTTTTTTTAATCTTGCAACTCATGCAACAATGGCCTGTTAAATCAATGAACCATCCCCAACCCAGAGATTTCTGCTTGACTCAACCCTTACATCTCCTGAGTTGGCACCTGTATCTCTTCCAGCTGTCCAAGCTGACAAAGCACACTTCCTTTGTTTTCCCATGATACTGTAATGCTTCCCTTCTCCTTCCTTTATTTTTAAAATGTATTTAAGGAATCATGCTAGCTTGCTTGTTTTCATGAAGTTAATCTATCAGTTTTTCTTTGTTCCATTACTGAATAATAAAACTGAAGGAACAACCTGTTTCCTTTAGGTTGACCAGTGTAGCGCCACAGCTACAATACTCGGGTAAGGAAAAGGGGGAGAGAGAAAGGGTCTGATTTAGTGTCTTCGGAGATTCTCAGTCATCCAGGCCATAGTTATCCCGGAGTTGCTTTTTCAAAAGGCAAGTGGACTTTTGAAGATGTTCCGCTTCTCATCCAAGAAGCTTCTTCGGTTCAGAGTTGAAGAAGCTTCTTAGATGGGAAGCGAAATGTCTTCAAAGAAAAACGAAGTCCCACTGCCCTTTGAAAAAGCATCTTTTGGTCTGACTTAGTGTATGTTGGTATATGAAAAGCATCTGTGTATGGAGACATCTGGAAAAGGAAAGGAAAGGCACAGCGACAGGTGAGACGGAATGAAACAAGGCAAGCACTGATTGACAGGTCTGGGCAGGAGAAGTCACTCAAGCCACTTCCCTTGCACAAATGGGAATAGCAAGAATTCAGCCATAATTCAGATTAACTACCAGCCCAGACTTGCTACCGTCCCACTGCAATCTGGATTGGCATTTCTAAAGCAGTCTGGAAAGCAAGTGGCTTAAGCAGCAATTGCATAAAGGTCTTTATTAAATTTAGCTCTCCTGACCTCTAGTGGTCACTTCTTCCGTTTCAGCTCCATTGTTATGGACTTTCCAGCAGCACCTGTTACTACTACTCATACCCGTGTTTCCCTGAAAATAAGACCTAGCCTGAAATAAGACCTAATCTAGCTGTGTGTTCGGATTGCGTGCCTCCCTCCCATGCCTCTGTTTGGACAGGAATCAACTTATCTTCGCTGCGCACACTGAGCAGCACCAGTGTGTGCCAAGTAAGGGGACAGTCACTGTACATTGCTAAAGGTACTTATGAGTGTTCACTGCAGGCTTCCATTACATGAATAATGTGCGACACAATCTTTTGTCAAAGCAACCTTCCACCAAACTGAAGTGAAATAACGGATGCTAAAGAACATACCAGAATTCTAACATGTCAGTAGTGACTTCAGCTGGCAACTGATAACATACAACCCTCATGCATGAATCAAGGAGCAATATTCATTTTAATAACATTACCCTACCATCTTAATTATAATCCAAAATATTTAATATATTTGTTATACTGTGGATATAATAAAATCCAATATCTTGCATTGATCTATTAACAATCCCGTAGAAAGTAAATTAGTTTTTTTCCTAATTAATCTTATATATAGCATAATAAAGTTTTCATTTGAATTAGTCTTATAACCTGAATATTTTCCAAATCATTAGGTTATATCAGAGGTGGTATTCAGCAGGTTCTGACCAGTTCTGGAGGACCGGTTGTGGAAATTTTGAGTATTTCGTAGAACCGGTAAATACCACCTCTGACTGGGTCCTATTCTCTGCCTCCCGAGTCCCAGCTAATTGGGAGGGAATGGAGATTTTACAGTATCCTTCCCCTGCCACGCCCACCAAGCCAAAGAAGCCACGCCTACAGAACTGGTAGTAAAAAAATTGAATCCCACCACTGGGTTATCTGTATGAAGTTAGGCAATAAATTGCCAGGATATTATCAGTATATAAAAATAATTTATACCTTGAATCTGTTGTAGTGACATAGTGATACTAATGATATTACATGATTGCCTAATAGTAAATAAGTAAAACATCAATGAGAGGGTATACAGCCCTGATAGGTGCCCCACAGTAATTCACTTGGTCCTGAAATAAAATGATTTGTTATTTCAATTGCCAGTGTTCACAGGTAATAAATTGCAATCCATTCAGTAAAAGATGGGAAATTAAACCTAGATATACCTTTTTTTTAAGCGTATGGCACATGTTAGCCAGGGATCACTGAAGTGGCTACCTCTGTGGAAGGATTTTTTTCAGGGGGTGTTATCTTTAGGTGGCAAAACCTAACAGTGGCCTCGAGTACAGGAGCCCCTTAAATGGGGCAGGGATACTAAGAATCTTCTGGTCCGCTAGAAGCATGATATACCCAAAACTACAAATTGGAATGTGGAACTTGAGAAGCCTATATGAATCTGGGAAAACGCACAACACTATTCAAGAAATGTTCAAATACAATATCTCTATACTGGGAGTGAGTGAAATGTGCTGGCCTGAAAATGGAATATATAAAATAGGAGATTATACTATCTACTACTTTGGTGAAAATAGTAAACATCATTGAAATGGAGTAGCTCTAGTAGTAAACGATTTTGTAAATAAATACATCAAGTCCTTTATTCCTGTATCCGATAGATTGATGATGATCCAAATAAATAATACTCCAGTAAATATGAATGTTATACAAGTTTATACAAAACAATACAATACAATAGCAGAGTTGGAGGTCTTCTAGTCTAACCCCCTGCCAAGGCAGGAAACCCTATACCATTTCAGACACATGGCTACCCAACATATTCTTAAAGACCTCCCTTGTTGGAGGATTCACAACTTCTGGAAGCAAGCTGTTCCACTGATTAATTGTTCTAACTGTCAGGAAATTACTTCTCTGGTCTAATTGCTTCTCTCCTTGATTAGTTTCCACCCATTGCTTCTTGTTCTACCCTCAGGTGCTTTGGAGAATAGTTTGACTCCCTCTTCTTTGTGGCAACCCCTGAGATATTGGAACACTGCTATCATGTCTCCCCTAATCCTTATTTTCATTAAACTAGATATACCCAGTTCCTGCAACCGTTCTTCATATGTTTTAGCCTCCAGTCCCCTAATCATCTTTGTTGCTCTTCTCCGCACTCTTTCTAGAGTCTCCACATCTTTTTTACATTGTGGCGACCAAAACTGAATGCTGTATTCCAAGTGTGGCCTTACCAAGGCATTATAAAGTGGTATTAACACTTCACGTGATCTTGATTCTATCCCTCTGTTTATGTAGCCTAGAACTGTGTTGGCTTTTTTGGCAGCTGCTGCACACTGCTGGCTCATATTTAAATAGTTGTCCACTAGGATTCCAAGATCCCTCTCACAGTTACTACTATTGATCAAGATATCACCTATACTGTACCTGTGCAGTTTATGCTCCCACAGCTGACGGTGATGAGGAGGATTTAGAGAAGTTTTATGAAGATATAAACAGTGTATTGAAAACCCTAAAAAGTAATGATATTACAATACTCATGGGGGACTTCAATGCAAAAGTGGGAGAAGGAAGTGATGCTCCTGTAGTTGGAAACTTTGGCTTAGGAACCAGAAATGATGACAGATTTGTAGACTTCTGCAAGGAAAACAGGCAATATGTGATGAATACTTTTTTCAAGTTACCAAAAAAGACGCCTCTACACTTGGAGATCACCAGCAATTACACAAAATAATATAGTAAGGAACCAAATTGACTATTTTTCAATAAACAAAAGATTTAGAAAGTCAGTAAAATCAGCAAAGACATACTCAGACGCAGATGTACCATCCAACCATAATCTACTACTTGCCGAAGTCCAGCTGAAACTAAAAAAGATGAAAAACCCGAATCCTTTTAAACCAAGAATTGACAGTGACTTCATCATTAAACATGGAGATAAGATAGAAAAAGAACTAGAAATTCATTTAAGAGAAACCAACAACCCAAATAATGAAGATGTAGAAGTGAATTGGAATAAATTTAAAAAATGCAATAGTAGAGGTAACAAACACAAAACAAAGAGAGAGGTATCACAAGAAACAACAGTGGACAATGGATGAAATTCTTCATCTCATGGATAAAAGACACTCTCATAAAAATAAAAACAAAGAAAAATACAATGAATTGCAGAGAGCAATTAGAAGAAAAATTTGACTGACAAAAAAAGTGGTTTGCAAAAAGATGCAAAGAAATAGAAGAGACAGAAGGTATTCATGATGATTTCAACTTACACAAAAAGTGAAAAAAGCAGCAGGTGTCTACAAAAAGAAAACCAACAACTTAGTTGACAAGGAGGGAAAAATCATCTTGGATGAGGATGAAAAACTAAAAAGTTGGAAGGAATATATTGAAGAACTTTTTGAGGACACTAGGGATGATATTGATATAGAAAGTATAACAACTGGACAAATGGAGGAGGTTGAACACGCAATAAAAATAGCAAAAACAAGTAAAACCACAGGACCTGATGATATCCGAGTAGAAATTTTAAAATTGCTGGAAAACAATGGGAAGAAATTTTTACTGCAGCTCTTCAATCAAATATATGAAACAGGAAAGATACCAAATGATTGGCTAAAGTCAACCTTTGTGATACCCCCCCCCAAATAAATGCAAATTAGTGTACCAAATAAAGAACAGTAAGCTTAATGATTCATGCCCTGAAAATATTCCTGAGAATAATTCACACAAGAATATACAGCAGAATTGAGGAGGGTCTAAGTAACACACAGTTTGGTTTCAGAAACAATCTTGGTACATGAGATGCCCTATTCAGCATTCAAGTTCTTGTACAGCACCTTAGAGATGTCAATCACAGTGTTTACATGTGCTTCATCGATTTTGAAAAAGCATTTGATAAAATAAAACACAGCAAACTATTACATATCTTGAAACAAGTGGGACTAGATGATAAAGACATCTGAATCATAAAGAATTGGCATCAGGTAGTAAATGTGAGACTAGGCCAAAAATACTCAGATGATGCAGAAATAAGAAGAGGGGTCAGACAGGGGTCTACTCTGAGTCAATTTTCAATGAAGCACTGGAAAACATTGATGCTGGCCTCAAAGTAGATGGTGTTCAGATCAACAATTTAAAATATGCTGATGATACAGTTCTGCTTGCCAGTAAGCATGAAAACCTTCAGCTCCTCATCAACAGAGTCTCAAAAATATCTCAAAAATGTGGCTATTGAAAGAATTATAATTAGTGGTTTTGGTATCTATAAGTCCCAATTCTTTGTTAGCTAATACCTCTGAACTTATATTTTATAGTTTATAAAACACTTGTTTTAAATAATGAGATAACATTTACCTGTTTTTAATATTTTACAAAGATATATAACTTTGCCAATAATTATTAAGAGAGCCCATTAGAAAGAATATTTTATCATATGTGATGGTTGTGTAAAAAAAACCTTCCAAATTACTGAAACAAAATACATGAAAACATTCATAACAACCTAAAAATAAAAGCTGAACTGAATCCAAATATATTTTTATAATAGATATAATTTCAGAAAACATAAATGTAAAATGTCACAATTTACTAAAATATATGCTGATAGCTGTAAGAATAAAACTGTCACAACATTGGAAAAAAAGAATTTTACTAATGATATCTATATATAAGTGTGTGTGTGTGTGTGTGCGTGTGTGTGTGTTCCAGCATAACTCTGGAATGCCTGGGCTGTTGAAATGAAAAGGAATGAATTATAGCTATAGTTTCAAATCACAGTACTTTTGACAATGATAGTGTGCATTTTGGATTCAAGTTCGTGTGTGTGTGTGTGTGTGTGTGTGTGTGTGTGTGTGTGTCTGTATTCCAGCATAACTCTGGAATGCCTGGGCTGCTGAAATGAAAACCAATCATTTATATTTATGGTGAATTACTTTGACTTGACACTATGGATATAATTCATTCCTTTTCCTGTCTAATACAGGATTAGGATAAATAAATATCTGGGCAACACCGGGTTATCAGCTAGTGTTTAATATAAAGCAAATATACATAGGCTATGGTCAGCCATTGAGGAAATAAACAGAAAGGAAAGAAAGAATGTTTTACTGAAAAGTT
Source organism: Thamnophis elegans (assembly GCF_009769535.1). Lineage (NCBI taxonomy): Eukaryota > Metazoa > Chordata > Lepidosauria > Squamata > Natricidae > Thamnophis > Thamnophis elegans. The sequence goes on along the minus strand of NC_045541.1, from coordinate 29,719,265 downwards.
TTCCCATAATGTTTTTATTTATACTTTTTCTATGTTTAGCATTAGTTTTTTTTCGTGTTATTCAACACTTATTATCCAATGTAGACTTTCCCCCCATTGTACCTCACTATTCTAACAATCAAAACACCATTAAAAATAGTTGCCTATTTTTTCACCAGATTTCTGATATTTTTTGTTGCCTAGGAGACCTTTGCTCCAAACGCCAGGCAGCCCTTGCTAATCTTTTCTTAAATGACTGCAATTTTTGTTCAATAATGTCATTTTGACTTCTAAATCAGAGCTACCATATCTGGATTAGGTTGTGGGTCACTTAGAAGCCTGAGAATTCTTTGGCCCTTTGAGTATTTTTTCAAGATCACATTGGAAGTGCTCAGTGCCTATATAAAGATTGTCTACTGGGACAAACTTTATGTCACATTACACACACACACACACACACAGACTTTTCTAGTATTCTGGTCCCATATACCCGCCAGCTTTTAATAAAATCTCTACCAGCTCCAATGAAACCTCCACACTAAAAAGTCTATTTTGTGTGGCTAGTCAGCTGACAGGCTCTGAAATATGAGGAAAACCTTTCCCTGCGAGGCAGCTTATGCTATTCCACATCAGTTCTCCCCTCTCACTTTGAACCATTACAAATATTATACAACTGTCTGCCTTAGAAGAAACTGCAGATGCCAAGGTGTAATCTGTTCATGCAGACAAGGTAGCTTGGATACTCTGCAAACCGATAAAAGGCATCAAATCCCCAAAACTTTTATGAATTATCGCAGCAATCTGTGATGAATCTCACACAAGCAAATGAAGGCTTCCATTTGCAGGTATCAATGGAGAGTAACTTTGCATTTTGCAAATTAGATGCCTGGTTTTTTTTTTCTTAATTTCTTTTCAAGGAAGGAAGGGATATGAAATCTTTGGGGGAACAATTCTTTCTGACACTTAAAGAACATCTGAAAGGAATGTGGGGAAGCCTATATCTAGTCCTCAGGGAAGCCCCTGCATGAGACAAAGAATGGATCATGTCCTAACTGGTTGCAAGACATGTCAGTAGGTATTTCAATCACATCACATAACTGTTCTAATTTCTTTGGGCTGAAGATAATATTGCCCGCTGACCAGGGATGGGCTCCGACTGCTGCTGCTGTCAGTTTGCTGAGGGATGCGCTGCGCGCACGCTTGATGCACACAATGCACTCATGTGCAGTACTTAAAAATGCTTCCACACATGCACAGAAGCAAAAAACAAGATGGCAGCACCTATAGCGCCACCAAGAGAACTGATTCAGGGGCGTGGCAGGCTGAGTTACTACCTACTCGGCTGAACCGAGCCAAACCGGTAGGAACCCACTTCTGCCGCTGACAGATACTCAGCCAAAACAGACAGATTTCTATTTCCAAATAAAATAGAATTTTTTAAATGGCATATTCAGTTTACTTCATCACTGTAAGAAAGCTGAAGGTGCCATTTTTATTGTCGATAGACATCTTTCTATTTCTCCATCATTTAACAACCTGCCTGGTTGCCATACTGAGTCATTTTGATGTGGTGGTTAAGCAGCTAATCAAAGACTGGGCAATCTCTCTTGGGCATGATAAATCATCAGGTGATTGAATCAGCCCATCTACAAGAGTTCTTGTGGGAATAAAACCATGGCAAGGGCACATGGGCTCCTAGAGAATAAACGGGATACAAACCTAAGGAATAATGAAATGAGTCAATGGAAGGGATTTCCTCCTGGTATCTTTAATTAAGACCTGGGAAGCCGGGGAATCTACAGGCAGCTTGGAGGATTATTATATTATGAACGAGAAGTTTTTCCCAACACCCATCTTGCTATGGAAACGTTTAACCCCAAAGGTACAGCTCCCTCCCTCAAGATTTTTAGAAATCTTTAAAGGCAATTTATTTTACCAAGCCTTCAACCTTAGCCGAGTTTTATTGGCATTCATCCTGAGAAAAGATTAATTCATTACTTCTCTTGAGTTTCTTTTTATAATTTTGATTTACATGCATTTTATAATTGCTTTTATAGTTTTAATATGGAACTCATCCAGAGACTTGAGAGGGGTGGGCTATAAAAACTGTATAATAATTAAATGCATCATAAAACATCCCACTTCCCTCCTCCAGATAATTAAATGCCGTTTATAAGGATGCACTATATAGGTAATCTTTTGAGTTATGACAGTTCACTTAGTGAATGTTCAAAGTTATGCAATAGCCCCCTAAGTATTTACAACAAATATGACATAGTCCCGAAAATATGAATTTGCAGCACCATGGCAGTTATTCACCCTTATGAATGACCGCAGAGGCACTGCAACGTTCACCTTGCCTACTCTACTCCCCTCCCCCCACTCCCCACAATTGCTTTCCCCTTCCCACTCTGCCGCGTCAGACACACTTACCATGTGAAGAGCCGCCTCCTCTCTGCTGTGGTTTCTTTGAAAAATCACACTGCCTCAAAACATCTCATTGGCTTGCAAACATTTTGAGCAGAGATTGGAAGGTTCTGGGCATTGTGATCTTGCAGGACTTGAGGCCACGAGATCACGGCCCCCAGAAGCTTCCAGTCTCCGTGCAAAACATTTGCAAGCTGACGGGATGCTTTGAGGCAGCGCAATTTCAGTGCCTCAAAGCATTCCATCAACTTGCAAATGTTTTGTACAAAGACTGGAAGCTTCTGGGGGCTGTGGATTTGCATGGCAGAGAAGCTGGAGAGGAGACAGCTTGTTAGATCTTTGCAAGGTTAGTAACCCAGTAGGGTAGGAAGGGGGCAGGGAAGCAATTGTATAAAGTATCTCAGTAGGTTGGGAGAGGCCTTGGGTGGTCTGTAGCAGGTGCCGTGTTTCATCACTAGCCCCTCCCCCATGGTCTTCCCCACCTCATGTGCACTTAACGGTCTGCACATTTGATTAGCGAATGCGTAGGCAAAATAGGGAGTGATCACGTTCGTTTGACATGATTCACTCCAACAAATCCTCGGGTTACGAATATAATTGACAGGCTCCATTACATTCAAGTCAAGTCAAGTCAAGTAGGTTTTATTGTCATTTCAACAATATACATTACAGTACACAGTGAGACAAAACAACGTTTCCCCAGGACCAAGGTGTGTAACTCGAGGACTACCTGTCCAATAGAATTTTTGCGTGACAATAAGGATGAAAAGAAATTCAAAGGTACTTGCACTGAGAATGATATTCACTCCATATTTGCTTTAAAAACTTGATTTTCAAAACTGCAACAGGTACAGAGAGTAAGGTAATCTTCAATTTACAACAGTTCATTTAGTGACCATTCAACAACACTGAAAAATGTGACCTATAACCGTTTTTACACTTACAACTGTTGGAGCAGCCTCATGGTTACATGATCAAAATCCAAATGCTTGGCAAATGATTCATATTTATGACAGTGTACTCAGGATCATGTGATTGCCTATTGCAACTTTCTGACAAGGAAAGTCAATGGGGAAGCCAGCTTCACTTAACAACCATGTTACTAACTTAACAACCAGATCTTAACAAGTGTGGCAAGAAAGGTCGTAAAATGGAGCAAAATTCACTAAATACCTGCCTCACGTAGCAACATAAATGTTGGACTCAATTATGGTCGTAGGTTGAGGACTATCTGTAGAGAGGAAAATTCCACCTTTTGATATGAAATCCAGGCAGCCACTCTCTGTCAAATGCTGCAGACTCCCAGAGCCATTTCTGTTTGGTTTCTAAGCTACCAGTTGCTGTGTTAGTCATTTCTGTCTCCAGCCTACTATACTGGTATTTTTATATCTAGTGTGTATTCACCCCACCTCCTCAAATTTCTATTGTTTTTCTTTAGCTCTATTTTAATGCTGGGAAATTGATACAATAATTTGGCTACTACAAATATCACATCCTGTTCAACAGTAACAGATGTTGTATTTTAGCTGCTTATCTCTTTCCCATTTATCACGGATGGGCCACCTCTATGATTCAGTTCATCCTGTCTTTCTGTGGTAAATTGGAGCTGAGGAATGAAACATGATGCTTCAAGGTTTACTGTCCCACTTCCACTTCACTTCAAATTTACCTGATGCAGGATGACAGTGACCTAAGAAGCTCTTTGCTTCACTTTTGGGTCAAAACAGACACGCACACTCTTTCTCCCTCTCCCTCCCTCTCCCTTTTCTCTCCCTCTCTCTCCCCCTCTCTCTCACACACACACATAAAATTGAGGGATGTTTGTCACAGTGTCTGTTTTATCCTCTAAAGTTCTTGCTTGAAAACAGAATTTACCTGCTTTGTTGCTGCATATGTATTAAATAGCCAATATTATTGACTGAGAAGATTACTTTTTTAGAATGCGAGTGTGTAATTTTTACAGATGGTTCTTCACAGGGATGGGATTCAGCCAGTTCGGACTGGTTCAGGCGAACCGGTAGCTTCGACAATCAGCTGAGAGCAAACCAGTTCGCTCTGACGATCAGGTGGGTCTTTCGCTATACTGACCTATATTTCCTTTGTTTGAAGCCCAGCTGATAGGCGGGGCAGAGCGGATTGCCCAGGGGTGGGTTTCTACCGGCATTACTGCTGGTTCTGTGTGCAAAATGCGCCCGTGTGCATTTGCACCTAAAAAAGTCTGTGCATGCGCACAATTTTAGAAAAGGGGGGAAAATACATTTTTGCAATGAAGATTGTTCTGTACATGCGCAGAACCAAAAATCAAGATGTCACCACCGACGATAGAACCAATTCGGGGGCCTGGCAAGCTGAGTTACTACCTACGCGGCTGAACTGGTATGAACCAGTAGGAATTCACCTCTGGGATTGCCGCTCCTCAGCTGTTTTACTCACCAGGGCTGCAGTAGAAGGTAAGTTTCTGAGCTGTTTTCAAACACAAAACGCACACTCAGAGAACCAGTTGTTACACCAGTTGAATCCCAGCACTGGTTCTTTGTATTCAAAAATGAATTTTCCATCGTATTAAAGAAAGGCGGGTATATTTCACTCTTTAAATGTGGGGGGAAAACAGTGGTAGATTGAAGGCGGTACGCCCCCAGTATGGGCGTACCAGAGCCTGCCTGGAGCACCGGATACCGTTCTGATGCTCCGGAGGGCCTACCCACCTGCCTGAGATCCTTACCGGTCTTTTAAGTCTTCAGCGCTTCCACGCATGCACGTGGTGTGAACAGCGCCTGCGTGACGCTCTGCTGAACAGCTGGAGGCTTGCAGAGGCAGTAAGATGCATGAGTGCGCTGTGCGCGTCCATGTAGATGATGCCGGGCATGTTCCAACCATACTGGTTGGAACGGGATCCGGAACCCACCACTGGGGGAAAACCATTTTATTCCATGTATCAGACCCATTCCTTGCTATCATTTTGAAAGGCCCGAAGGTAATTTTGTTTCGGTCAGATTTTGGCCCTTCATAGACTGTGGGTAGCCATTCAGCTTTTTATGAATTGTCATATTATGTTCAAGTTCCTTTTGAATTTTATGGTGCACTGCTCAGGACCTGCATTATGGTTTGCTAGGCCAATTATTATTTAATTACAATAATAAACAAAATAATGGCTTAATGAAATAAGAATCCAGCTAACTGAATGACTGCTAAACGGAATTCATACTTGTCTCCAATATTAGGACTCCAATATTTAAGGAGCGAAAAGCAAACATTGACAAATCTTACTAATGCTAGAATAGCATTTTGTCTCAGGTTAACATGTAGACATTATAGCGAAACATCACTTCAGGTGGGACCTGAAGAGCTAGAAAATATGTTAATTTGAATTTTAATCTTTGATTTTGAAATTTAATAAAAATATTGGAAAGTAGGAAAAAAAATAGAAACATGTTGGTAAGCATTCAGAAATTAATTTCCTGTATTTAAGAATTCATCTAAGCCAATTTCAATAATCATAGGGAAGTTTTATCCAAGGTAACTTTAAAAAAAACTGAGCTTAACAAATGCTACATGATCGTGGCCTGTGTTATGTAAAGAGGCTAATTACTGCTTTTCATTCATTTTAAAAAAACAGGTCAAAGAGAATAGGAGATCTATTTCCCTTTTTATTTTTATAGCATCACATGGCTCAGTTTGTCATTGCTGTCTTCTCCTTTTTGGCTCTTTTATCTGATCTACAAGATTTTAGACTTTCAGATCTTCAAAGTGAATTTACTGAAATGATTTGCTTGTTTTAACTTGTTTTTAATTTTGCATTCCTGATTCCACCCTACTTATTGATATTTCAAACAAATGCCCATCTCATAGTAAAGGTTCCCCTCAAATATACCATATATGTGCTAGTCGTTCCTGACTCTAGGGGGCGGTGCTCAACTCCGTTTCAAAGCCGAAGAGCCAGCCCTGTCTGAAGACCTCTCTGTGGTCATGTGGCCGGCATGTCTAAACGCCGAAGGTGCATGGAACGCTTTTACCTTCCCACCAAAGGTGGTTCCTATTTTCCTACTTGCATTTTTTACTGGTTTCGAACTGCTAGGTTGGCAGAAGCTGGGACAAGTAACAGGAGCTCACTCCGTTACGTGGCACTAGGGATTTGAACCGCCGAAATTCCGACCTTTATGATAGACAAGCTCAGTGTCTTAGCCACTGAGCCACCGTGTCCCTTTCCATCTCATAGTAGGATTGTATTAATAAGGTAAACTCTAAGTGTACCAAACCTAAGCTGAAATGCCCCAAAGTTATTTCTGTTGCTATGTCTGAAAAAACAACATTCAAGGGCAATGCCATTGCCAAAATACTCAGGCCAGAAACATACCTATTGTCAAAGTCTGAAGCTCTGCTGTATTGCTACACAATTACTATTCTATCTTATTTGAGCATGGAGAAATCAAGCAGATTTTAAACTTTTTTTTTCTCCCAAAGACTCTTCCTTTCAATTACTTCTGTGAAAGGAGAAGGAGAAAGGCACTCTGTATTTTCTTTACCCATGCCTAGAAACGCAAACCTAATCATGTACAACCCAGAAGAATTCCAGGAAAAGAGTGCACTTACGTGGTCCACTAACGCTAGAAAATCGTAATGACAAATTCCATTTCAAATGCCACGCAGAGATAAACAGAAAATGCAACAGTCATAAATGCAAAAGAAAAAGAAAACCCAAAAGAAGAATCAGAAGGGTCAGTCCAAGTGAGCTGCATATTATTGGCTTAAACTGAATTGGGATTTTCAAAGAAAAGGCACCAGTCGTCCCAGGACAGGACGTCTGAAGAAGAGACCAATGTGCTTTTTTGATCTTAGAATGATTACTTTAAAGTCTCACCTATTTAAATGGAAGACTTATCAGTGAAGGCCTGCCTCTCTGTGAAGGTTGTTGCTGTGTTTAAACTCTTCCCTTTTTAAAATGACAGTTCATCAGGAAATGACACATTAATTAAACCCATTTCCCCCAAAAGCCCTGTTCTTGTATGATGTGTTGGAAGAAATGTCCTTCTGGGTTTAGTTCCAGGAGGGGAGAAACACATTGGAAACATGAAGACTGCTTGAAAGGATGGTTTTTAATGGTGGACAGGAGGGCCACATGGTTTGAGGTCCTGGTGGGGGGGAAGAGAAGAGATGCTGAGAGTGCCCTGGCGTTATGCCCTCTCTAGGTTTTTGAATTTGAACTTGTATTCTGATTGGTTGTCAGACTTCCATGGGGCCATGCAGGGGCAACTCTGTAGGCTGTCCTGTGTCCCAGACTTGGTTGAGCCTTGCTGGATGATGCTGTAATGAAAGGGCTTTGGGATTCTTATTAGGTATCTGCTTGAAGGCGGTAGATCTTTGTTATGTAGAATAGACTGGCTCAGGCCATTGACAAAGTGGAGGCCCTGAGTTTCTGCCTCCCTTTTAGGGGAAATATTTTAATTTTTTATATTTCCTAAAATATTTCATTTTTCTAGGAGAGAGGTGGGTGCTATCTTCCTAGAGATGGAAACCATTTCCAGTTCCAGCTGGACAGATCATTGAGCAAAAGAACTTTGGTTGAGCTTTTCTGGCACATCACCCAGTCTCTAATGTATTTAGGGGGCATTTTTTTAGCTTAATGAGAACACAAGTCTTTCTCCGTCCAGTCATCCCTGAGCTGGCCCAAAATATTCCCTCTAGCGCAGGGATGGCAAAATCAATTTCATTGAGGGTTGTATCAGGGTTGTGTTTGACCTCGGGGGTGGAGGTGAGCGTGGCCAGGGTGGGCATTGCCAGCGCAATGTAACTCGTGTTGAGGGCGTCTATGGTAGCCCGAGCACCCTGCCAGCGAAAATGGATCCCGAACTTCATTTCTGGCTGCAGTGGCCTCCTGCAACCTTCTGCCAGTGAAAACAGAGCTCAGGAGTGCCACACTCTGCTCTCCCGAGCTCCATTTTCACTGCCAGAGGCACCACGGGCCAGTCCTCCACTGTTTATAGGGCATACCTGCGGGCCCGATCTAAACACCCCACAGGTCGGGCCTCTAGTTTGCCACCCCTGCCAATCCCTATTCAGCCTTTATTGCATATATTCTGAGACATTGTCAAATGAAGTTAAGAAGTGGCATAACAGGAAGTGATGGGGTTTCTTTCGTTTTACTTCCACCTTCTTTCCACACATCATCCACCAATGGGAGAAATTTCCATCACTCAGAGTTCGGCAGCAGGAATGGGGTAAATCTCAGCGGAGGATTTTATTTATCTTCCTGATCTCCTTTTCCTTTTCGATGCCCATTTGGGTACTTCCAAAATTAAAATAAAGTAAAATAAAGACACAAAGGAAGACGCTGGGGAAGACACAGCCCAGATGGGAGGGAATTAAATGGTTAGAGAAGAATGGTTAGAAGGACCAAGGACTTATACAAAGAACTTGAGATCCGGCAGATTAAAATAACAATGCATGGAAGTCAACCACTGAAAAATGACCAGCAATCATCTCATTGATTGAACTTTGCAAACTTGAACCTTTGGCCAATTCATCACTAGCAACTTATATCTTAGAGTTTATGGCACGGTAGTAAAATGTCAGCAGAGAAGCATTTTGAAGGAGAGCCGAACCTTTTCTTTTTTTTCTTTTCATTTTTTACATCCAGTAGAGGGCAATATTGGCTTTTTCCTCCCCATCAGTTAACAGCTTGACAGACTTAAAATATACAGAGCATTTGAAGCAAAACATCATATTTAAGAAATTGTTGGGGGTTGCTTTAGAATACCTGTCTCAGCACCATAAAGCCATCGAGCCTTGTGGATTAGGGAAACATAGAAATATTGTAACAAATAAAATTATCCCAAAGATGCTTTTTCCAAAAGGCAACTGGACTTTTTTTATTTATTTTTCTTTCAAAATGTTTCTCTTCTCATCCAAGAAGCTTCTTCACAGCTGATGCATTATTTCTGTTGTTGTTGTTGTTGTTGTTGTTGTTGTTGTTGTGTTATGTTAAGGTTCAGTTATTTCACTTATGAAAAGAATAGATATTTACTAAAAGCAGAGAGGAAAGAGATTGCTCTGGAATATTTGTGACGAGTATTTCCAACTCAAATGCCCTATCTGAGTCATATCTATTATAAAACTGTTTTGGAAAAAAAAATATTCAAAGAAAAAACTTTAAGCCTGGTATTGGGGGCTCCAGATGCTACTGAAGTGTAACTCCTAATAGCTCAAGATAGTAGGGCAATAATGAGAGCTGCCAATTGTAAATCAGGAACAGCTGGAAGCTTAACTCCAGCATGCTGTATTGTGCATTATTGAGTTTTACCCCAACTGCAAACAGACTTTTTGCTCTTTTTACCCTGTGCAGGCACCCTGCTTATCTGGCCAGATCTGCCCTTACAATCATGGAAAGTTGTTGCCAATGGCAGAGGTGGTATTCAGCAGATTCTGACCAGTTCCGAAGAACCGGTAGCGGAAATTTTGAGAACCGGCGAATACAACCTCTGACTGGCCCCGCCCCCATCTATTCTCTGCCTTCCACGTCCCAGCTGATCGGGAGGAAATGGGTATTTTGCAGTATCCTTCCCCTGGAGTGGGGAGGGGATGGAGATTTTACAGTATTCTTCCCCTGCCATGCCCACCAAGCCCTGCCACACCCACCAAGCCACACCCACAGAACCGGCAGTAAAAAAATTGAATCCCACCACTGGCCAATGGATAAGAAGAGCTGGTGTGGCTGATTGCTTTCAAAGAGATGACACTGTAAAAATTTCTCTTAGAAGCTTGGAATTGAAAATTCTTTTTTCTAGTCCCATCACCCAATTTACTGAGTTGTAAATCTAATGTAGCGGGGAGGGAATAGGAGGAGGAGGTTTTGGCAGGAAGAGGGACAAGACGGAGGGGGTGAAGGCAATAGAGAGGATAGGAGAAGCTTCTGTGGGGCAAGCCTGAGTGAAAGGAGGAGATAGGAGAGGAAAGGCTTCTGTGGGACAAGGAGAGGAATCCACAAAAGACCAGAGGTGGTGGAAGGAGACTCAGCAGGCAATTCAATGGGGGGAGATAGGAGAGAGAGAAAGAAGGAAAAAGGGCTGACCAGCCACACAAATACATCTCCTCATGTGACCTGAGGCTGGGAAAAGACTGGCCATCACCCCACCATGGGACCTGCCTGCTGAGAGGAGACTGACCACCATGATCCTACGTGACCCAGGCCAGTAGGGTTCCACCACAAATCCATGAAGCCCTTATCCGCGGAGACATAAGCACGAAGACTAATTCGCGCCATTCGAAGCGCTAAGGAAAAATGCGACCCTACCCCGATGACATAATCGCGGAGGGCAAATCCGCGCATTCCCAAGCACTCAGCATCCTAAACCTAACCCTAAACCTAACCCTAAACCTAACCTTAAACCTAACCCTAACCCTAAACCTAACCCTAACCCTAACCCTAAACCTAAACCTAAACCTAACCCTAAAACAAACCCCTAAACCTAATCCTAACCCTTACCTTAATTTAAATCTGCTTTCTGCCGCCGCGCTGTTTTAAAGCGCCCTTCTGTCGCTGCGCTGTTGTCGCGGCGGTGATGACGTTGCGGCTTTAGCGATGCGATTTTATCACCGCTATTTTGACGAGCGCGGTTTTGTCGTGCCACGGGCCAGTAGAGGTGGCTGAGCAAGGGACCAGTATGGACCGGTGGCCATACCAAAAAGGCCCAGAGAACCTGGACTCCAGTGGCCCTTTCAGGGGTAGCTCTACATTAATAAGAGAGCAATAAATAAGTTGGTCTTCCCTAACCTGATACCCTTTGGGATCAAGAATTCCTCTTGTGCTGGACTAGTTGGGATTTGGGGAGTTATGGTTGTAATTAAATTGAATTTGCATGGTTGAATGTCTAATTAATCATTTTTCTGTGAACAAATAATCCCGTTTTGTGTTTCTTTGGATAAGGACCATGACCAAGATTGGGAACAAAATGAAGTTCTACTAGGCTCAGAATTTAAAAGTGGTTTTAATGTTGCTATCAAACAGAATAAAATATACCGAGTCATTACTACTCTGAAGTTCTCTCAGGGCCTAGTTCTCCCAAGCCAATGATGGCTAACATTTTCTTCACTGAGTGCCGAAAGTGGGCACATGCGCACCCGTAATGCAATGTGTGCCTCACTCTATGCGCTTGCACCTTGCAGGTGCCCTGCCCCCACCCATGCACATATGACCCCCTGTGCAGGCCCCCCCCGCATGCATGCACAACCCCGTGTGCGGGCCCCACTCCCTGTGCATGCACATGCGTCTCCACATCCACCCGGTTCCCTGCACATGCACAGCAGAGACTCAAAAACCAGCTAGCTGGCGGGAGGCGGGAGTGCATGCACATGAGCCATAAGTCCACCATCATGGTCCTAGCCATTCTTCCAAGACCAAAGATAATATTGAAAATTGTAGGCTCTTCCTATAGAGCAGCTTTCTTTCTTTGCGACATCCGGGCCCCACATTCACAAGATCTAACAGCTACTCAAATTATTACACACAAGGTTTTCGCCAAATGGATCTAAATGGATTAAAATGGAACGGAAGCTGCTATTAAAGATCTATGGCACAATCCCATGATGAAAATCATTTTTTTTTTTAAAAAAAGGCAAAGGAAAGTAATGTTTCCCAAGAGGATCGCCACAATAAAAGTTATGTGTTGTGCCCACAGGGAAGATCTTGGCCAGTATATCTCCATTTATTAAACGAGTCCCACTGTAGTGTTTAATTTTGGCTAAATAGTCAATATCAATCAATAGCCATTAAAAGTCAAGCAAACAGCAAGGCAATTAACGCAATGCTTTCGAATATGTGTATGCAGAACAAGAAACCAAACGTTTCATTCTGTCTTTCTTTCAGGTGCTGATATAATGCAGTGATAGGGAGAAAAGTGTTATCTAAAAATAGACAACCATTAAAAAAACTGGCATGGGGTCACTAATACCAATTTCGCAATTTGCAATTTAATGAGTTTATATGCCGCCCAATTCCGGGGGACTCCGGGCGGCTTACAAATACGAAATGAAATAAAATAACACATAGGGGAAGAATACAAACAATACAAACAATTTAAAAAACACAACATACATTTGGTTTAACTGGGGGTTGAACCTGATTTGAGAATTAGCAACCCCAGGCCTGTCGGAACAGTCAGGTTTTGGTGGCTTTTTGGAAGGCCACAAGGGTGGGAAGGGTCCAGATCTGCTGGTAGCTCATTCCACAGAGCCGGAGCAGCTACAGAAAAGGCTCTCCCCCAAGTGGTCGCCAGTCAGCATTGTCTAGTCGACGGCACCCGGAGGAGGCCTAGCCTGTGGGTTCTTATCGGACGTTGGGAGGTGTGTAGCAGGAGACGGTCTCTCAGATATCCAGGTCAATGCCATGTAGGGTTTTAAAGATAATCACCAGCACTTTGTAGCGCGTCCGGAGAGTAATAAAGAGCCAGTGCAGCTCGCGGAGGATAGGTGTAATATGGGTGTACTGAGGTACACCCGATATCGCTCGCGCAGCTGCATTCTGGACCAACTGCAGTCTCCGAACAATCTTCAAGGGCAGCCCCATGTAGAGTGCGTTGCAGTAATCGAGCCTTGAGGTGAAAAGGGCATGAGTGACCATTTGAAGTGCCTCCCGGTCCAGATAGGGTCGCAACTGGTGCACCAGGCGAACCTGGGCAAAAGCCCCCCTGGTCACAGCCGACAAATGATGTTCTAAAGTCAGCCAACCAGCTTTGTCGCTCTTTCTGTCAATGATAGGAGAGGTTTCCAGATCCCAAGGTCCCTTCCAACTCTGTGATTCTGCTGTCAATAAGGGCCAGTAAACTGAACTTTAATCCAGAGAATAGACAGATTAACAGAGATGGAAGGGACCTTGTAGCTCATCTAGTCCAACTCCCTGCCCAAGCAGACCCTACACCATTTCTGACAGATGGCAGTCCAGTCTCTTCTTGGAAGCTTCCAGTGATGAAGCTCTTACAACTTCTGAAGGCAAGCTGCTGCATTGGTTGATTGCTCTCACTGTCAGAAAATTTCTCATTATTTCCAAGTTCAATCTCTCCTTGTTCAGTTTCCATCCATTATTCCTTGTCCAGCTTTTAAGTGTCTTGGAAAATAGCTTGACCCCTTCCTTTCAAATATTGCTATCATGTCTCCCCTGGTCCTTCTCTTCATTAGACTACCCGGGCCCAGTTCCTGCAACCGCTCATCATATGTTTTAACCTCTAGTCTCCTAATCATCTCGGTTGCTCTTCTCTGCACTTTTTCTAGAATCTCAACATCTTTTTTATAGTGTGTTGAACAAAACTGGATGCAGGATTCTAGGTGTGGTCTAGGAACAGAGAATCTATCTGGTGTACTGGTTAAAGCATCAGGCTAGAAATTGGGAGGTCATGAGTTCTAGTTCTGCCTTGGGCATGAAGCCAGCTCGGTGACCTTGGGTCAGTCACTTTCAGCCCTCAGAAGGAGGCAATGGCAAACCACTTTTGAAAACCTTCCCAAGAAAACTGAAGTGACCTGTCCAGGCAGTTTCCAAGAATTGTTTCCAACAATTGAATGGAAGGGGGTGTGGAGGGGGGAAATATAGACAATATGAGTGTTGGACAGTACTCTTCTGTTGCAGAAATTGACAGGCTTTAGACTTCTCAGGATACAGGAAAAGTTTATTTGGCAGCCAGGTTCAGAAAGCTAGCCCATGGCTAGCATTGCAAGTTTTGAACAACCTTCATTATCGAAGCACGTGTTCTTATACATTCTCAAAGGCAGCGTAACACGGAAACACTTAACTCATTTCTTAGTGGTTACCTTGAGGAGAAAGCCTTATAAGGAGATGGGGTCTTACTTCTCCTTTTGTTACAGGTATGGATTACGTGTCATTAACGAACTTCAATTGAACCTTGTGGTTTGGACTTTTGACATAGGTTTTGACATAGGGACGTTGGCTAGAACATCTTGTGGTTAGGCACTTGCTTCCTGTTCTTTTGCAAGCTGCAACTCTGCCTATGTGGCTTTTTAATATAGAAGTAAAGGGGGCCCGAGAGGCTGTCCAGCCTGACCCAGTAGGTTTTACACTTAATGTCCAAATCTCACTTTACGTCCTACTTTACTTCTGTTCTAGAAGGGGTGCACTCTTCCCAGAATTTTGGGTACTCGTTAATCCATCATTGCACGGAAGGACGCCAGTGGCCTCATTATTTAGCTTCAGTTGATAAACCTTTTTGTACAGGCAGATAGCTGAGCTAATGTTATGTACAAGCTAGTAGCCTCCTCTTTGGATCACCGTTGATTCTTACATTGCAGAAGCTGCCTCTGATGTCTGGCATTAGACAAGCAAACAAACAAATAAATGCATTACGGCATCCTTTTAAAATTGAGATTTTATTTTGCTTTTTTTTTGTTTTGTTTTTTGGCCTTGTGGCAAGTATTATAATACAACTTTTTTCTGCAACAATAGGCAGACATTTTCTGGCCTTGTGATCAGAAGCCAGTAGTAGAGCCACTGGCAATAGATAATGGTTTCAGCATTTGCATCAGTAAGCACATTTCACAATCCCTTTGAACTATTCTACCATTCATTCAGTGTAGGAAATTGTTGCAGCTGTTTCAGCCACGCACTGAATTTATTTGCAAAACTTTTTATAATACATCAGAAGGCATCTCTTATATTTAGCGTGTCTCTTTCATTTTTTTTTTCTTTTCTGGCAAAAGTCTTCATGAAAACAGATTTCTCCCATCTCCGATTTTCCTCTATAAACATGATCTCTTTTTTATTTTAAGCTGCAGAATAAATGCTTTGAAGAACTTGTTATATGACAAGTTTCAGCCTCAGGTCAATTTAGCACAAAGCTTTCAGTCTCCGAAAGGAAAAAAGAACAGAATATTCTTGGTGAAAATGAGAATTAAATCTCATCACCCAATCGATGGAGTCATAGTGCTAATAAGACATAGATAAAGGCAGTCTTCCTTAACCTGGTGTCCTTCAGAGCTTTTGGGCTTCACCTTAACTGACATTTTTAGCTAAGGATATTATCAGTGGGAACAAAATGGGAACAAAAGGGCCACATGGAGATTCTCAGTCATCCAGATCATAGTTGTCCCAAAGATGCTTTTCCACTACCGGTTCGGACAAACAGGCCCAAACTGGCAGAATACCACCTCTGCTTCTCACCCAAGAAGCTTCTTCAGAGCTGCAGAAGCTTCTTGGATGAGAAGCAAAATCTCTTCAGAGAAAAACCAGAAAGTCAAGTTGCCCCTTGAAAAAGCATCTTTGGGACAAAAGGGCCACAGTTTTCTGTGCCTCTTTGCTGCCATCTAGTGATAATTTGGATTTCTGCAGCCTACTTAGATTTAGTGCTTTCCCACTGTTCACTGACCAACTCATAGAGATGAATCTGAGGGCTCTCTCTCTCTCTCAGCTAATGCACAGCAGGGCAGATATGCTACTGACAACTCAGCAGGGAGAAACCAGCAACTGGATGGAAGGTATATCACTCTACAGCCAAGTGAGATACACAGGTGTAATAAAGCAATCATAACCTCAGAACCTGCCTGATTGGGTAGTGGAGTACAAAGACAGCCTTGGGGAAAAAAACATGTGGCATCATTGCAAAAACATCAGCTCTGAAAAGTAGACAGGAGTGAGGAAGAAAGTGAAAATTAGCCCACCTCCATTCTTTTGATATAGTGGGAAAGGTGCTGTCTTAGAAACCAGGAGGCAGTGAATTCTAGTCTTCTCTTAAGCATGAAAGGCTCTAAGTGACTCTGGGCCAGACACTCCATATCAGCCTAACCAGTGGTGGGATTCAATTTTTTTTTTACTAACAGTTAGTTCTGTGGGCGTGGCATGGCTTGGTGGGTGTGGCTTGGTGAACGTGGCAAGGGAAGGATACTGCAAAATCCCCATTCCCTTCCCACCCCACTCCGGTGGAAGGGTAATGTAAAATCTCCATTTCCACCCCACTCCAGGGCAAGGATACTGTAAAATCCCCACCTCACTAACCTGCTTTCTAGCTCCATTCTCTTGTGCAGGGCAACAGAAGAAGACCCAGCCTATCAGCTGGGACGCCAATCAGTTGGGACTTGGGAGGCAGCGAATAAATTGATTAATAGAATAACAGCTCCCAGTTCGTCCCGGTTTGGGCGAACTAGTAGTGGTGGCGGCAGGAGGCTCTGCCCACCCTCCTGGACGCTTCTGCGCATGTGCAGAAGCATCGCGTGTGAGCGTACATGCTGCATGAGCAAACTGTTAGTAAAAACAATAGAAACCCACCACTGGATGGAGCCAGCCATATGTGGTATTTGCTGGTTCTTCAAACTACTCAAATTTTCCGCTACCGGTTCACTAGAACAGGTCAGAACTCGCTGAATACCACCTCTGAGACTAACCAACCTCACTGGGTTATTGGCGGGAAAATAGGAGGAAGAAGGGATATTAGGTACAGTATGTTGTCCATTGTGATTTACCTTTAAGTAGTAAAAATGAGATTTAAAAAATCTAAGTAATAAATAAACTAAATAAAAGGGAAACTGTCAGATTTCAAGATTCTGTTATTAACATTATCCCCCCAGAAATTAGACTGGCCCCTCTCTCTTTCATAAGGCCTTGAAGACATGATTTTGTCAGCAGGCCTGGGGAACCCAGAGTGGGATGGATCCCATTAAATGGCTGATTTGAGTGTTGTCGCCAAGGGAGGCTGTGGAGTTATTATTTTATTATTTTACTTTTTTTTTTTTTCTACATTGTGTTTTTCTTATCTGTAAGCCACATAGAGTAGGCAGCTATATAAGTTATCTAAAATAAAATAAAATAAATAATACAATAAAATAACTAAGATTTATAAAGTGAATCTGTTGGATAAAGATTAAAATCTGTTTCCGGCAGTTGTTAATGAGATTTCTTCTAGATCAGGATTGTATGATGAGACCATAAAGATTGTTTATGAGTGGGGGGATATTTCTTATGCTTTATTTCTTAGAGAAGGTGATAAGTTTGGATTATAACATTGAATTTTTCATAAAGATTAACTTTTATCTATTAATACCATATCTCTGGTAGCTGTTAACAAACTTGTCAGGGTTCAAAATAGCATCCAAAATTAAATCAGAGCCTGAGGCAAGGATTCCTCAAAGTTCCAATTTATTAAAAGAGTCATGTTGGCACATATGGGAAAACCCAAATCTGAAAGCTTCCAGGTTTTCCAACCCAGTTGAAAGTTCAAGATCCTGCCTCAACACCCACAAGTTCATCACATGGTCGTATCTTCCACTGCCACGGAGGCAGAGTCCACCCATCCAGTTCCAGTCAGGTGCAGAGACAAAGGATGACCTTGAATTTCTAAGAAGAATGTTATTATGGCTACACATCACCCAACTCCATATAATCCCCCCTCCCATTTTTCCACAGTAGAAAATGAATAACAAAGTGTGGCAGGCCTGAAGTCCAAAAAGAAAAGATGGCTTTCAGACCTGACAAAACGTTTGGTAATTAGGATCAAAGGATATGTTTTTTGCAATTTAATTATTGATAAGGGATGAGGATTATTGATACGGGAAGTAGAGGGGTTTTTTTTCAGATGAAAGGAAAGGAAAGGATTCCCTGTGGATTTTGCTCCTCTTAGTTGTAGCCAACTCTAGGAGCCGATGCTCATCTCTGTTTCAAGGACCATCAAGCCAGAGTCCTCTAAAGACATTTCCATGGTCATGTGGCCACCATGATGACACGGAGAGCTGAAGTACTAGACAAGGTATTAAATTATCCAGATTGTTTATACATGCCTGGTGGGAAGGAGAAATCATCTTTTATATTTCCTCTCTTTCTGTTCTTTCATTTTTTCATTACTTTTTATATTTTTGTAATTTTTTATTTTTTTATTTGTAAACTTTAATAAAATTATTATTAAGAAAAGTATTAGCTACGCCTAAGGAGGAAAAGATGGAAAAAGATGTATTGTGAAGGACTCTACCCTCTTACCCTGAAAATAAGACCCCCCTGGATAATAAGCCCAATCGGGGTTTTGAGCGCCTGCACTAAAATAAGCCTCCCCCCCCCCGAAAATATTGCAACACAGCAGCAGTCATGAGGTGACCACACTTGCCACCTCCTGCACCTTAGAAATAATAAGGCCTCCCTGAAAATAAGGCCAAGCGCTTATTTTGGGGGTAAAAAAAAATAAGATCTTGTCTTATTTTCGGGGAAACATGGTAAAAGCGTCGTCTTGTGGAAAACACCTCAAAAAGAGCCCCTTAATAAAAACATTTCAAGAAATCTATTGATTTATTTTCCCCACTGGAGTGCTTTTCTGTCTCAGCCAAAGTTAATGCCTCTCAGAGGAAATCATGCTTTTAATAAAATTCTTGACCGTGTTGTGGAACTGCATCGCTGTTCCACTTTACAGTGGAAATTAACTTTTGCCGCAAAACTGTAGGATCCATTTTTTTTAAACAATAGGTTAGAAATATGGTACGTGTTCCTAATAATTCAACCTAGTTAGGTATTACATTTCTGGAGGCAACACCCAGCAGTATCCTAATTTGGAAGCGATCATTGCATGGATAACTGTGCTGAAATCATCTCTTGTTATAAAACCGGCACTCCCAGCACATGTGCATATTCTGATTTGGGCACTCGGTGCTGAAAAGGTTCACCATCCCTGTTCTAGGTTCTGCCTGAGCCCACCACAACCCTGACTTGTTAAATGGCCGGTTATAATTCTAAAATAGTTCCTACTGGTGCTTAGAAACCAACACAGAGTAAAGTAAATGTTGTAGGAGAATATTGCACTATAAGGTATTTTCATGTAACCTCTAAGGATGGCAACTCTAAGAGAAGCACTGATGCCGAGATGATACTCACAAAGAAGACTACGACATCAAGCATCCTTCAAATGCCTTCTTCCCAAGGATACCCAGTGCGGGTGGTCCCCGACTGATGACCACAACTCAAGAGCCCAAAGATTATGTTGCTAATTAAGTGGGTTTTGCCCCCATTGTATGACTTTTCTTGCCACATTTGTTAAGTGGCTCACTGCAGCTGGTAAGTTTGTAATATGGTTGTTAAGTGAATCTGACTTCCCCACTGATTTCGCTTGCCAGACAGTCACAAAAGGGGATCCCAGAACCCATGATCATCCATATGAACCAGCTGTCAAACATCCAAATGTCAATCACACAACAGTAGGGATGCTGCAATGGTCATAAGTGTGGAAAATGATCATGAGCCAATTTTTTCAGTGCCATTGTAACTTTAAATTGTCACTAAATGAACTGTTGTTAAGTCCAGGACTACCCAGACCATCTTCACAGACAAACAGGCCTGAGGAGAGGGGCGGGGTGCAGCCAGTACATTGTTCCAGGGCTCATGGAGCTCAAAGGGGGCCCATGAAGGGGGAAAGGAGGATTTACTTAACGACTATGTGATTCACTTAATAACTACAGATACTGACACAGAGGTTGAAACAGTGATCTCATGGGTTTTTGGCAAAGCAGTGACCTCCCCACTCGTGCCCTGCCCTCCACAGCATGTGGGGATGCATTCGGGGGGGGTCCCACATGGATGCGTGGGTGGCATGGGGGGTTCACACACACACATGTGCAGGGGGTGGGGCACATATGGGAGTGTCACGCACACATGCATGAGCGGCAGGGCACATGCACAGGGGGCACGCACATTGCATTGGGGGGCCCTTAATAATCATCTCGGCGGTCCTGCAGACAAACATATGAGTGAATATTCTGTCTGGATATATTCATAGATTATGCTTATCTCTCTCCCTTCCCCTCAGGTCAATCGCTGTATATGGCAGCCGAGGAATTCCATCACTCATGTTAAAACTGATGTTTTGAGCATGAGATAATTGTGAGTTCAAAAATGTACAGGCAACCATTCCTAATTAAGGTGATGTTAGAAAATGGGTTATGATTGCACATGTTCCTGATATTACAATCAGATAAATTACTGCTAACTGAAGTTCATCATGCTACCTCTGAGCTTTGCTAAAAATATTCTCTTTATTACTTCTATTGTGAACACAGTTTTAAATTGCTGTCTGATGAGCAGGAAACTGAGAGATAAAGAGACAGCTTAGCAGGAAGTTTGAGTGTTATCAAGCATGTATCAATATCGGCAGAGATGTGCCATAATCTTGTTTTTACCACCCGCCCACCTACCCACACTTTAATACTCCAAACGAAACAGTGGCATGTCTTCAGCCAAATGCTGATATGGATATCTATCAAATGACACCAAAACGGCATGCAGAAAAGTGGTTTCAGCCCATGATGGATGGGTGAATGAATCACCTTGCCCAGACCCCTCCCTGCCGTGCCTTCAGGGAAATCTTCAATTCTGCAAATGAGTCTTCTTCCCAAGGCATCACAAGCAACAGACAGCTCATGAACTTGACTAGCAGCATCCAGAAATTTCAAATCCTGTGTCAGTCAGTCGTCTAGTTGCTCAGATGGAGGCCTTTGCCCGAGGCCAAGAGTTTAGCTTGATTGATTCCATAAAGCTGATGCCATTTCAGCATATTGCTTTTTTGATCACTTCCTAAAGCATTTGCTGAGACTTGCGAGTAACCCACGCACAATTTTTTTCATCTCAGATTACAGCAAGCACATGGCTTACACCAGGGATGTCAAACTCAAGGCCAGGGGGCTGGATCTGGCCCGTGGGGTGATTAGATCTGGCCCACAGTGCCACCCTGGAAACCGCTAAGGACCAGCCCGCGGTGCCTCTGCCAGCTTAAATAGGCTCCTGAGGTCCATTTTCAGCTGCAGCAGCTTCCTGCAACCTTCTGCCAGAGAAAGTAGAGCTCGAGAGAGCTCGATTTTTTCTGGCAGAGTGTTGCAAGACTGACAGAGGGTTGCAGGAAGCCATCACAGCCGAAAACAGACCTCAGGAGCCTGTTTTCACTGGCAGAACACTTGGGCCGCCACAGTCACCCTGACATGAGTGTCGTCAAGCTGGCCATGCCCACCCTGGCCACGCCCACTCTGGCCTCAAGGTCAAACACAACAGTGATGTGGCCCCCAATGAAATTGAGTTTGGCCTACACTAACAATTCAAAACCATAACCTACAATCAAGAAGGAATTGCAGTATCCTCCATGTCAAACCTCACCTACCATTGTCAGAAGGAAGCAGACAGTCATGGAGCATGTTGTGAACTAAAAGCTGTTGTGGTTCAGCATCAAAGCAAGGAAGGGAAGACATGATGCTTAAAACTTTCTAATCGGCAGCCACAGATTCTGCCCAGGAACTTTTAAAATGCTCAAAAAGACTTGGGGGGGAAATTGGAACTTTGATGTTATATATGTTGATGGCAACAAGATTACTTTATGCACAAAAATGGAAGGGCACTTTGGTTCCCACAATGGATGAATGGCTGCAAAAATTGATGGAGTTAGCAGAGATGGCTAAATTGTATGTGTGTGTTTCCTTTAATCAAGGCAGTCAAACTTTTGTTTCCACTTGGAAACCATTTCTGGAGTTTATGCTTGAGGTGGGAAAAAAAGAATCTTTGATTTTGGATTTTACCGATTAGATGAGTTTGTTGTTGTAGAAATGGATAGTTTATATTATTATGTAAAAGTAAAAAGTTGAGGTTTCATGCTATTATCTTATTCTACTGTACCAAAGGGAGTCGGAAGTCAATGTCTTTTCTTTCCTTGTTCTCTTTTCCCTATACTTTTTCCTCCCCATCTCACGCCCCTTTTTTCCTACTATATTCTTCTATTTTTTTTTTTTTTATTTTATATTATATTATAAACTAATGAATAAAATAAAATAAAATGCTCTTCTTGTATTTTTAGCAATCTCTATGCATCTGTTTCTCTGTGATATCCACCAGTGGAAATTCTGATTTTCTCTTTGCACTGTTCCCTACCCACAACTTGTTCCTATCCTAGAATGATCCTTTTTTTTTTCTTAGCATGCAGACTCTCTGCTTGTCTTTCGTTGCTTCCAGGAACGTCACACTTCAAAAGACTACAAAGAGCTTCAGAATCATATGAGTGGGGTTTCTCTACTTCTAAGAACATCTCCATTTTGATTGGGGCATTGATGAGATGATCAAAGCTGTACTAAACCGAAGCATGCCTTCGAAGTACTGTACATCCCCACTGAATAGGCTTTAACTTTAAGTCATAAGGTGCCTCTACATTTATCTGATCTCTACATTTCTTCTTCCGACTCCTCCCCCCTGCTACTGGTTTGCTTCGCCCGAACCGGTAGTAAAAAAATGCTAAAAAAAAGTTTTTTTAAAAAAGTTCTGACGATCAGCTGTGTGACAATCAGCCTTCTCTTATTGCAGAAAAGACAGGATAATCCAACCATTTAGCAATTTGTTGCTTGTATCCTTATGATTTATATTGATATTGATTGTTTCCTGATTGCTTATTTGTGCTCTGTGACTATCATTAAGTGTTGTATCTTATGATTCTTGATGAATGTATCTTGTCTTTTTATGTACACTGAGAGCATATGCCAATCACCTCCACGCGACCAATTAGATCCCATAGATTAGGCCTCCTCCGAGTTCCATCTGCCGGTCAATGCCGACTGGCAACTACGCGGAGGAGAGCCTTCTCGGTGGCAGCTCCGACCCTATGGAACGATCTCCCCGTGGAGATTCGTACCCTCACCACCCTCCAGACTTTCCGCACAGCCCTTAAAATCTGGCTATCCCGTCAGGCCTGGGGCTAAAGACTGTAACCCACCCGAATGGTATGAATGTTGTGCTTTTAATTATGTACTGTTTTACGTGTTAAATGTTTGTTCCCCCCCCTTCGAGTTGTAAGCCGCCCTGAGTCCCCCCAGGGAAAAGGGCGGCATATAAATAAACTCTCAATCAATCTCAATCAATATGCACCAAAGACAAATTCCTTGTGTGTGTCCAATCACACTCGGCCAATAAAGAATTCTATTCCTATTCCTATTCTTATTCCTATTCTTATTCTATTCTATTCTATATCCCAATAAAGAATAATATAAAGGGATGGTGGAAATGTTTTCAGAAACCTAAGGAATCCCGAATGGAGGAGTCCACAAAGTATCTATGAGGACAGATAGGTGACAGGCAAAAGTCATATTTTAATTACTGTACCACAGCTCCACTCAGCGGGCCTTTCATTTTAACTAATGCAATCAGCTTGAAGATTCAGATTGGTAGAACATCTGTGCTAGATCTGCCTTGCCAAGCTCTGGACAGATGCCAGGTTTATGAAATGTTCCTTGGGGAAATACATTAAAAATTGTACAAGTCAAATACACACCTCAGGTTCCATTTTTATTAGTTGGTATATGTCCTTTTGGAGGGACGCAGTGGCTCAGTGGCTAAGATGCTGAGCTTGTCAATTGAAAGGTCGGCAATTTGGCGGTTCGAATCCCTAGTGCCACATAACAGGGTAAGCTCCTGTTACTTGTCCCAGCTTCTGCCAACCTAGCAGTTCAAAAGCACATAAGAAATGAAAATAGAAAAATAGGGACCACCTTTGGCGTTTGGTCATGCTAGCGACATGACCATGGAGATGTCTTTGGACAGCATTGGCTCTTCGGTTTAGAAACGGAGATGAGCACTGCCCCCTAGAGTCGGGAACGACTAGCACATATGTGCAAGGGGAACCTTTATCTTTACCTTTATATGTCCTTTACTTTCCATTATATCAGTAAAACTACAATTAAATACTAAGAAGCTCAACTTTTAGATATAGACTGTCTTTATTAAATATTGATATTTCTCAGGGAATGATTTGACATATCTTATGTGATACATCTGTTTACAGATGACATACAGCTTTCTATTTCATCTTACTGAATACTGTTTCCAGCAGTAACATAAAGGATATGATAAGGATTATTTTCCGGTACTTGTTTAATTTTTAATTATGCACATGCTAAAATCTAGGTCAGCTTGTTGATGCACAATGTGATAATATATTAAATAAAATAGGAAGTGGAGGTTTTTTTTTGCAAGGATTAATAGGTGCAGGAATGTTTATAGACCAAGATCCAGGATTGATTTCATGGAGACTTTGTAACACAATTTATTTTCATTTGTTTTTGAAGTGGATATAATTGGTCATACATTAATGAGATAATCATGTTAAGTGATTGTTTGTATCTAAGAAGTAAAGAAGTAAAGCATCTGATTTCTTTATTAGTTCTCAGTCCATTCCTTGAAGTAAGTCGAAGTGCCATTCTGCATTTGGAAGATTACCGTGTTTTTTGGACTATAAAACGCACCGGAGTATAAGATGCACCATGATTTTGAAGAGGTAATTTTTTTTTAAAAAAAAGTTCTTGCACTCTGCAGGACTTCCAAACCCTCTGCATGCCT
Organism: Thamnophis elegans; assembly: GCF_009769535.1. Taxonomy (NCBI): domain Eukaryota; kingdom Metazoa; phylum Chordata; class Lepidosauria; order Squamata; family Natricidae; genus Thamnophis; species Thamnophis elegans. Next base: position 29,694,538 of record NC_045541.1, on the reverse strand, counting down.
CATTTTTAGCAACAACAAAAAAGGGGGGGCATGCAGAGCTTTAGGAGGCTTGTAGAGTGGTCCTGAAGGCTCGAGGGGGGGCAAAAACAAGCAAAAAACAGCCCATTTTTCACACAAAAATGACATGCAGAGGCTTTGGGAGGCTTGTAGAGTGCTCCTGAGGGCTGGGGGAGGGCAAAAACAGGCTGTTTTTGCTCATTTTTGCCCTCCCCAGCCCTCAGGAGCACTTTGCAAGCCTCACAAACCCATTTTTGTAAAGGGAGCAGGGTTTCAGTAGGCCAAAAATGCTGTATTCAGTGTATAAGACGCACTCATTTTGGGGGCGGGGGAAAGATGTGTCTTATACTCTGAAAAATACAGTAACTATTTTAATCTGGTCTAACCATTTTTTTGAGATCATCACCAGACCCCTTCCCTGAAATTCCTGTGTACAGCAAGGGCTTTTTCCATGTTAGATTTTTATAAAAATCTGGATGAAATCACAGCACTGTGTTTTGTTGGTGATGGTAGTGAAATTGAGTATTGTTTTAGAAATAGCACTTAGATTTATATATCACTTCATCATGCTTTACAGCCGGTTTACAGTGTCAGCATATTACCCCCAATAATCTTGATCCTCATTTTACCAATCTCAGACGGATGGAAGGCTGAATCAACTTTGAGCTGGTCAGGTTTGAACTGCTGGCAGTCAGCAGAATTAGCCTGCAATACTGCATTCTAACCAGAGGTGGGCTTCTACTGGTTTGGCCCAGTTCAGCCGAGTAGGTAGTAACTCGGCTGCCCACATACTCAAATCGGTTCTATTGTTGGTGGTGCCATCTTGATTTTTGGTTCTGTACATGCGCAAAACAATCTCCATTGCAGAAGTGTAATTTTCCCCCTTTTCTAACATTCTGCACATGTGCAGACCTTTTTAGCTGTAAATGTGCATGCACGTGGAGCGCACATTTGGCGCACGCAAAAAAAAATTGCATGCCAAACTGGCAGTAATGCCAGTAGCAACCCACCCTTGATTCTAACTACTGCCCCACTTAGTGAGATCTAAGAAAGCTCTCACAATTCCATATTGTTTAAAGCATCAAACTGAACTCCAATCCAAAATTCCCTAAGTCTATCCCAAACCCACTATACACAAAGTTCTTGCATTCTCCCTCTAGTAGTAATTAATCAGCCATTTTTCCGATTCTTGTAACTTTCCCTGTCTACTTTAATATCTCTGATCACCTTTATCTATTGTTTCAGAGTTTGGTTGTTCTTGGCTCAACTTATTTTATTGTTAGGGCCAGGTTTGTGGCCAATAATTCATCTTGGGGAAAGTCTTTGTGGTTGATAAGAGCCAATGCTGATTTGACATCACATAAGGAGAAAAAAGTATTTGAAAGAGGGGATATGATTTTTCATAATAAATAGTTAACCATTTTATGTGAATACTGTAGGGAAAACGTTGCCCTTTTGTGATAAAATAGATGTCTTTTAGTTCTTGGAATTTTTTCTCCATTCTTTAAATCCCACTTTGTTTTATAAGCTATCTACTAAGTATGGTTTAGTTGACAGGATAGAGAACACAGGATTCGTAGATTATCTCATCCAAGAAGCTCATTTGCTCTGTCTCCCAAGATAGTTACGTCAATGTTGAGTCTGTACACATTACTATTTAAAGATGGACCAAGAGGAGGATGCTTACACAAATCCTATCCTGAGTGGCTATAGCTTTACCTTCTTCTTCCCAAATAAGATTTACTCACACTCCCTTGAATCCAAGGATATGGCTGGGGAGAATTAGAACATTCTGGATCTTGCTGATTAGGCAGTGCCATCTTCCAGGCTTCAATAAATTAAGACAGAATCAGAAACTGATTCAGCCTTAGAAAAACAGTTATGAGTTGGACATAGGTGTGTTTCAAGCATGAAACGTTTCAGATTTGAAGCACTTTGCCCGCAAGATACATTTATCTGTTTGCCATAGCAACTGCCTTGTACCTAACAGTTTCCAGAATACCATTTCTGCTGCATTCTTTTCATTTGCTAGGCAAATGTTAGTGAAGCCCCAATATGTACATGCAAGAAAAGGATGCTTATGTTCATATGTACTCCAAATGATTCCAATTAAAATATGCAGAAGAGTATTAAGTCTACTCTAAACCGAAAGCTGCCTGCAAAATATCATTGAACAATGTACACAACCAAGATATTATTGTGGCTTTTTAAATATTTCATTATGAAGGGTCAAATTTAATTCATAATACTAACTCATATTGGTGTGGTTTTTATAACTGCAATATTCATTTGTATACGTATTTCTCTTTTGAAGCAAGCAAAAATCTGCCTGGTTTATTCTAGCCTGCAGATTGGCAAAAGACAGGTTATTCATCATAAATCCCAAACTAAGTTGCTATTTAAAAAACAAACAAACTTCACCTGGAATCATGAGCAATTTTGTCAAATTTGGAAGTCATTTCAACAAGCTTGTGTCCCACCTCATTTTTTTTAACCCCAGAACAATGAAGTCGTAAGCCAGAGTGAGGAGATCTTGTGTGGGAACAGAGACGTTTTTCTTTATTTTGTCACCAAATGGAACGATGACAGCATCCATCATCACTAAAGTTGGATAATCTTGCAAGATTTAAAGCAAATGGAGTGGGAGCTCTTAGGGCACTCATTAGCACACCCTGAAGACAGTGTTTCTCTGAGACAGTAAAATATTAAATTGTGTGGAAATATCAAAGCAAGAAGGCAATGAAAAGAACCCCTATTACTGCAAATATACTGTATATCCGATATTCTTTAGATAGGATCCATTGTGCTATCTCTTTCCCACATTGTTTCTCTATTTTACACTGTAGCTATCTTAACCTTCTGAAAGAGAACATAATCATATGTTTTTTAAGTATTTTTAAAAGACATTAAATACTTCCAGTCAAGACTTGTATAAACATTTTGACATTTTTTTGCAGAATATTAAGGGGGAATCTGGAGAGGAGCACCAAGATGGCCTTGGAAAAGAATCCAGGCAGAGGTAATAAAACATAACCAGAGAAACAAAGTGTGAGAAAGAAAGAAATTTCACGTAGCAACTGCTTCACATAATGATCATGTTGGCAATCCCAAATGTGATCATTAAATGAATCCTGCCTGTGTAGCTTACATCAATATGGTACAGCTCTTGTATTTTTTCTTGTGGTCTCTTTTTCCTAACCTGCCTCCTTGAAAGGCTGACAGGATCTTTGGTAACTTTTCCATATACTGCTCAGAGCCTTCTGTTCAGAGGTGGGATTCAGCAGGATCTGACCAGTTCTGGAGAACCAGTAGTGGAAATTTTGAGTAGTTCAGAGAACTGGTAAATACCACCTCTGACTGGCCCCGCCCCCATTTATTCTCTGCCTCCCGAGTCCCAGCTGATTGGGAGGAGATGGGGATTTTGCAGTATCCTTCCCCTGGAGTGGGGAGGGAATGGAGATTTTATAGTATCCTTTGCCTGCCACACCCACTAAGCTACGCCCACCAAGCCAAGCCACACCCACCAAGCCACACCCACAGAACCAGTAGTAAAAAAAAAATGAATCCCACCAATGCTACTCAGGTATTTACCAAAATGCTAATCTTAAAATCTTGCCTGAATCAAGAACCCTTATAAAGTTTGATTTTTAGTTACCTCATATTTTGTTGCGAGGAGGGAGCAAGCTTGAAGACCAGAAGCCATTTGTTCCATACAGAATCATAAGCCCCACCCCTTTGTCCATCCTGTTTCTTTCCACAGGAAATCTGTGAATGGAGGAAAGGCAGTCACTGCAGAATGCCTTCTGATTGGTCCTTGGGAGCCTTCCGGAGGAAGCATTCTTAGTCCTGCTAAATGCAGCCCAACTTTCCTCACATCATTTAGTAGATTTTATAAATAAAAGCTAGGAAGAGGAAACAGAGTCGCAACTGATGTGATCTTTCTTTGTGGAGGAGCACCTCTTGACCTTTAAACCATTTAGTTGCAGTGTTCATAACTTGTATTATCTCTAAGGTGCTGCACAGTGATCAGTGAGCTTAAGAACAGTATTATCATAAGTGTATATTAATTCTGCGAGCAGTTTCATTTTTTTATATTCACCAGACAAGTAATTTGATTTTGGTCACTAGGCTGACATTGTCATGTCAGAGCCATTCAACATGGCTTTAACATGTATGACTGACAGCACATTAGAATGGGTGGATGGATAGCTGGCTGGCTGGCTGGCTGGCTGGCTGGCTGGCTGGCTGGCTGGCTGGCTGGCTGGATGGATGGCTGGCTGGCTGGCTGGATGGATGGATGGTGGGTGGGTGGGTGGGTGGGTGGGTGGGAGGGAGGGAGGGAGGGAGGGAGGGAGGGAGGGAGGGAGGGAGGGAGGGAGGGATGGATGGATGGATGGATGGATGGATGATAGAGGTAATAATGAAAGATAGTGATTATAGAGATTTGAATTTTTGGTTGTTAGAGTTGACACAATACAATTTTTGTCATGTGGGTGGCATATAAAAGCAGTGTAATATTTGGAAATGCATATGTCTAGGCAGGGAAGAGGGGATGAAAGCAATTATTCCAGCAGTAATAAAATCAAATTTAAATAATTTTATGGCAGCAGCTTTCCACAAGGTGGCAGAATTTGGCTGCATATATAACCATGAAGGCTAATTTTGACAAATACAACTCTTCTGAGCATCTGTAAACAGAGAACATAATCATTTTCATTATTTAGATCAGTTCCAACTGTCATCTTACATGTGAGTCAATTCCATGAGTGCAATTAAGTTGTGTGAATGCAATTTACATGAACAATTTTACCAGACGTGATGAAAGACAAAGCAGCCTTATCACCCACGGTCAAAGGTCTAATTCAAAGCAATAGAGTGAGAGAATATTATGAAACTTTTGTCTTTCTATTTTTGATTAATTTCTTTGATGAAATTAATAGGTAGCCATGGAGGAAGGCAAGCCTATTGAAATGCTTCTGTCAAAATTACAGCGCTGGTAAAGCAGCGCAATGTGAATGTTGCATATGACCGTTATCCAGGGGTGGGATTCTACCGGTTCGGACCAGTTCGGGTGAACTGGTAGCTCCGACCATCAGCTGGGAGCGAACCTGCTCGCTCCAATGATGAAGTGGGCCTGCCCGCCCACCCCTGCGCTTAACTCACCTATATCTTCTCAGCAGAATGCGCGATCACCGAACTGGTTGTTAAACTGGTAGGATCCCACCACTGCCTTCATCATACTTTTTGTGATACTGTGCTGCCTGAAGGAAAGAGTTCACAACACACCTCATACCCACAAACCCTATGGTTCCATGACTGTTGATTAACCCAGATTGTATTCAGATACAGATGCATATTTAACACATAAAAACCACCCTACAAAATCAAGGATATTCGCTGTTTTCTTCTGAAATTTCAATACAGATATAGTTATTCTGATAGTTCTTTCCTGTAACTTCCTGCACTTATACTCAAGAATGCTTGCATTCAGCTCTTGCTGCATTGTAAGAAGCCAACATCATCCACTGACTTCTAACCCTGGCTGAGCCTTGCCTTGATGGTGGCATCCATCCATCTTTCACTGCTTTCAGAAAAAGGCTTCTGGGCTGACTTCGGCCTCCCTGCAGTCCCAATTTCTCAAAGGTCATCAGGACTGTGAATCAGATACAGACCAGGGGTGGGATTCAAAATGTTTTACTACAGGTTCTGTGAGCGTGGCTTGGTGGGCGTGGCATGGCTTGGTGGGCATGGCAGGGGAAGGATACTGTAAAATTTCCATTCCCACACCACTCCAGGGAAAGGATATTGTAAAATTCCCTCCCCACTCCAGGGGAAGGATAGTGCAAAATCTCCCTTCTCCCCATTCCAGGGGAAGGATACTGCAAAATCCTCATTCCCTCCTGATCAGCTGGGACTCGGGAGGCAGAGAATAGATGGGGGCAGGGGTAGTCAGAGGTGGTATTTACCAGTTCTCTGAACTACTCAAACTTTCCGCTACCGGTTCTCCAGAACTGGTCAGAACCTGCTGATTACCACCTGTGATACAGACCACAAGAATCCTTGACTCCACAGCTACTGCTCTAACTAGTAGAGTTGTAGTTACCCATAGACTTCCTCCTTTTCAGAAATAATAGGGCCTTGAAGAACAGCACAGAATCCTCTCTTGAGGGAGGTATATTATCTGAATTTTCTTGGGCAGTCCATCTCTACCACTGGCCATTACAGTACCATGAAGCATGCCCATTGCCTTACTTTTCTTTTCCTTCCCCAGCCTCTTTTCACATTCTGTCATTTTTTAAGTTGTTAAACCTAATAAGGCTTCCGAAGCCTTTCTTTCCGGCTGAAGAATGTGAATCATCATTATAGTCAATCATCGATCATCATCATCATCATCATCATCATCATCATCATCATCATCATACGAAATAAAATCTTGCAAATGTACAATGTTACATTGCTGTCTCGTCTTTGGAAAATGGAAACGTTTCCCTTTTCTCAATTATGCTGCCCCCCCCCCCTGCCCAGTTAGGTCACATGCTGGGTGCAGAATGTCCAATGCCAGCTAAACAAAATGTTCTATTCCAGCTCTGTCGCCATGGCAGGGAAGTGCAGGTGGTGATGCCCCATCACCATGACAACCTAAATTCTACAGGGAAGTCTCTTGGAGGATGACACCTAGCTGTTGAAACTAGGGGTGAGAAAGGTCACTTGTACTCTATGGTAATTCAAAAAACCCAATTCCAGGTGTAGAGGAAATAGGGAGTGGCCTTGAAAGGCAGGATGAAGTGTTCTACCAGGACAATAATCAGAGGAGCAAGAAGAAAGTAATTTAGGTCTCAGTCAGGACCTTCTTAATTCACATAAATAAAGGGAGAGAGGGGGGAACCACATTCAGACTTGCAAGATTCTGTCCTTATAATTGTACCAATAAAAGTAATTTTAAAGTAATTTGGCATTGGTTTCTTAGTTTGGTCCAGTTTATACGATGACACTAGGAAAAGGTGCAAAGAAAGCAATGAGCAGCTTATTAATAGTTTGGCCCAAGCTAAACTCTGAAAAAGATCAGTTGAAGCTTTTGTGATTCCAAGACAGACACAAAAAAATATTTCATCACATACTAACAGGCACGATGGCTCGGTGTCTTAATGCCACTGGAGATGGTTTCTGCTTCAGTGGTTCGAGTTCTGGTACTGCGTGTCAGGGTGAGCTCCTGTCACTCATCTCAGCTCTGTCCACCCCACAGTTTGAAAGTATGCTCTGTGTGAGTAGATAAAATAGATACCACTTCAGTGGTGCTCTGTGCAGAAAGTCAGATTCTTGCCCTCTGAACCTTCCCAGTTGCAGTGTCCATTTGCGAGGCAGTTCCGAGAAGGTAGGGGGCCTTGGATGCCACTGCGGGAAGAGCCACTTGTCTTTCTTTCTTGTGCAAAGCCAGCTCGGTCTCTTGTAGTGCACCATGGGAACCGGCTGAGCATTTCCTACAGTGGAGCACATACCTTGGCAGCCAAACTACTGCTGTGCAATTGCATTGTAATCTCCTAACTAAGGTAAAAACACCATACGCTAATAAATAATAATGACATACCAAGAAAACCCCCAAAGTTGGAGCAACAGAATCCCATGTGTGGACGTAGATGCAACATACAGTAGCTATGCCCACAGAAAAAATTCAATGCAAAACTAGTGAGCTACTAGTACTAGCTCCAAGATGAATTACTCAAGTCAACTGATGGCATTTTGAATTTGTTTTCAAGTATTCCCCCCCCCCCCAACTTCTAAGCACTTATGTTGATACTACTGAGAGATTCTGTTTTCTTGATCCTTAGGAAAGAACTATCTAGAGCAGGAGTGTCAAACTCAATTTCATTGCAGGTCTCATCAGGGTTGTGTTTGGCCTCGGGGGAGTATGTGTGGCCATGGAGGGTGTGGCCAGCTCAATGTCACTTGTGCGGGGCGGCGCCCAAGCGGTCTGCCAGCAAAAACGGGCTCCCGAGCTCTGTTTTCATTGTGGCGGCCTCCTGCAGCCCTCTGCCAGCGAGAACTGAGCTCTGGAGGGCTGCCCGTTGCCTTCGTGAGTTCCGTTTTTGCTGGCAGAGGCACCACAGGCCAGTCCTTCTCTGTTTCCAGGGGGACCCTGAGGGCCAGATTTAAGCACTCTGCAGGTCAGATCTGGCCCCCGGCCTTGAGTTTGACACCCCTGATCTAGAGCGTGATTACGAGCTGGTGCGTACTAAACTATAATATCTTTTTAGCATGATTTACTAAATAAATTACAGGTACCTGGAATCACATGCTAAACCATTGACCATGATTTTCTAGTCACAAACACTAGAGTCATGTAGCAACCCACTTTATGGCTTTAGTATTGTATAAACCATGCTGGAGTTTTACTGAAGTTTTTCCAGTGCGTCCCAGGGCCAAGCTAGCTTTGTTGTTCTGACTGCTATTTCTTGGCCTTATGGCTATCTGGAATAACCCAGTTTCTTTGTTCTGCATCCACATATAGTATATGCCCCTCCCCCCCAGGAAAAAGCATAGATTTGAAGGGAGGGCATTCAAATTAAGACAGTGTGGCTTAAATCAGTGTTTTTCTACTTTGGCAGTTTGTAGATGTGTGGACTTCAACTCCCAGAATTCCCCAGCTGTAAATTATTCATGACACCTTCCTACTTACTTATTTAACCTGCTTCCTGTGGTTGAGATGGATGTAAAGGCCTTTTCTCCAGGGAGCTGGTAATGCATTTCAGTTCACTGCAGCATCTTTATTCTCTCTACGATGCTGACTGCAGCATGTTTTTACCATGAAGGTCAAAATGCTTGAATTTATATGAGTAAAGATAAATTAGTAGCTCAGCACCATACATTGAATATCGGTTGTGGGTTCTGAGGACTATTTCAGAATAAATCCGCATGGCTTCATTCAAATCCTCATTTGAAATGCAACAGCAAATGGCAAATAATGATTTTCAGTAAGATCCAGAATAAATAAATGAGGGGTAATGAATTAACTCAACTGGAAGTCAATAGTAGAATTTCTGTCAGTGGATGCTTGCATTTTGTGGTTTTGCATATTGAGAAGGAAAAGGAACTTGACTTTAGAACAGTGAAAAATATCTTGGTAATTTTCTGGTTGGGCTGCTTAAAATTAAATCATAGCATAAGAGAATAATATTTGACATTTATCTCTTTCATCATTATATTTGCTATTGCTCCCAGAGGCAACAGTGGCATAATGGCCTTCATTCATTTATCCATTCAACTTGCAGTTATAAAAGAAATGGAAGACTGTGGAGGTGGAGTTAAAAGAGGGATCAGCCTAGAATCCCTATAAGTCACAATGGAACTAAGTTCAACCTACCTTGAATTCTATTGATCTTTATCTAACCCCAAACAGGGGTTAACCATTAGTTGAGAAGATTCTTGTGCATACATATGATTAGCAATAAATCAATTTAATTGTACCTTCACTTGTGGACCTGATCTTTCACTTCTGACACCAGGCACATAATAATAAAGGTGCATAAATTAAAGCACAACACAATTTCATAAGTATAACCAAATCAAAGGTAAAACCAGCAAATCTACCCCTAACCCCAACCCAGAGGTGAAATTCAACTTTTTTTTACTACCGGTTCTGTAGGTGTGGCTTAGTGGGTGTGACAGGGGAAGGATACTGCAAAATCTCCATTCCCACCCACTCAGGGGCCAGTCAGAGGTGGTATTTGCTGGTTCTTCAAACTACTCAAAATTTCACCTACCGATTCTCCAGAACTTGCTGAATTTCACCCCTGCCCCAACCCCAAAATGACCGCTGCTTACACCACAAGGTTCATTGGAAGAGCTTCGTTTTCAACACTTTCCAAAATGACATTGTGAAGGAGGACAGACTGAAGTCAACTAAGATGCTGCTCCAAAAAGCAGGTACTATCACAGAAAAGCAGCTGTATTCTGTATCTTGGCTTTTCCCACTTCATGGAAGTGAACTAATGACAGCAGCTTCTCCTGGAACAAACAAACCCAGTGAGTCAATTCAAGTTGGAAAATAGACTCCTAGAGACTTCTGGGCTCAAAGCCACGTACGGCTTTATCAATCAGAACTTGCCCTTTGACTGCATCTAGAAGCCAATGCAGGGCCTATAGCACAGGGATTAATGTGCATTCGTGACATGTGCCCACCAGTCAGTGGATTACTGCTTTGGAAACTAATTGTAGTTTCTACAATGGTCTTCAAAAGAAACCTCCTGTAGAATGGATTGCAATAATCCGTATGGGTGGGAAGGAGAACATATTACTTGGTTGAGTCCTCCTGATTATCCTTGAAGAGCACAACCATGAGTACTACTCTAGTTTTTATGGTAAGATTACATTAAGAGCTTGAAACACTTCTTCCTTCTCTCTTTTTTACTATCCAGAAAAGTAGGGAGGGTCCCTTTTGAAACACTTCCCATTCCATCCCTTCTGCAGGATGAGAAATCTTTTACATGAGAATTGTCCAGTCTGTGGCTCTTCCTGTTGTGCCCCAAGGTCATTCCCACTTACTATCTGTTCCTGTAAAGTTGCAATGGGTGTATCAATCGGAATTGTGGAAAATACTCACCAAAATCACCTTCCCGGTTATGACTTCCACTTATCAGCATGTATCAACAAGGACTCCAAATTCTAGACCTGCTCCTTCAGAGGAAGTGCTTCCCCATCTAGGTGCAAGACCTTGCACCTTGACTTATGACCAAAATGTATGTTGCTAAGCGAGACAGTTGTTACATTTTGTACCATTTTACGAACTTTCTTGCCACAGCTGTTAAGCAAATCACTATTATGTTAGTAACATGGTTGCTAAGTGAATCTCTGCTTCCCCATTGACTTAGCTTGTCAGAAAGTTGCAAAAGGTGATCACATGACCCCAGGGCACTGCAACCGTCATAAATATGAGTCAGTGGACAAGCGTCTGAATTTTGATAATGTGGCCATGGGGATGCTGCAACAGCCATAAGTGTGAAAAACAGCCATGCCACATTTTTCATTGCCTCAGTAACTTTGAACGGTCACTAAACGGACTATTGTAAGTCAGGGACTACCTGAACTGGGACATTAAAAGGATCATGCTGCATATGTAACCACTCTGTCTTTATTTGGCTCGTTATCTAATCAAATAAATGGGAACACCACATATTTTTTCCCACTGCAGCATTTTAGAAGTATGAAGAGTATAGTGCGCCCCCTTTGCTCTAGCAACAAAAGAACGAACTAAAATGATCAAAGGAATGAAGTGAAATTTGCCAATTGACAGTGGCAGTTAGTAGCTTTACTAGAACTTTCAAATCAGTGGTTTTGCTGTCATTCATGCAATACTGACAAGAACGCTGTAATTTATCATCACTGATATGGCAGTGTTATAAATCACTAGCATATAAGCTCTCTTAGCTTGAGCACGATTTCTTCATACCGAGGCATCAATGTGAAATGTGTCATTAGACAAAGAAATGAACAAATGGTCATTAATTATTTTATTTCTTTTTAGCACTGTGGAGAGCTCAGTTGAAATGAATACAATGAAAATAAAACATGGAAACAAAGAGAGCACCGATGTAGTTTAGGTACATCAATACTGCTTCTTTTTTTTTACATTATTTATATATGCTAATCGCACTGTCAACAGGTTAAACAGCTTGCATTATTCCATATATATATAGCCTTGGTCTACACCATGGAGTAGCCACTTCAAATTTCAAAAAGCTAAAAAGAAAAGAAAAGTGATCAATAACTGCAAACTATATAATTCAGTGGTAGGAGGAACCGTTTTCATTCAGCACTTCCTATAGAAAGCAAAGGTAACTGGTAGAAAGATCACAGTACACTGGTAGCAATGGCAGTATTCACAAGCTTCAGCATCTTCCATCAAAATTATCTATAATGGCACAGAGTACAAGGATTTGTCAATAGTTTGCAAGCTAGGCCTGTTAGGGCACATGTTTGCAGAAATAATGTTGTGTCCAGAACAACTGTAGGCTCAAATATGTACAAACAGGTCTTTGCAACTTATACCTGTAGCAGTATTATTTTTAAAAAGAATGTAGGCATATACTATACAGAGAGCAGCTGATTACGCAGTATTTTAAGACAAAATAGAATCCTAATTTTTTTGTCCATTCTTTCAGGGCATTTTCTTTCTCTATTTTTTTTCCCTCTGAACGTTTTAACTGTGACTTTGAATCAACAGGCGGCTCTGACACAGGACATTTGTGTATTCCTTGTTCCCATCTGCTGCAATGTATTAGGAATTAACCTGTGACCTAAGTGATTGTTCAGTGCAAAGATAATCCTATCTTAGGCAAAGGGACTGGGTTGAGACAAATCCCTAGGACTAAGATACTCCTTGTATGTGTGTGTGTGTGTGTGCAACGTGTGCTAGCACACACAGACACAAACATAAGTATGTGCATGTGCACCCTTTCTGATTTGGTAACCAGCATAAAAAATAATGCAACTTGGAATTGGTATAAATAGTAGGGCTAAGAGGTTGCCACGTAACAGAAAGTATAAAATTGCTCCAAGCTGAAACAGCAAACAGTGAAAACCTGTACTGGATGATGCCACAAGGGTTCCAACACACAATCTAGGAGCGCGCAGCATCTCTTCGAGCAAATTGCTTCCCCTGTCTGAAGGTTATAGAGAATTAGAGAGTGGAACACCTGGTCCTACTTCCTCCATCCCTTCCCTCCCACAACAGAAACCCCATTTACAAAAATAGTCACATATATAAACACCCTGCGGATTTTTTTTTTTAAAAAAATGATAAATTCACCTATAATGTGTATTTGTGTGTGTGTGTGTGTGCGTGCGTGCGTGTGCGCGTGCGCACATGCGAAAATATGGCAAATGTGGCTGCTGAAGAACACACACAGTGAGAACACTTACTGAATTAAGTGTCTTGTGACTTGCTGAACGCGTGATAGCTTTGCCCACTTTATGCTGAGCAGCAATGTCGTTCCTTTTCTCTTTTTCAGCTAGAGCAATGAAGGCTGCCACTCCATTTCCAGAGTTAAGGTCCGGTGACTAGGGGGGGTCACTGTCTTGTTATAGGCACTAACCTTGAAAGAGAGCGTACATATCTGTATAGAGACATATCTTTGTATGTCTATATCTATACATAGATATACAGGTTTTATATTTATAAATGCTGACAGTTTAGCATAACTCTCCAGTGGAGCTTTGCTGACAAATACATCCCCTTCAAAGGCTGTAAACAGGTTGAAGAACAAATAATACAAATGATCGTTTTTCACTTTTTGCTAATTTTTATATCTTTCCCTTTAAAGTCTCTCTCTGTTTTGCCCTTTTCATATTTCTCTTTGTTTGGCTTAGTAACACTATCATAGGAAGGGGGAGAGGTGGTCGAGGAACTCTCATTGGTTTTCTCTGGACTGGAATTCCCATTAAACCTATCGGAGGTCACGTCTTTGATGGGTAGGACCTCGCCATCTCTGCATTTTTCTTTATTATACATAGAAGTTACTTTTTTAACTTTCTGTTTGAGGAGGAAATGCCTGAAAGCCCGCTGGATAATGGTAGCGGACACCTCCTCCTGCTTTCGCTTTAATGTGGTAGTGATTGGTTCATATGAAACTTTGGATGGATTGGCTGCCATGAAGCGGTCTTCCATCTGCACTCTGAGTAAATCCATTTCTTCGCTTTCTCCCAAGACACGCTTTGTAAAAGCAAACAAGATGTCAAGGCAGTGGATTCTATCGCCACTCACCATGGGCAGGTCCATTGAAATTAGCTGAACATTGTTTGGTTTGGCAATCAGAAGAGGAGGATCCAATGAAGCAGCAAAATCGGAAAGTTTACTATATTCTATAAATTGGGATGCATCTGGATCGAACTTTTCCCAGACTTCATAGAACATCTCAAAATCATCCTCGCTCAGAGGTTCAGCACTTTCTTCAGTAGCCACACTGAAGTTCTCCAAAATGACAGCAATGTACATGTTCACTACAACTAAAAATGAGATGATAATGTAGCTGACAAAGAAGAAAATCCCAACTGAAGGATTGCCACAGTCTCCCTTGACTGAGCTACCCGGATGGTCTATCTCAGGGTCACAATCTGGAGGCCCACTGTTTAGGATGGGCGCTAGCAGGCCATCCCAGCCAGCAGAAGTGGTAATTTGGAAAAGGCAGAGCATGCTGTTGCCAAAAGTTTCAAAATTGAACAAGTCATCAATACCAACTTCTCTCTTCACGTAGGCAAAGTTGGACATTCCAAATATGGCGTAGATGAACATGACCAGGAAAAGCAGGAGACCAATGTTGAACAAGGCAGGGAGAGACATCATCAAGGCAAAAAGCAGAGTGCGGATCCCCTTTGCCCCCTTGATTAGACGCAGGATTCGACCTATCCGGGCAAGTCGAATTACTCGGAACAAGGTGGGGGACACAAAATATTTCTCAATAATCTCTGCGAGGAACATTCCTGCAAAAGGAAAAAAATAAATAAAAGTGACACTTCTATAGCACCCATTATTTCTCATCACTTTAAAAAGCAGAACCTGTGCATTAAGCACACATGCAAATTAAAATAGTTTTAAATGATTCCTAAATGTAAATTGCTATATTAGTGCAAAGGAAACATATGGATTAGATGCTGGTATGTTGAAAAAAATTAACAAGCAATAAACTTAACAGTTAAAAACAATAAGACTGTTAATCTTCATTGTCTTAGGCAAATTCTAAACCAATCAATTTGCAAACAGAAGAAAATGTGTAAAAATTATTTGGTTCTGTCAAGGAATTTCACAGCCAGTGTCCAAATGGAGTCAGAGATGCTAACATGAACTTGTAGTTTTATATAATTTTACATTTATATTTACAGTAAACAAGATAGCCAGGCGCCCCACTACATCATGAGGTAAATCATGAGGTAAATCACAGTACAGCATATAAAGCACACAGAAGGCGGAGAAAAGGGAAACTCCTCCAGCAACCAATCTTAATGTAGATTGCCTCATGCAGGACCAACCCTCCCCCCGCCCCGTATTTGAAGTTTAGCATTTTTCTATGTTTTTCAATATATCATTTCGTCATGCTTATATTTAATTCTATTTGCCAATTACTATTAACTATTATTTGAATTATATATATAAAACAATCCTATTACTGAACTAAGACTCTAAAAAAAGGGTACATGACTTTATTGAATCAGATTACAAACCTATTATTGAATTAGAAATCTAATGCAATTTAGTAAATGAGGTTAGCCATTATGTATTTTTGGAAACAAGTGGTTCTTACCTACAATGGAGAGAATGACAACGACAAAATCAAAAATATTCCAGCCAATGGTAAAATAATAATGACGAAGTGAAATCAGTTTGAGTACACATTCTCCAGTGAAAAGAATTATGAATACCAAGTTAATCCTGGATAAAATAATTTCCATTTCTTTACTTTGGTCATCTGTTTCAACCATCATGGTGACCATATTAAGGCAAATAAGAATCATGATAGTGATGTCAAAGGCTTGTTTGGTTACAAAGTCAAAGACTAATCCTTGAAATTTATTCTGTAAAAACAAATACAAAAAATATTAATATTGCAAAAAGAGTTTTCTTTAGTATTGGATTATTTTTCCTTCATTGTTTGTTTTACAAATGTTCATGCCCTCTCCTTTTGGGAACTGATGATTATACTAAGTGGTATAAATCAAAAGAAAAAAAAATCAAATCTTGAAACAAAATCCACTATTTGATAAGCTGTAATTTCAGATATTTTATTGTCCACATATCATTACAGGAAATATTATTTTAAACAAGATGTTAAGAGTTAGAAAGTGTGATCTGAGAGTAGAAAATATGTAAAATAGAAATCCTTACCCCTGGTCTTGGTATCGGCTTTTGTGGTTTTTTGGAACCCAGCTTTTTCATTGCATTGTAATATTTTTTCTGTTCCTCTGTCATAAAAATGTCTTGTCCTCCAAAGTAAAGAAATAAATCAAATCTAGTTACACAACATGTTTTCAGACTGATGTGTGTAATGATGTAGAAACACATATTAATCCATTGGTAATAATATTATGTTATTACAATTTCATATTATTTCAGTATCATATCATATCCACTGGCCTGAGTTTATTTCTAGGCGAAATAAAAAGAATTGCGTTTGAAGTTTAAGACCTGGAAGAGTCTTAAGAATTTATTTCTGTATAATACCATATACACTGAATAACTTTTAAATCTGACCTTTCCCCTCAAAATATGGACAGTAGGTTCACAAGATAAGATTTCTTTTCTGGCTATGAGATCAAAGAATATATAACCATTCTTGTTTCTCTATATTTTGTATTAGCAATAGCACTTAGATTTATATATCGCTTCACAACCCTCTCTAAGTGGTTTACAGAGCCAGCAACATGGGTCCTCAATTTACCAACCTCGGAAGCAGTGGTGGGTTTCCATTTTTTTTACTATTGTTTCGCTCATGCGTGCGTGCACTGCTTCTGCACATGTGCAGAAGCATCTGGGCAGGTGGGCCCCCCACTGCTGCCACTACTGGTTTGCCCGATCCGGGCTGAACCAGGAGCAACCCACCTCTGCTCGGAGGGATGAAAGGCTTCTAACCTTGAACCAGTGAAATTCAAACTGTCGAACTGCTGGCAGTCAGCAGAAGTAGCCTGCAGTACTGCATTCTAACCACTGTGCCACCACCGCTCTTAGTAGAAAGAGGAAGAACAATTAAAGGTTTCTCTTTTCTCTAGTTTTGCTGCTAGATCAGTGGGTCTCAACCTTCCTAATGCCGCGACCCTTTAATACAGTTCCTCATCTTGTGGTGACCCCCAACCATAAAACTATTTTATGTTTCCTGTATTGTTTCAAAAATATGTGTTTTCTGATGGTCTCAGGCGACCCCTGTGAAAGGGTCGTTCGACCCCCAAAGGGGTCCCGACCCACAGGTTGAGAACCACTGTGATAGATCATTTTAATAGAATGTGTGCAATGCTTTCATTGTTTTAGTTTCTGAAGTATAGTTTTGTTAGCTGTCCAGGGAATATTTATAAATATAGACTATTAGAGAATAAATTTAAGAAGTTAAAGCAGGGTTGGCTAAACTCTTCCTGAAAGACCAGGCTTATAATCTAGGAAAGTCTTTCTCCACATTTGTCTTTGTATCCTCTAGTGCCAAAAAGCACATTTGCAGAATTATGCCTGCTGTAGCAAGCAGCAACTTTCTGTAAAGCTTAAATACAGGCACAATTATTGATGTCTTGGTTGTGTTTAGAGTACTGCAATATGCTGTGTGCGAAATAATCTTTGAACAGTGTCCCAAAGCAATTAATGTAAAATACAGCTCCTTTATTGTTAAACTATGTCAAATTCCAGGAACATATTATGTTTATGCTAAAAGAACTGCATTAGTTTCGGCTATCCTATGGGCAGAATTCAACACAGAAGAGTTTAATTTTTAATATGCTGGATGGTTTAGGTCCTAATGATCAGTTAGGAACCTTTCTTGTTATGAACTTGTTTGAATATTAAGATCTGCAGGAGATGCCTTTTATGGATACCCTTATTTAAAACTCTCACCTCCCCTTGTGTGGGTGGAATAGGGTCTTGCCATGCATCAGTTCCTAGTTATCAAATGCCTACTCTTAGAAGTTGTCTTCAGCCCCTCTTCTCCATCTGCCTTTAGAAAGGGAATTAGAATTCACTTCCTTTTAGTGTTTTCTGTGATTCAATCATTTATATGTCTGGTTCACTATGCTTTGATTTGTTGATCCCCTTTTTCTTTTGGTTTTATGCTATTACTCATCCTGATCATCCTTTTGAAAAAAATAAATATGCTTATGAAATAACTACATCTCCTCTCCTCCTATGAAATTAATATTCCAAATACAAACAGGCAATTGTTGTAAAGGACATCAAGACTAGATCACATGTTGCACTGAATTATAAAGTCCTGGACCTCCCCCCCTCCCCCAATCACTCATAAAACTACAACTTTGAACAAACTATACTTTCTCAACTTAAGTTGTTGGGTTGTAATCATGCTCAGGGGACCCCAGTGAAAAGCTGTAATATAATAACATATTTTAGAAGAAATGAGTTTTATCTACTCTTACTTCCTTAATTTTTATTTTCTGTTTTGTCAACCAGTACATAAAAAACATTTAATTTCTTTACCTTCATATTGGTTCCTGCACTGAAAGTGAAGTTGTGGTTGGGAAGGAGGATTATAGGTTAAAAAAAACACCTAATAATGGTGACATTATTGTAGCTGGCAAAAAAACCTACTGGAAACTCAGGATGACAAGGTAGTAGTATTTATATAAATATTTAAATGTATATTGTTCTAATAGTTTAAGGGGGTTTCTTATGGTTTTTTTTTAAATTGTAAATTTTATTTCCAGAGTATACAGCAAACATTTTAAATACTTATCTTCTTCTTTTGCTGATTGAAATTATCTATAATGACACCAATGAAGAGGTTTAAGGTAAAAAATGATCCAAAGATGATGAAGATAACAAAGTAAAGATACATATATAGGTTATCCTCATAATAGGGTTGTTCTTCTACCTACAAGGCATAAAACAATACAGTATCTTAGTACAATCACTTAAGGCAGGCAGTAATCAAATTATTTTGTAACACAACAATTCAGCATAAATTAGGAATCTATTCCTGTTTCTATCCATGCTGTGAAAGTAGACTTTGATCAATCAGAAATTCTCCCATAATCAATGTACTCAGATTACAAGGAGCCTGCCATGTTTCACATAGTCCTTTTCTTCCCGCTACACTCTATAGCATCCTATCTTTGGGAATTCTGGAGGCCCTCCTAATTTTCCCAAATTTCCAGAGGTGATGGGGCCAAAGTAGGGAGAAGGGGAAATCAGCAAAGATCACTTCTCATCTCATTCCATTGTTGAAATGTTTTATTGAAAACTTCCACAGGTGGCAGAAACTTTCATCTGTAGGAGGACAAAACTGGAACCAAGCTATGAAATGAAAATGTCTTTCAGTTCATCATTCCTGTGAAACCTTTTCTCAATTACAGGAACTGAGAAATGCTTTAAGCATTTTTATTAAACAAATATAATTTTTAGCAGAGGAAAAACTATGGATTATAAAATACAACATATAGTTATGAACCAGAAACCTTTCTCTGTGTTTAATAAAATATGAAATGCTACTTACATCCCGTGAATCAACAGCTGCATACATAATATCCATCCACCCTTTAAAAGTAGCCTAAACAGAATCAAAATGAGTGAAAGTTCAGTGAAAGAGACATAAATATGCAACAGATTTTAAATCCTACTTTAAAAAGTCGTGTTGGAATGTAACTTAGTCATGGGGAAATATTAGGGATGTGCAAAGTGTTTAATACATGATTCAAAATGTGAATGTTTTATTCAGGGCAGACATGCAAAGGTAGGGAGAACTATTGTAGGTAAAGCCAAAGATACTGGCAGCTATAAGAAGAAAAACACTGCAAAGATGAATAGACAAGGTTGGTAGAATATATTGCATGAGAACACTGGCAGAAGTAGCTGCTGGTGGGCACTTCTGTGGAATATACACGCTGGGACGTTGACAGTGGCTGAAGGGAAAATAAGAAGATGCTAGGAAGAGCAGGGACTACCAAGATGATGGGATATAATACACTAGATATAATATACTGTGCCCATTGGAGGCAGCTGACAGGACAGAGTGAAGGAGACTGCTGGGAAAATGATGGAAGGGCCAATAAATATGTTGCACAGGGAACTCCTGACGGACGGCGGGCAGAAACAGGTGTCCTCTTCATCAACCCCAGATTTCATTTTGAAGCCTGGAACAACCAAAACATTGGGGTTTTGTGGATCCACAATTCATCTGGATGAATTCAGCAGATGAATTCAATGATTCAACAGATTCATCAGAATGATTTGTTCCAGAAGTAAAACATTTCCCCCACTTATGTGCACATCTCACAATGTGCAAGATTGTCGAATGTAAACTGCAACAATCCCGATTGGACTTGAGTGGTAGCAAAAAGTTAGGGGTTTCTGGATTTCTATGCTGCTCTCTAGTGGCCATGTGAATTTCTGCAGCCCACCTGGAATTCTGAAATCTACATCCAATAAACAAAGCATTAAACGTAGTGACTCTATTTCTGCTGCATAAATGCCGGAAATATTGGTGTAAACATTTAATAGAGGAGTGTCTATGGAGATACTCAGTCATCCAGGTCATGGTTGCCCCTAAGGCGCTTTTTTCAGAAGTCAACTGGACTTTCTGGTTTTCCCTTGAAGACATTTTGATTCTCATCCAAGAAGCTTCTTCAGCTCTGGCAGGATAGTGGGGAAATGGAAGGATTTATACTTATTTAATAGACGAACTGAGTCAATACAGCCTCGTTTTGCATTCTGATATGTTACAGAAGAAGATGTGAACTGATAGAATAATACTGGACTGGAACTAACACAAAGGGAAATTAAAAGATGCCCTCAAAGGTGCATTTACTTCCTGTGCTTGGCTAACAAGAATTGATGCACCTGTACTAGTGGACTTACTATTCTCCACTGATGTGTTTATTATATTTTACTGAATATATTTGTGATGTAGTGATGGAATTACTGAATCTGGACAGGGAAACCAAGTCTCTCTCAGCCACAAAGCTCAGAGTGGATAACTTTGAGAAAACTATTTTCTTTTTGCCTAACCTCTCTAAAAAGGTATTGTAGTTGTGAGAATAAAATTAATAACACTCTTCACTTCAACCGGAAGAACTATCAGGCTAGCCATAGTAATTTTCTGCATAATGGAATATTTTTTGGAGAGGAGAAGTGTGTCTGAATCACCAAATAAATGGTAATGCCGATGAATCTTTATTCTGTGTATCTGATCTCAATCTCTTCTTAGTGATAAATTAATCTTGTGCAAGGAAGACCAAGGATTGGACATTTCCAATCCTATTGTATTAACTCCATTTTTCATTAAGTCTTTGCCTGTAGAAAGAGAATATTGTCGCTACACAGCAGCCCAGGATCACCTTATCAGTGGAGTTTGCTAATAATCGTAGGCAAGACATATGGATCCCACCAACATAATTCACTGGAATTTTCTCATTGTTGCATTTCCTGTGAGAGTCACTAAAGATACTTGCAATATTGACATGGAACTGTATCATTTCAAAAAATGGCTTACCACATATCACTCTACCCTGTTTCCCCAAAAATAAGACCTCCCCAGAGAATAAGCCCAATCAGGCTTTTGAGCGCATGCACTAAAATAAGCCCTCCCCTGAAAATAAGCCTTCTCCAAAAATATTGCAACACAGCAGCAGCCATGAGGTGACCACGTACCTGCACCTCAAAAATAATAAGACTTCCCCAAAAATAAATCCAAGCACTTATTTTGGGGGTCAAAAGAAAATAAGACCCTGTCTTATTTTCAGGAAAATAAGTACTCCTTTTGATTCACCCGCCTCTATAACCTGGCCTTTAACTTCTATGAGCAAACTCTCCAGGAAGGGAATTTCACTAGATTGACAAGCACTATAATACTTCTCCTTTGTTATAATAAGCCTTATATCTAATGGAGTGGCATCTAGAGAACATCATCAAACAGTGTTATCATGGTTAAATCAGGAATTCTTTTTACTTATAGAAATTCCAGTGTGAACCTGGAATAACAAAGTAGTAATGCAACAGTTTCACTATTACTTTTATTTATTTTTATTTATTAAATTTACTACATATAGTCACCCATCTCACCAAAGGCAACTCTTTTGATCCTGGAGCTTGATTCAAGCAAGTGTCACTGGAACCTAAGTGGAGCTTTAGAGTGAAAGTAATGAACTTAGATGATTTTCATGGTTATTCTTATAGGTACTTGGATAGAAAAAATATACTTACAACTTGAAGCAGAGCAAGGTAACCAGCCCCAACATTATCAAAGTTAACTTTCACGTTTTTCCATCGGGCTTGCTGATTGTTGTGTATTAGCTCATCGCATTCAGTTTTATTGTTGACATCACTGATGTTGAACATTTCACCCGTTGTGGTATTAACGCAATGGTAGAATTTGCCAGCAAAGAGATTCACACCCATAATACTAAAGATCAGCCAAAATATGAGACAAACCAGAAGCACATTCATAATGGAGGGAATTGCTCCAACAAGGGCATTAACAACCACCTAGGGTACATATTGAAGAGGGGAAAAAAGGGAGGGGGAGGGGAAGAAGGCCTAGATTATTATTATTTTTGCAAGTGAAGCTGTTTATATTCAGAAACTGTATGGAAAAAAATAATACACATGTCAAAATAGGAAAGCTAAAGTCCCCCCCCCCCCAAAAGGCAAAACAGAAACTAAACGCTACAGAAGGTAAAAACAAAAACAAAAACCTGGTAAGATGGAATCATAACATTTGCGTGCACTGAGGAAAAAAAAGAAAGAAAGAAAAAGGTTACATACCAAGAACATAACTGGTAAAAAGTACGTACAGGTATATGTCTGATAAATAATGGCTGGAACAAGAACATAAATATGCAAAATATATGAAGCCACAGACTTCAAGAAATCAATAAAGAGACAAAAAAAAGATAACAATCAATGTAGCTCAAACTA
Organism: Thamnophis elegans; assembly: GCF_009769535.1. Taxonomy (NCBI): domain Eukaryota; kingdom Metazoa; phylum Chordata; class Lepidosauria; order Squamata; family Natricidae; genus Thamnophis; species Thamnophis elegans. Next base: position 29,671,932 of record NC_045541.1, on the reverse strand, counting down.
ACAATTTAGGGAGAGATGAATGACCATTTGTTTAAATGCAGCCAATCGTGGAGTCTTCATAGACTCATAACTTCTGTTCAAAAGCAGGCAGCAACTGTGATCAGGAAGTCCTTGCACAGGTCCATCTGGTGCACAGTTGCACCCTTTCCTGGATCAGAGGCCCCTCGAAACAGTCACATATGCACTAGTCACCTTATAGCTTGACTAGTATAATGTGCTCTGGTCTCTTAAAAACCACTTGGAAACTTCAAGTGCTCCACTTTGCTTCTGGATCTGATTGGCCTACAAAGGCATGCATAGCAGAGGGCCTAGTTATTTGAGGGACCACCTGTCTATTATGTGTCTGCCTGGCTGATGTCACATAATGATATTGACTTAGTATGCATGCTTTGGGTTCCTTTGATCAAATGGTGTTATCTATGAAGACCAGGAAGTGCACTTTCTCTGTTGAGTACCTGCTCTCTGGAATCAGGTTTCCTGAGATCTGGGTAACTTCTATCCAAAGGAGTTCCAGAGGAACTTAAAGATTTGTCTGATCTACTAGTCTTTAGGCTAGAGTGGAATCCCTCAACGGATATTTCTTTTAGATTTCAATATTTCTTGGCTTGGATAATCAAAACTTCAAAATTTTAATTTTCTGAATATACAACATAAATATCTTGATAGTTTTAAAAAATACATGTTTGTGATTCAAAATACATGTATTGTAGCTATCTATACTGATGTTCACATACATTGTACATATATCCCTAACAGCTGAAGAATGTCCTAATACTTGAAACACAACATAATGTTAATCACGGAAGCACTAAAATGGCTTAAACAATTTATGGGGGATACCTCAAAGAAGGTGGTAGAAAGATTTTTTAAAAATATTTTGGAAGTGCTTATGACCAAGGCATGAAATAGCAATGAAAAAAGCTCAACATTTCTGCTCTGATACATCACTGCTTATATTGCAGAGACAGATTTATTTTCATGAAAATATTAATTTAAGGTTTGTTTCTTAATGTCTCACCCTCATTCCTTCAAAACGTGACAGAGCTCTTAAAGGCCTCAATGCTCTTAGTGTTCGAAGTGATTTAATGGCTCCTAATTCAGAATAGCCTAGTGCATTGGCTACTAAACTGACCAATGAAACCTGGAACAAAAGAAAAAAAAGAGAAGAAAGTAAGTTCAGATATTCATATAACATATTTTGAGTGAGATTCTACAGGCTCCAACTGGGCTTTTATGTTGCCTGGAATGGATGGGCTAAGGACACAAAACTAAAATGAAATTCCCATAGATTATGTTTCTTCAAGTCAGACTCTTTAAGTGTTTTTTATTCTGTATATGTGCTTGATAAGCGCCCGCTTTCATACACTTAGATGCTTGCCTTCAGAACAGATCTGACTTAAAGTGAGTTTAAAGTGTACTCTCTCTCTCTCTATATATATATATATATATATATATATATATATATGTGTGTGTGTGTGTGTGTGTGTGTGTGTGTGTGTGTGTGTGTGTATGTATGTATGTATGTATGTATGTATGTATGTATGTATGTATATGCATATGCATATGTATATATGTATGTGTAATTCTTTACATGCATTTACACACACCTTTCACCAATTTTTAATCTAGTAAATCCATTCTTAAAATAAATTCCAAAAGGAGGCATAAAGAACTTTTAAACAGAGAGGCAGGAATGTCAGATTTCCACATATTTCTTAAAAAACTGTGGGTTTCTTCTTGGATAATTAAAATAAAAAATATTTATTTCCTTGAGTTTACTTTTCTTTTGCCACAGAATGAGATAGAAAACAAGAAAGTAGCATTGGGGGGGGGGGAGATATAAAACTGAGAGGAAATATTAAATTTAAATATTGTTACTACTAATTTAATGTTAGTTACCCAACATGAGGAGAAGAACATTCTCATGCAAAATGGAAAGTAGGGAGGAAAGTAGATGGTATTTATCTTCCAAACTAATAAGACTATTTCAGGATGACAACTAAGCTTATCTTTTAAAATTCACGATTTAGACTCTTTTTTGAAGTCATGGCTGTTTTTCAAATCAAGCACATACTTCGGGTAGGTTGAGAAAGAAAAACTGGGACACTCACAGAACTCTCAGGGTGACATTTCTCAGAATGACAAAGGCTTAGCATTATGGCTTAATTCAACAGGCCCAGTTAATTATTTCTTCAGTCAACCTTACATGCTAAAAGGGATTCTGCAAACTGAGACACCTGCTATTATTTTTTATTCTGAAAGCATTCGTGTTGTTATTCCTTATTCTTTTTTTTTTGTAAGTCTATTTGATGTTTCTGTGTTTTAATTTTTTCTACAGCTGTCACTGATTGGAAGCAGTTTGGGCCTCTCCATGTCTTTCAAAGAGTTAATATAATTGGCATTGCCTGTCAATTAATTCAGCTATGTATCAACATCCCATCTTGACAGCATGTGTAAACACATCAGAGTATGTTATCTCAAACAACATATCACTTTCATCGTGGTAAGGCTGAATCAAGCACAGCTATGATTTCTCACACATTAGCCTTATGGCATTCTGAAAGCACAGGAAGACCTGGTAGCTATATTCTAGGACAAGGTGTAACCAGGATCACCGTTATTGATTTCTCCAGAATGGCTTACTAGAAAAAGGGCTAATAGAAAAAGAGCTTTTTGGGGAATCATAGAATAAGAGATGATTCTGTTAATTGTATTTATATTTGCTCCAATGGTAATCAGATACCTTTCCTTTTCTTTCTTTCCTTCCATTCCCTTCCCCCCTTTCTTTTTATTAGTTTGTGCTGGTTTTCATGTGCTTCATACAACTTTTATTAAAAACAATTTTTAGGCTTACTTTTATGGATATAATTTTGGCTCAGCCTTTAAAATCTTTTAAAATTGTTGCAGTGATTTTATGTACAGGTAGTTCTCGACAATTGAGCCCAAAATTTCTGCTGCTAACTGCAACATTTGTTAAGCAAGTTTACCCCATTTTATGACCTTTCTTGCCATCCATGTTAAGTGAATCCCTGTAGTTGTTAAAGTAGTTGCACTGTTGTTAAGTGAATTTGGCTTCTCCATTGACTTTGCTTGTCAGAAGGTTGCAAAAGGGGATCATGTGATCCCAGGACACAGAAACCATCAGAAATGAGTCAGTTGCCAAGTGCCTAATTTTGATAACATTACCATTAGGTCTAAGTGTGAAAACTGATCATAAGTCGCTTTTCCCAGTATCGTAGTAACTTAAATGAACAGTTGTAAGTTGAGGACTAGCTGTACACACTAAAATTTATATAATTATTTTTATTTTTTACAATTTTGTATTTTTGCATGTTTTTATTGTGTCTTAAGAGGGCTGAAAGAAGGAATTGGCATGTTACAAGTTGCACAGATCTGTCATATTAAATTATATGATAAGTGACAAAGAATAGAAGGCTGTCTAATGCTTCACATTTAAAGTCCTTGAGCAGTCAATATCAAAAAGAAAAACACAAAAAGAGAAGCAGTAGAAAAGCGGAGGATGTAATTGTTCTCTAATAGAGTGTTTGGATTCACGTACTGAACTTTTAGCCATACTTTCTTAAATAAGCTATAGTGGTCTCATTCACACTTAATACCAAGCCAGAAATATGACTATAAATCAAAACAAAAATTAAACAACCACATTACAGTACAGTGTTCATGTAGATCCAGATCAAAGGTGGATTTCTGCCAGTTTGGCCCGGATCGGGCGAACTGGTAGTGGTGGCATACACACAAGCAAACCGATAGTTTAAAAAAATGGAAACCCACCACTGATCCAGATAGATATTTACTGTCCAGATCATTCTCCTTCAGTGTGGTGCCTTTCAATTGCTGAAATTGAATATCATTCATCATGTTGAAGAGGACATCTAGACAAGTTAGAAGGCTATAATATTTTTTAAATGCACCAATATAGATGTGCATATATGAATTAAAAGAGAAAATTATGATCAACTCCTTGTTCCAAAAATTTGCTTTATGCTAATTAGAATGCTAATAGTATTTCCAGAATAACCTTTTATTAATGGAACACTAGTGTTCCATTTCAGTTCTTTTTAGCTTAGCAGGGTATTCTTAACAGAAAGATGCTAGATAATATATCTACAAAGCAAACTATGATTTTTCAATACTTACATCAACAATTAAAAAATCCAGCCAACACCAGGCATTTGTGAAATAAATCTGGAAGCCATAGGCCACCCATTTCAAAAGCATTTCTAGAATGAAAATGTATGTGAAGACCTTGTCTGAATATTCCAGCATTGTCTTGATAGTCTTACGCTGTTCAATATATATATCTTCAAAGGCCTGAAAAGAAATGTGTTGCTTTCATCATTCACCAACCATATTTTAAAATGGAGGAAAAGGCAAAAAAAAAAATCATTTCCCAATAACACATTAAAAAAATAGCAAGCTGCAAAGTGTTTATTTTTCTAATCTCTTTCACTTTCTTTTTTAACATAAAAATCTCAATTGTCTTTCCATGGTTTTATTAATTAACTAAAGCTTTCAGATCTGAAAATACAGTCTATGCAACTTCACCAAATAAAATCTTGTCAGGTTCTTTTCTAAAAACATTGATACCATTAATATTTTGAGAATAATATTTAGTTTTCTTTTTTTTTCTTACCAGAGCACCACTGCTGAGGAGAATCATAAATACAATGAATGTTTCAAACCAGTTATGCTCAACAATGCTGTAGCAGGTTTTTCTAAAATTCCACCAGATTTTTCCTTTGCCATCTTCTATACTCACTTGACAACATGGGAACTTTTGGATGCAGCCTGTTATAACAATAGTAAAAATGTTACTGACAGATACTTTTTTTAAAAAAACCCTGTCTTTTCTCCAAAGAGTATAACTTTTATACACGGTATTTAACCTTGTAATATCCCTCTGAAGTTAGCATAACCTGAATAGGTATATCAACATTTCCAGAAGTATTAAGTAAATGATGGAATTCATATAATGTATAAATTTTCCGAACCTGGAGTTATTCCTATGTTAGCCAGGATTTAAAGAAATCATGTCCTTTCAGAAGACTGGAAGACTTTTTCATTCCAAACTTTTAAAGCCAAAATCTCATCTGTTAAACTCTTATTTAAGGCTTATTTTAACATTTTGGTATACAGGTAGTCCTCAACTTATAACCACAACTGAGCCCAAAATTTAGGTTGCTAAGCGAGACATGAATTAAGTGAGTTTGACAATTTGACAATTTTTCTTGCCATTGTTATTAAGTGAATGGCTGAAGTTGTTAAGTTGGCAACACAGTTGTTGAGTGAACCTGGTTTCCCCATCGACTTTGCTTGTCGGAAGGTTGCACATGACCAGGGTATGCTGCCACTGTCATAAATATGAGTCAGTTGCCAAACGTCTGAATTCTGATCACATGACCCTGGGGATGCTGCAACAGTCTTGAGTGTGAAAAATGAGCATAAGTCACTTTTTTCAGTCTAACTTTGAACAGTCACTAAATGAAGTGTTGTAAGTCAAGGTAGTAACTAGTACTAACATTCCTGTCCAATGAACCACTGAATTTAAAAGTTTAAAAAGAGGAGAGTTAAATTACTGATACAGGACACAATGAGAAAAGCATTTGGAGAATGGAGGATGCTCAAATTAATATTGTACCTTGGGTCTCTGGGTCTCTGACTTTCTGGAAACAAAGAGAAAACCATCCCATAGCTGCTGCACTGGAAACAAATACTGTGGGTGTAAGACACCCCTAACACCCCTTGGGGCATGTGTTCTGTTAAGGTACAGCCTGTTGTGCCTTAAAATGGCTTCTACGGTACTGCCGTAAAATGCCTTCTACTGTACAGCGCAGTAGAGTTGCCATGGTAACAGCTCCACAGTACTCCACAAGGGGGCTCCCTCTGGTAAGGGGAAAAATCCAACAAATTACATTTGGTCTCAACATTTCCCCCCTATAAATAAATACTCGGGCAATGCCGGGTTATCAACTACTACTGAAATAAAACTATTCTGTCTGTCCAGTCAGTTTCTTACCATAGAAGATGGATGGGGCATCATTTTTTCTTTCTCACAGTTAGTATCTTGGACAGGCTTTGGTTTCTGGATTTCAATTTTTCACAAAGTGGTTCCAAAAATGTTTTTGGAAGCAGAAGATGACATTCCGGGGAGAGATTGTATTTGAGAAAATACATCCAGACATTTTTTTTTTTTAAAGCTGATTATGCCCAAACTTTGGGATATATGACTCACTAATTTATTTTTGTTTTGTTCTTTCAAGAAAGTGTTTACTCTCCTGAAAAGAGGATTTGGTGGAATGGAGGAGGAAGCAATGTTTGGGGTTAGGGTTAGGGTAAGTACTTCACTTTTCTTTCATACAATTTCTCTCCTACGTTTCTTTTCTAAGTTACTTTCAGATTCATGGAAAATAGTTCTTTTTTTTCCCTGTGGAGGAAGAAACATCTGAATGGATTTAAAGAGATATTATTTATATATATGTATGTATGTATGTATGTATGTATGTATGTATGTATGTATGTATGTATATATATATACACACACACACACACATATATATATATACATATATATATGTACATATACATATATATATGTGTATATATGTATACACACACACACACACACACACACACACATATATATATATATAAGCCTTAAGTTGGCCTATCCTTTTTGAGAAAATCAAGCAACATCTCTGTAAGTTATTGACAAAAGTACCAATGCCACATAATGGGTGAGAATGAAATCTGACTGCTAGTGCTTAGAAGCCAGCCCAGCTTGTGCAGGGATCTCATTCACAAAATGGCCATTCCTGGGAAGCCAGGCTCAGAAATACCCTGTTACCTTCCGTGAAACAGGCTTCAGGCTCAAGAGCTTCTTCGGGTTCAATCTCTGCCTGCTCCCCATCTCCTGGCAGGGCAACATCCACAGTACTGCCTTCAGATGAGCTGGTGGCATTTATCTTCTGGAAATAAAAACCACACAGAAAAGTTTGCATTTTTTTCCTTTCCCCTATAAGTTTATCATCGCTCAAAGACCATTCTGATGGAGGTCTCTACTCAATTTTACAGTAATCATCCAAAGCAGTAAATAATTTAACATGAATATTGCTCCTGCAATTATGTTTACTCACCAGAAATGCTGCTGACAAACATCTCTATCTGGCAATTCATATTTCATAAATAATATCACCATATTGTAAAGAAAAATATGCAACAATATCAATTATATCCCTCCTAATGAAACCAGACACTTGATAGCTATCTTCAGGACTGCTGAATACTACAGAAGAAAATGACAGAATGATAGAAAATGGCATGTTGTCCAACTGTTCCTTGCTAATTTCACAGAAAAACAAACAAACAGAAAATTAGCAAATTAAGTTCCTGATATCATTAATATATTAATACCCACATATTATCAAATTATAGGCTGTTGAGCTATAGTCTGAAAATCTAGCATAAATATAATCCTTAAACCTTGTTGCCAAAATAGATTAATTCAGCTGCATGGGGCGGGGGGGGGGGAATCTAACAACAGCATGTCTTTGCACATCATTTTTAGCACATGGACTTTGTTTGTGCAACTGCAGGTGTGAAGTGCCCTGTGGAATGCATCACTTTTTGAAATATCTAGGCCACAATCTTTTCTAACTTATGGAAATGCTGAATTACCCGGAGTTCTGGAAAAGACTGGAGCAATAATAAGAGAAATTCTGAAGATACAGATTGGAAGAACAAGACAAATTCTGAGCTTGAAGACAGCAATTAAAAATTGAAATTGACAATTTTATTCCTGGATCTGTATATGTTGTGTCTTATGTGTCAATCAAGACTGTGGATGAGTTCCATTGGCTGAGAAATGGGGAGTGTTCAGGCGGGAAACAGTTCGTGTTCTGATTGGTTGCTGATTTGACAGGAGCTATATAAATAGCTGTCAAACTGGAGAGTTCTGTTCTGTCATTCCAGCTGGTTCCTATTAAATGGTTCTTGTTGCATTGATCTTCGCTTCAGTCAGTTATTCCTTCTCACAGAATATGCAAAATTGGTGATGTGGATGGGATTTTAATTTCCTCAGCCACCGTGACTAGCGCCATAAGTCTCCGCCTCAAAAAAATGTCGGCTGTACCTAGTTTCGCACCGTTCAGCACAGAGAAAGAATTCTGGGAACCATTTATTGAGCTATTTGAGTGCTTCATAATCGCTAATGATCTTACTGAGGTGAATAGTGACAGGAAGAAGGGATTCTTTCTTAGTGCCTGTGGGCTGGATATGTTTGGCACAGCCAGTGCGCTGTTGGCTCCTATGCCAGTGAGTACAGTGCTGTGGGAGCTGTTGTTGACTAAATTAAAAAATCACTATGCGCCAACCCGAGGAGATTCCGAGGAGACATGCCTTTAGACCAGGGGTTCTCAACCTGTGGGTTGCAACCCCCTTGGGATTTGAACGACCCTTTCACAGGGGTTGCCTAAGACCATCCATCTCCACCGGCGTCGCCCATGCTCAGGAGCGCGTCCTGAAGTGCAGGTCATGAAGAATGCCAGGTGGCAAAGCAGCCTCCTCCTGGCTCCGGGCGCAACTCAGATGCCACCCCGCCCGGTCTCCATGCCAGGGAAAGGCCGAGGAGCTGAATGGGGAGACAGGTTCTTCTGGGTGGCGGATCAACCTCGGCTCCGATGGACATCTGAAGCGAGCGCAGTCGGCAGTGCCGCTTCAGCCCAGCTGCCTGCACAGGGGCTTGAAGGTACCCGGAGAGCAGGACACCGGCAGGGTAGTCGGGCCACCTGCTTCAGCCAGTGGGATGGGCTCTCATCCAGGCAGGCACATGCCGGGATTCAAGCTGCCTTGGGCCTGGACGCTGCCTTTGCCGCCCCCAGTCCTGTCCTGTGGGCTAAACTGAACTCAGAAACTTTTTGGCCCCCAGGAAGGGCTGGCAGGAGAGGCCGGAGGGGAGGACAGGCCCCGCCCACCCATTCCTTCCATGTAGCTTAAGCCTCCGTTTAAAATCCCATTTAAAGGGCAACTTCTTAATCTGTGTTAAATTGATTGCTCGCACGAATTAACCGCTACGCAGTTCCATGCCTGGTTGTAACGATTCGAAAGAAAGAAAGAAAGAAAGAAAGAAAGAAAGAAAGAAAGAAAGAAAGAAAGAAAGAAAGAAAAGGGAGGGAAGAATGGAAGGAAAGAAAGAAAGAAAAGGGAAGAAGAGAGGACTGGAAAGAAAGAAAGAAAGAAAGAAAGAGAAAGAAAGAAAGAAAGAAAGAAAGAAAGGTGGGTGGGTGGGTAATGGAATGTAAAAAAGTTAACTTAATAAAGTGAAACTCGTGTGAACCATAAACTGCTACTGGAGGCAGGCAGGGAGGTCGTTTTATCCTGGAAAATCCCAACCTGGCTGATCTTCTCCCAAACCAAGATTGGCAGATTAATCACTATACTTTCATTATGTTCAATATGTAATAATGAAAATACATCCTGCATATCAGATATTTACATTACGATTCATAACAGTAGCAAAATTACAGTTATGAAGTAGCAACAAAAATAATTTTATGGTTGGGGGTAACCACAACATGAGGAACTGTATTAAAGGGTCGTGGCATTGGGAAGGTTGAGAACCACTGCTTTAGACAATGTATCCAAAAAGAGGGAGAATTGATAAGCCAATACGTGGCATTGCTACACAAAGAAGTGATCAATTGCCAGTTCCCTGAATTAGAGGATGCACTAGTGGAGCAATTTTTGTGTGGCATTAGGGACCTGCAACTACAATGGAGGCTATTGGCTAAATCTGAGCTCACCCTCCAAATTGCAGTAGATGAGGCAAGGGCCACTGAAATGGCCGAAAGATCTACGGCCCAGATCCAGTGTTACATGGCGGCTGCCACCTCAGGGCCCCAATCAGCTGCGGTCAACCAGCAAGAAAGCCCTGAAGGGAAGTTATTTGATGACTACGATGAGATTGCCCACCTGAAAACCAGAGCGACGGGAACTGGATGGCCCGCCAAATTTCCTAAGAATGGTTGCCTAAGTTGCGGTGGCAACCACAATAGATCAATTTGCCGTTTTAAAACAGCCACCTGCTGCCGCTGCGGGAAAAAAGGCCATTTGGCGAACGTATGCCAGGCTATCCTGCCTGGGCCCGGCCAAGCAAGTGATCCCTATCCAGAAAGGAATAATGCTGGGCAAGCTGGCACCCTAGAGCATCCTGTGCCATGGTGGACGACGAACCCCCCCCCCCCCACCAAGAAGTGTGGGATGTGCGTTCCGCAGCAGCGCGCTCTCGGAAATAAAAAAAAAATCCTCACGGTGCAGATTGAAGGTTCTCCATGCAAAATGGAAATCGATACCTGTTCCACTAAAACCATTATCTCCTGGTCCACTCTGAAACAGCTGATGCCAGCCATTGCTAAAGATTCTTTATTTCCTTACAGCTGCTGTCTCTGCGATTATCAAGGCAACTCAATTCCAGTGTTCGGAAAGATCTCGGTGTTGATAGAGCACAATGAGTTCTGAGGTCACCTGCCGCTAATCGTGGTGGCCAATCCACTGGCTAGCCTTTTTGGCATTGACTGGTTTGAGCCCCTGGGCCTGACTATTGTGGGCATCCACACATCGACTGTTTCTGATGACTTTGATAAACTATCCAAAGAGTTTGCAGATGTGTTTGAGGGGGACACTTGGTAATTATAAGGGCACCCCTATTACGCTAAATTTAGACCCTACTGTTGCGCCAATTCACTTAAAAGCTCAGAGAGTTTCTTTCGCACTTAGGGCAAAAGTGGAGGCAGAATTAAATAAGTTGATCAGACAAGGAATCCTGGAACCCGTTGATCATTCACAGTGGGAGACCCCTATAGTCACCCCTGTGAAGGTTGACGAGTCCATCAGGATCTGCACTGATTACAAGTCAACTTTGAATAAGGCCTTACAATCTAATCCGTACCCTGTTCCAGTAGTGCAACATTTACTGCATTCATTGGGACAGAGACAGATTTTGCAAAATTGGACATGGCACAGGCTTATCAGTAGTTACCTGTTGATGAGTCTACTGCCAATGCCCAAACCATTGTAACCCACAAGGGAGCCGTCAGATGCCGTAGACTCCAGTTTAGAGTCTGCGTGGCTCCTGGCATATTCCAATGTTTAATGGAGCGCCTGCTCCAAGGGCTTGACGAGGTGGTCCTGTATTTTGATGACATACTGCTGGCTGCTAAAGATAAAGCAGATCTTGTCATCAAATTACAGGCCGTTTTGCTTTGCTTCAGAGAAGCAGGGTTGTGTCTTAAGAAGAGTAAGTGTCAATTGGGGATACCCTCGGTGGAATTTCTAGGATTCTTGATTGATGCTAAGGGAATCCACCCCATGCCTGCTAAGGTACTATACTATTTAAGAACCAGGAATAATAGAATTCAATTCCCTCATGTTTTATTTGGCAGTTAATATGTGTTGCTTCAATCCTCCTTTTACTGAATAAAAACTAGTTCTTATTTATATATCCCTATGACTTAATATTTTCCCCCTCACCCCTCCTCCCCCTTTGGCAAATTGGAAAACCTGTGGACTTGAGTTCTCACACACTGTTTGGGAACAGTTAGTACTTTGTTCTTATATTCATCCCAGAACTGGGAGACCAAGGTGTGCAAAGAAAATGGGGCTATATGAATGCTTCCAAACTAAAGTCATACCACATTCTTGGGTTTGAGGAGTTTTAGTGAAAGGAATAATACAGACATGTTACATGAAGAAGGTACAATTTCTGCAAGCTAAGGACTATATTTAGTCTTTGGGTGATATGCCATGGAGATACATTCCAAAAAGTAATGCATGGAATCAGGATAAAAATTAAGTTTGATTCAATATATTACTTATATTTTCCAGACATGCATTTAAGAATTGTTGATGTTGCATTAAGATTGTGATTTGGTCACAACTTTCAGACTGCATTTGTGGACCAGATAAAAGCCTTGGAATCTCAGCTTATTCACCTCTGGTTAACCAGATTTTAATGCAATGTTGCACCTTTTTTTTCTAGCAAATCTGTTTTCCTTCTAACTATGGTAAGGTGGTGCCAAGCATACTCACAGACTTTCTGGCTAAAGTACTTTAAAGAATCCTTGGTGCTCTTTGGGCTTGGTTGTTTGCTTGGAGATGTTTCATTATCCAATTAGGTACCATCGTTAAGGTGAATGAGTTTGGGATTTGCTTTCCATTTATATTATACATTGGCTTGCCCTGCCAGTTTTGGAAGGGTTGTAGTTTGCTCCCTGGAAGTTTCTTGATAAGGGCATTGTTTCTGCTTTATTGTTTGCCTGGTATTAATTCATGTTTATCTTGGTGTCCGCTACTAAAGAGGATATAGACTTTGTTTCTTTAGCTTTTTGATTGTCTCTTTTGAATGGTGTGTAAATATGCTTTATTTCTATGTGTCTATTGATGGCTAAAGTCAACACCCAGATAAGCAGGAAACTTTTTGATGTTTATATTTTATGTTTTGTAGAAATGGATATATTTTTCTGCCATAATTTCTGGGAAACTTTAGGATTATTTTTTTTAATGTTACGGGAGCATTTGATCCGCCAGCATGCGCAGCTACAGCTATGTGGAAGAGATGCTCAACGTTTTTTCCCCATGCTCTTTCCCCAACTGCATTGTACTCAACATTTTAATAGCAATACAGTATTGCTTTATTTTCGGAACAATAAAATATCCTGTTCATTTCTTAATACACTATATTTCTTTAGTGATCCACTTTTTAAATGTTAATTCCTTTCTATTAATAAATTTTTCAGCTGATACTGTTGAGGACATTTTCAAAAGATGATGAAGAAATACCAGTACGGTAATAGTACCGATGCCCTAGACCTGGATATGCCTCCAAATAATAAATGCTATTTATATTATTTAGACATACTATATGCCTCATATTTAAAATCTACAAACATCTCAATTTAGTTTTCCAGTTGAGATGTACCAGAAGAGAAGTACATTTAATCATTTTAAAAAGTTGCAGTTTACTCTCTTCACCATCTACCTTTGCAATCAGGATATCTGTTTTTGTTTTTAAACAAACCACCATTTCCACTGACATCCATATTGATTAAAATTTTGCTTTTTAAACTTGTGGTTGGTGAAGATGAGTCAAAATCAAAGTACAGCAATAGACTTATACACCGCTTCATAGTGCTTTTACAGGCCTCTCTAAGCGGTTTACAAAGTCAGCATATTGCCCCCAACAATCTGGGTCTTCATTTTACCCACCTCTGAAGGATGGAAGGCTGAGTCAACCCTGAGCCTGGTGAGATTAGAACTGCCAAATTGCCTGCAGTATTGCACTCTAACCACTGCACCACCGTGGCTCTCTAATCTCCAAGTATGTTTTCTAATTATATCTGATTCCAAAACCCGAGACAAAATAAATCATGTTTCCCTAAATTAGTGTTGTAGAATGTAGTCAGGAGTCAAAGGAGAGAGCAGCTCTTTCCCAGAGGGCACAAAGACCAGATAACTTGGAATGTCCAATAGGCAAGAAGAGAGCAAAGTTGGATTCTCCCTAGTAATTCAGAGAGTAGATCCATAGTTATTGCAGATAATTGGGTTAGTCTGGCAACATTCTGTTTATAGACAAACAACCATAAAGGAACAACTCAGAAATAACTCCGTGCATTGTTTTTGGTTCTTTAGGCCTAAGAACTAGGATGGCACAAGGAATTGATCTTGGCTCAAAGTATGGGCTTTTGCTAGTTATCTTTTAAAGTTTAGGAAATCAAGAAAGATAGCTGAAGGGGGTCTTGAGTTGCAGCAACCGATTTATGACATGGGGAGCAATAATTCATAATACATGTGAACTGGACTTTTTCATTTTCTCCAGTGGGAAATAATATCAGCAATATCAGACCTATTATAATATACCTCATTATTCTCACCTACAATGCAATTAGTAGTATGTCAGAAGTTAAGATCCTGAAAATAGAACAATATTTTTATAAAGCAAAAAGGGAAAACTCTAACTCACAGGAAATACCTGAATCCAAAGGCCCACATACATAGAGTAATCAAGGAATTAAGGAATTAAGGGAGGGGGGGAGGGAGGGAGAGAAGGAAGGAAGGAAGGAAGGGTTCAGGATAAGATTGTCTCTTATTATAAGATACTCAAATCCTTCTGCATAAAATATTAAAAATTTAAGAAAAGTTATCCAACTATTCCCTATGACAGACAACTATGCATATATAAGGAAGAAACATCTTAATTATCTTCAAGAGTACACTGGAAGGCATTTGTTTAATAGGCAGCATTCCCAAGACCTGGATCAGCAAAACAACATGCTGGATTAGAGCAGAAGCCTGTGCAATATTAGTGAAACTGTGCCAAGACAGAGAGAAATCCAACTTCACTTTTTTTTTTAAAAAAAAAAGATGCTTTACGAACGTTACATAACACAGGTGCAGTCAAAATCGGCATAGATAGCAATGGGACATCCATTTTAAAGATCTCTCTTGGATTTTAGAGAAACTCTTTTTTTTGCCCATATCTGTTTGCCCAGGTAAGGCCAATTCACACAAGCTTTGCCCCACAGCATGTTAAGAGAGCCCATTTCTATTATTAAAGCATTCACTTCGGACCCAGTCTTGCTCTCATTTTATTTTTGCTTTATGTTACCTCAATGGGAGCAGGAGCAGGTTATTTTACAAATGTTAAAGCTTTACAAACCACTTTATGAGTCAAATGACATTCAAATAAACAAAGGGATTCAGCCATTATAAATTATTAGGAATAAGTCATCTCGTACTGTTTGAGTATTCTAAATTGCTTCATGACTTGACAAACCTGCAGGAAACAGTTACCCTCATTCTTCGCATTTCAGCCCCGTCCCTTGACTATTTTTAAGGTTTTGAATTGATTTCTGAGCAAGACAAAAAGTTTCTCACTTTTTATTAAATATTGTTCCTTATCTCTGAAGCAAGTGAAACACTTAATTAGTAGCCTGCATATAACATGTATATAACTGCATACGCCGTCTAAAAAAAAAGGAAACCCTAGCCACTGTTAAAAATCCATAAGGCTGAGACTAGCACTTTCTATGAAAATAAGAGTTAATTACTTGTTTGCTTGTTCAAATCTAGACATTACAAAAGCAATTTTCTTGCTCTATTCTAGAGTATCTCACTATATATAACCATTATCTGTTTTGTCTCTCTTAATGGTACACAGAGGGAAACTTTCAAATGAAGGACCAGTTGTAAACGGGGGAATATAGCCAGAGGATGAAAAAGCACCATGGACAATCTTGTAGGAGATGAAATTAGTCTGGCTCAAAATGTAAAGAGCAGTTTTTCATATTCAGGGGGAATATGCTAGTATGAGCTGGCTATTACTGAATCACATAAATATGTTTTAAAGCTTCTGTATCACATAGAATTAAATTCTGAATAATTTAAGTTCTCCTTTTAGACCATTAACCTATTTATCAATAGTTTTAAATGTTGGTACTTATGCAGTAGCTCGTAACTACTGCCTTCTTAAAATAACTTTTATTTCTTTAATGTTAAAAGCATGACATTCAGAAAAACAAGTAGGATAGAAACATCTGTTTCCCTAGCAATGGCCACTGCCAAACTGAACTGAACA
Source organism: Thamnophis elegans (assembly GCF_009769535.1). Lineage (NCBI taxonomy): Eukaryota > Metazoa > Chordata > Lepidosauria > Squamata > Natricidae > Thamnophis > Thamnophis elegans. The sequence continues at coordinate 29,656,286 of NC_045541.1, read as the reverse complement.
ATTTACTGTAATCTTTTTTTAGCAATAAAAAATATCTTACACAAAACAGTAAATGTCACTCAGGCGCTACCTGTATTGCTTCTTTAGCAAAAGAAAAGAAATATAATTGGAATTTTTAAATTATAAAATACATTTTGTATGTATTTAAATTACAGCTTGCTACTTACTGCACTCTACCAACACTGAAATGCATATCAATGCTAGGGTTAATTCATGAATTCATATCTTTGTTCTAAGCAGCAGTTTCATAAAACAGTGAAACATTCTTTTTTTAATTTTCTGTATAGAATGTGCACCAGTTGACATCACACATGAAAATCCAAAATACTCAGACAAATACTGGGGGAGAAAGATATTAGAAGTAGGAAGGCTTGCTGCATAAAAATACCTTAAAATTAGAAAAGTGAATAAGCAAACAGAATACAATTAAACTAGTAATTTGAAATTGTTTCTCCAAAGTCCACCTGTGTTAATTGTATAAATAATTACACAACACATTTATAAGGGCTGAATCAAAAAGGGGTTGTTTTCATTGCTTTAAAAATGCTGCATGCTCTGTTTTTTCCCCCCTCTTGACCTTTGAAAGAGTTAACATTCTCATCAATTTAATCTACTTTTCAACACCTCTAAGACATGCAGTAGCTGTTCAAAAGAGTTGATAATAAAACGTAATCTAGAGAAATCGTTAGCGGGATCGAAATGTATGTAAAGGTTGCCAATCTTGCCTGACCATGCTGTGATGAGTCATGAGACTCAGCGGAGAGTAGCTGTATGTCTGAACTATCTTGCGATGAATAGGGAAGGAAACACAGCTCAATATAGCATGCAGGCCAGTCAATATCCAGAAATTGATTATGTATAGCTTGCTTAGATAACCTGTTAGGAGGTGTGATAGGTTGAATCTACCTGGTTAAAAAGCAACAGAGCTGCATTCTTGATTGCTCCAGCTTGATTTTACCCCTGTGAGAAGTAAGAAGGGCAGGCAATGAAGTTCATGACACAGTACCTTACATCTTTTGCTCTGGCTTTGAAGCATCTTCAGAAAAGTTAAACAAAAAAAGCAGGAGGAGAACCTAAAGATGTAATCATAAAGCTAGGGGAAAGAGAGATTGAATGCCTGTGGCCCTAATGACATTTTAAATCAGCTTTCTCCAAAACTGGTGGCTTATAGACATTTTATATTATGAGTTCCATCATCTCAAAAAGACTTGCCGAGTTTTGCTGTAGCCCAATTGTTCTGTGGACAACTGGGTTGGCGAAGGCATCAATATTATTGGAATAAAATAAAGCATGAGGAACCAGTGATACTTTATCACTAGGGTTATGCCACATAACTGCTTTTATTTGTTTGTTTGTTTGTCTGCTAATGATGCTCGCAATTCATTAGTAATCCTTGAGCAATGAGGAAAGTTTCCTCAATTTATACTCCCTCCCTCCTCCATTCTAAAGTAGAACAGTGGTCTTTGGCTTGACCTCATTCACACTGAAGAAAAAGAACTTGGCTCACCACCAGAACCAGGAGCTGCTGGGGATCATTCATTGGGAGGGACCCATTGTGGCCACAGTCAACAAACCAGACTGACTTCTCCTGCTTGAATCTGGAGGACCTTTTGCTCCTTCTATGTTCTACCATTCTGTATGGTATCAACAATGGTGGCGCCAGGAAAAGGTTGTGTGACAGGGAAATTACTGCAATCTAATCTAAATAATTCTTCAAAGTAGAATCTAAACAGCAAGTGATTATTGGAACAAAACTTAACTATATCTGTCTCTAGAATGGAATTATTCCATTATCACAAAAAACACATACATTTTCAGAAATGTCTTTTCTTCCCTTTCTTCACATCTCTCTTACCAGTGGATATTCTAATGGGCTACCACTGAAATTAATTTAAACTTTATAAGAAATTGCTCAAAAATTAAGTTCATTCCCTCACTTTGGTTTTTATAAGGAAGCTTCACCTAGTCTTTGTTTTACTACTCTTCCTAATTAGCAGAACCACCAAATTAATAGATGCACCAAAGAAAAATATAACAAAAATGTATTTTCTTTGAGGAAGAAATATAGGACTTTTTAGAAGGGAAATATGTAAAATCCCTTACAATTCTGTCATTCCCAGTTTGGAACTTTAACAGAAATGTAAGAAAATGACTATCTTCTTTAACTATAAACAAATAAAAAGAGGATTGAACATTTTTCTCTTTCTTTGGAAATCTATAAATTATTTCTTTCTTCCAATTCAGTGGGAAAGCTGGCCTTGCACAGTGTTAAGTTATTTACTGTATGTGCTAAAATAAGGCTACAATTCTAGTATATTTATCTAGAAGTAAGATTGAACAAATATTGTATTATAGGTAGTCCTCAACTTACGAACACAATTGAGTCCAAAATGTCTGTTGTTAAGTGAGACATTTGTTAAGTGAGTTTTTCCCATTTTACCGCCTTTCTTGCCATGATTGTTAAGTGAATTGCTGCGGTTGATAAGTTACTAATCCGGTTGTTAAGTGAGTCTTGCTTCCCTGTTGACTTTGCTTGTCAGAAGGTTGCAAAAGGGGATCAATCATGTGACCTTGGGACACAGCAACTGTCATAAATATGAACTAGTTGCCAAATGTCTGAATTTTGGTCACATGATCATGGGGATATTGGAAAGGTCTTAACTGTGAAAAACAGTCACAAGTCACTTTTTTCAGTGCCTTTGCAATTTTGAACGGTCACAATGAACTAAATCACAGTGAACTAAAACTAGTCTTGTAAATCGAAGACTACCTGTACTAACTTCTAAGAAAACATGCTTGGAATTTGGCTTATTACCTCTCACGTTCCAAGAAATAAATTGTTAATACACAAATGTTTATACTTTATTGTTGTTTTATTTCTACTGTGTACTCCTTATTTCTTGTGTGTTCATCACACTCATGCTACTGACTGCATTGTTCTGCAGAGATATTCACTCAATTCTGCCCTGTTCTTCTGGCTTCTACTTTACTCTCTAAAATAGTTCATATGATTTAGGAAAAATCACAATAATTCTTACTGTGGTTAGAAAAATGTAGAAAATTAACCTCCACCACCATCACCGCAAAATTCCAGAAATATTCAAATACAAGTCTGATCCAAACATACTGTTATTTACTGTTCTTTCTAGATTGCATTGGCTGGAAAGTGAAACCTGAAATTTTGAGGTATTTAGATCTGAAGCATTTCTTCCAAACTATTTTTGAAACATGCATGGTATATCCTATGGAACCTTTTTCAGTAAATAATGAAAGTAAGTCAACAGTTTTCTCAAATCCCAAATAGCTAACATGTATGTGCTTGAATTTTTTTCTCAACCATTTTTGCAGGAGGGTAAAATATTCCATACACAAGAAAACAAATGGTAAAAAAATCTGAATTCTTCATATCTTGAATCTTTGATAATACAGTTTTAACTAAAACTAAAAATACTAAGAATGAATGAAAATGACTAAAGTGCTTTTACTTCCCCACCCCTCCCAAAAAATACAGAACTTCTTTTCTAGCATGGCTGAGGGTTCTCCAGAATAACATCCTATTATACTTACTATAATGTAATCCCTACTTAAGGAGACAAGCAGAAGGGTATTGGAAAGCCTAAAATGAAGGGGAATGCAGTCTTTAAAATTGATATACAAATCCTGGATCATCAAAGAAAGGAAAGATCAGCTCTGGCTTCATTGCTAAACACCTAAAAATCATAGCAGCCAAATGGAATTTACTATAGAGAGATGTCCTATGAATGAACACAAAGATAAAATGAAGACTAGTTCAAAAAGAATCTAATAGTTAATCTCTTAGGCCATAGTTGTAGCTCATCTCTATTGCTAAATAAAATAAGGGAGATCTTGTTGTGTTTGAATTGTAAAAAATGCAATAGGCTATTGTGTGTGTGTGTGTGTCTGTCTGTCTGTCTGTCTGTCTGTGAATAGTTCAATAGTTCTCCTTCCAGAACTGTGCTCAGAGTAGCCAGCAATCTATCATGGTTGCTTTGATCTAAGTTACAGTTGTGGATTAATGGAGATACACTCCACTGACTCTATAATCTCTTCTTCTTTGTCTAATGGTTTGTTTTGACTCCTTAAGACTGCCTAGATAAGCCCATGCAGCTTTCATACTAACCTTTTTAGAAATGGTTTGTCATTGCTGTCTTCCTAGGTCTGAGAGAGAACCACGGGCTCAGACGCTCAAAAGGCTTGTATTCAAGAAGAGACTAGAATGCACTAGTTCCTGGCCTATAAACACTACACCAATCTGGTTCCATATTACACAGAACAAACCAAACACCAGCGGTACGGTATAAGTTACCATATTTTTCGGAGTATAAGACACACTCCCCACCCAAAAGTGGGTGAAAATTTCTATAATTTCTTATAGACCGAATATGGGTCTGTTTTTGGCCTCCGAGTCCTGAACCTTCTGCATTTTGTATTTTCACCCTCCCCGGCCCCTAGAAGCACTCTGCAGGCCAAAAAGTGGGCATGTTTTTGGCAAAAACAGGATGCCCGGAGGGTTCGGGAGGACAAAAATGGGCCTGTTTTTGACCTGCAAAGTGCTTTTGGGAGCCAGGGAGGGCAAAAATGGGACACAAGGACGCCAGAAACTGTTTTTTTTCTTGTTTTCCTCCTCTAAATCTAGCTGCATTTTATGGTCTGAAAAATACAGCAAATACCAATTTATAACAAAATGAATTCATCATTATGTTTAAAAAATGATTAGTTTTTTATTTAAAAAGACAACTATGTTAACCTTTTAAACTATGTCATAAATAAGAATAATTCAACATAACATATTTAAAATATTTTTGTGTCACTATTTTTCTGCTTAATAGTATATGTATATTATAAATATAAGAAGGCCTACCTCTTTGCTTCCTTCCAGCTCAGATTCACTGCTAAATTCTTCTGTGTTTATATTTTCAAAATCTGACTCTCCCACTGCGATTGGTACAGTTACAGTAAGGCCTGGATTGTTTATAAATGACATGTAATCATTCTCATCAATAATATATTTTTCCACACTGCTGCCTGTTCCTAAACCACTGGTCGTTCCATTTCCATCTCTCAGATAATTAACATCCTTAGTTATTTCAGCCATGGTGTGGTTGGAAATGTAGACATCTTTCTTGTGGTTTAGTTCTTCAAGGACTTTGATATCGTCTATAGCTTTCTGCTTTCTAACTGTGCCTTTTTGGACAATTTCTCCCAATTTTTTCTTAATGTAATCTATTCCTTTCTGAATCCTCGCCACAGCAATCTGGAGATTGTTCGTCTCATTATCATCATCAGTAGCAGCAAGATTGTCTGAACTGAAGGAGCTCAGGAGCAAGGCTAGAAACAGGTTTAATACCTAAAAGACAAAGAAGGAAAGCATCAAATGCAGATGAGTTTTTTTAAAATATAAAAGTAAGTTTTATAGCAAGAAAAAATGACAACCATGGAAAAGGAACCTTGCTTATGAAAGAGGTTCAAATATTCTTTCTTAGTCTTCTATACTGTATTCATCAGCCGGAATGAATAATGATCTGAGAGGTGTTAGTTCATCAGTACGTTATATCAGGAAAAACAGAGGTGAGGTACAGAATACTATGAGCTACTTCAGTTCCAGACCTCCATTATTTGCTGTGTTTAAATGTATTCATCAGCAACATCCCAAAGGGCCAGTCTCACCTTCATGGTTAGCAGAAATCAGAAATGGAGTGAACTGTGACATTTATCTTAATTCTTAGAAACACTCCAAAACCTCATCAAATACCACTCACTCATCACGAAATCTCCAGAACTGTAAAGCCTACAAACTTGAAATTCAGGACATATGTTCCTCTTGGCTTTTAGGTGTTCGCTAAGAAAGGATTTTTCAAAATGACCATCAGATCATCAGTATTTCTTATACAGTATTATGTTAACACACATCAATGCTAAGGAGTTAGATATTCTACTCCCCCTCCTCACCTGAAAGGAACTCTGTTCCAACTGCCAGTTGCCTTATATGGGTGTGGCCAGCACATGACTCATACAGCTTGCGGGCTGGGAATTTAGACATTCTACTCCCCCTCCCCACATGAAAAGAAATCTGTTCCAACTGCCAGTTGCCTTATATTAACACACTCTGATACTAAAGAGTTACATATCCTATATTAATTTTCAATCTTTAAGTGTCAATTTATCAAACCTGATCACATAGTTTTGTAGCGAAGCACGGGTATCCAGCTAGTAAAATAAATAAATGAAACATACACACCAATTTTCGGTGGGTTAAAAAATAGAACACCCAAAGTTCTGGTCTCCTTGCTTTGTGCTATAATATTTTTAATAAAAACATTAAATTCATATGCTACCCAATTCCCAGTGAATTTGGGTGGTTTATGATTGGAACATAGTTTTGTTGTGTTAGTTTTAACCTGGAAACATTAAAAATATGACACCTCTTAATCAGTACATTCCATTCTGAGGACCTCACTATATATACCCTAGTCTGCAGAACAGTAATTAGAATCAATACACTCCACATATTTATTGATGTTCCTATTCTGCTTTGATTTGTGTATTCTTTTATTAATACTATTAACACAGTACTATACATAAAATATCTAGTTGGTCCTTATGCAACAAAGTTTGATCTAATCAAACAAAGCAGTTTCATTCTTATCTATGTTTTATTTTCCCAATTTCTCTAAATAGGCAAAATCTTATATAGGGCAGTCATGTTTTTTAAACAAAGTTTTAAAGCATCCAGAAAAAGGAACTGCTGTCATATAGTCAAGAGCTCCCTTTTGATCTTTTAGCTGTTTCTGGCTCTTAATGAGACAAGTTGTTTTCACACTGTGTGATGGCTTGCTTCTTTTGCTATCGGAATGATTTTTAGGAGATCATTCAAACAAAACTCCTGTGGTCAGTCAGCCAGTATATTTGAAAGCTAAATCAAGCAAATGTGAAAAAAGCATTAGCTACAGGTCGTCCTCAACTTACAACAGTTCATTTAGTGACCGTTCGAAGTTATGACCTTTGCAACATCTCCATTTTGATCACATGATCAAAATTCAAATGCTTGGCAATTGACTCATATTCATGACAGTTGCAGTATCCTGATATTATGTGGTCATCTTTTGCAAACTTCTGACAAGCAAAGTCAATGGGGACGTTCGATTCACTTAACAACCTTGTTAATAAATTAACAAATGCAGTTAACTGTGGCAAGAAAGGTCGTAAAATGGGGCAAATGTCACTTAACAAATGTCTCAATTAGCAACAGAAATTTTGGGCTCAATTGTGGTTTTAAGTCGAGGACTACCTGTACTTATATGAAGGCCTCACAAAGTTAAATATGTACATAATTAAAGTCAACTAATTAAATGGAGGATGAAAGCATGTCTATGTTCCTGCCTTATGTTCACCTTTAATTTTAAAACAGTTAACAAATTAATAGACTCTGCATTTAGGCTACTGCTTAAGAAGTTTTCATAAGTAATGAATATTGCAGAAATAGTCCCAATAAATGCTGTAATGTATAAATATATTGCGGATTTCAGTTGATGCATGCCCTTACTTCCTTACTTCGTTTAACTCTTGCTGGTGCATGAGTGTGTGTTGACACAATTTCAAGTTTATCATCACAAAATATTTCTTCCAAACTGCTGCCTACTGTTTTGTTCTGATGCAGGACGACGGTGGATTCAGTAAAGACAAACTGCATTGGGTCAATACTTTCTTTAATTTTGGAAGAACAACTTGAAGAGAGCATTGCAGGGTGAGTACCCAGTTCTGATTCTCTTCCTTCCATGTTTTTGCATACTGCAGAGAAAAGTCCATTTTTTCCCCAGGAGCTAATTTATGCTTTCAATAATCAGCTATGCTAAATACATTCACATCGAGGGGGGTTGTGTAAAGCCTAAGAAGAAATTTAACCAATCTTCAGTCTAGTGACTTTTCTATTGATAACACACAGTTAGTGTATTGGATATAAAAATGCAGAGCACTCACCACTAAATTTCCAATCACCATGACCAACATGAAAACAATAAGGCACATGGTTTGGCCTGCAACCTCCATACAGTCCCACATGGTTTCTATCCATTCTCCGCAAAGAACTCGGAACACGATCAAGAAAGAGTGGAAAAAATCATTCATGTGCCAGCGAGGGAGTTCACAATCTTCTGCGATCTTGCACACACATTCCTTGTAGCTTTTACCAAAGAGCTGCATACCAACCACAGCAAAAATGAAGACAATGATGGCCAGGACCAAAGTCAGATTTCCCAAAGCACCAACAGAGTTGCCAATAATTTTGATCAGCATATTTAACGTTGGCCAGGATTTTGCTAATTTGAAAACACGAAGCTGAAAACCAGAAGTAAAGAAATACAATTATTAATATTCAAAATTATTTGGGGATATCTTTTACACCAGCGGCCCCCAACTTTTCGGGCACCAGGGACCGGTTCTGTGGAGAGAGGTTTTTCCGCAGACCAGAGGGGGTGTGGTTTTGCATGCTCCCTGCATCCCATGGATGGGGCTTTACTTGTTTGTGTGGACCCGTTGCCACAGCATGCGTGGACCAGCATGCCACGGACTGGTTGGGGACCCCTGTTTTACATCACAATTTAGAAAAAGAAATATTAGAGGAAGAAAGAACTATGCTGCTTCGTAATGTCCTCACTCCCAAAGTGAGTTTACTATTTAAGCCCAATATTTTCCAAGTGTCACTCAAGATTCAAAACAGCATTTAGGTTATTAAACAGTGTTTATTAAAACACACAATAAAGAAAAAACAGACAAATGTTTAGAGAAAAAGGAATAGTATTAAAGTATACATATGAACCAAGAAACAATAACTGGAGTAATTCTTAAATGGAGACTGAAGATCAGGGAAAGGATTTAGGTAAGGAACTCCTTTAAAATAAAACAAAATGCACTATTTTCTCTCTATTATGTCACCTAGAAATCACCATACATTCAATTCCTTCCGGCATCTTAGGAAATGATGTTCCATAATCCTGGAAGTAAGGGACGTGGTGGCTCAGTGGCTAAGACGCTAAGCTTGTTGATCAGAAAGGTCGGCAGTTCAACGTTTTGAATTCCCTAGTGCCACATAATGGAGTGAGCCCGTTACTTGTCCCAGCTTCTGCCAACCTAGCAGTTTGAAAGCACGTAAAAAATGCAAGTAGAAAAATAGGAACTTTGGTGGGAAGGTAGCAGTGTTCCGTGCCCCTTTGGTGTTTAGTCATGCCAGCCACATGACCACATAGACATATTCGGACAGCGCTGGATTTTTGGCTTTGAAATGGAGATGAGCACCATCCCCTAGTGCTTGGGAACGACTAGCACATATGTGCGAGGGGAACCTTTACCTTTAATCCTGGAATTGGCTTAAATTCCTTCTTTATTCCCAAACAGCCATGCTACTCCAGCAAAATCTTCCTTCACTACTGTACAGTACTCAATGGGAGATAATCACGTTACTAGTGGTAGAGAAAATCAGTCCATAGGCCAAACATAGGCATAATTCGATGCTCCTATTACTAGAAGTGCCCACTACTTACTTAAATACATTTGATGAAATATAAGCCAAAGATCAGTAAGAGGTGATTTCTTGAAATCTGAGAGCAATATTTAGAAACATATTTTAATTTACGCTGAAATAGGGAAGGTAGTTCTCATGTTATTTCTTATTTTTAAGAGGGGCATTTGCATAATAACATAAACTGTACTTAAGCAAGTGTATGGAGCTATTGATCAATTAATCTCAGCCATTGTTTCTGAAGTTCATAGATCAAGATTTTTGTTCAGTTTCTTGTTTTTACCAGATACAGAAATTAAAATTCATTTTTCAAAAACATTTGCATTCTTCTAGCATTGTTTTGAGCTACTCTGAACATTATCTAGGTTCAAAAACCATATTAATATTAATAATTGTGAACTATGAAAACTCCTTTTGCTTGAATAATGGCTGCTTCAGATTTCCCTTTTTATTATTAATGGTTGTAGGAGCACTTTTTGATCTTTTTAAGGGACATTATAAGTTTTTTTCAGTCTCTGGAATATGACTACAGTGCATGGTTTCTAGGAGCATACTGTACCTAGCCGAGATTAGAAACTGTTCATTAGCATCCTTATATTCAGTTGACCATTGAGATATCATAATAAGCTTTACAAAATAATTTTTGAAACAGTAGTATAAAGAGAAACATTCAAGAGTTTTACAGTTCATTGTGACTATGCTGATATTGTTTGTGAATATAAAGGCATGGAATTTGGTTTTTAAAGGATTATATTTCTTGATATATTTACCAATCTGAAGGATCTTAGAACAGACAACCCTTCCACATTTGCAAGACCCAACTCCATCAAACTCAGGCTGACTATGATGCCATCGAAAATATTCCAGCCTTCTTGGAAATAATAATAAGGATCCATGGCAATTATTTTGAGGATCATCTCTGCAGTGAAGATCCCAGTGAAAACCTATATGCAAACATCAGTTTAAGTATGATTTATGATGTTTTGAAATTAAAGCAAGTACTTCATGCAAATATTTCCTACACGTGAGAAACACTTTTTAATATTGAAGCAGAACATTAGTATATCTAGATCGGTATTCAGAGTTGTGGCCTTGTATGGAAATATGCTAAATATCAAATCCAAGTTCTTTGGCACAGAAAGCATCTATTCTTCCACTAAACTATAATTCCTCCTGATAGAAAATGCAGATACAGCTTGCTATAGAGGTATAGCATCGCAGAGATACTAATACACAGGTTTAAATGCTTTCAAATTATATACATTTGCTATTAATACTTAATTTCAATAGAGAACTCTTTTCTTAAGCATTGCATATCTATGTACTGTATCTCACATTCCAAGGGCATTATGCTTAACATCCTTGGAATGGGAGAGTAGAAAATGGGATACCCAACCTTTCCTAAAGGTTTGTGGTAATCTGCTTTGAACTCTGAAGATATAAACAGGATGGATGGAAGGAGAGAAAGAGAGAGAGGGAGAGATAAAGAGAGAAGGGGTCTGAGTTCTAGGCCAGTTGGATGAGTTTAAACCAGTGGGGAAAACAGGAAGAGGGAGGAGTATTAGCTGTGTTCTCTGCATTGCATTTTATATATAGAAAAGTAGGTTTAAAATGTACACTCCCGCCCACAGCATATATTCATCCTTTTTTAAAATTGTAATTTCTGCAGAGATTTTAGATGATGATGAAATAATTTATTAGATTAAATAAATTTCTTATTTAATTTCTTATTTAAAAAAAGAACTTGGTTTAATATGATTTGTTTTAAATTTTATAGAAGTTAACCATCATACTTCACTGTAATGTTCGTTGAATAAAAAGAAATGTATTTATTATAGTCAATGACTGTAATAAACAACTCATTCCAACCAGTGCACTGGCGACCTTCCTCATTTATCAGTTTGAAGACTCAAATTCCTAAAGCCCCCATTGACGCTTTCACAACATCTGCCCAACAACTTTAACATAGATTCCCAATGGAAAGCCAAATGGGTTGCTGAACACCTAGACATAGAAATATAAATTACCCCACGAAAAAAGTGCCAGGCTTTGAACTACCGCACCAACAATGGACAATCTTCTATATATATTAAAATCTCTCTCCCCCCCCCCCTCTCTCTCTGTGCGTGTGTGTGTGAAGTTGCCTTGAGCAACTTCAACCAAACTTGGTACAGATTACTCTCTGGAAACAAATACTATGGGGGTAAGACACCCCTAACACCCTTCGGTGTGTGTGTTCTGTTAAGATACAGCCTGTTGTGCCTTAAAATGACTTCTACTGTCAAGTGCTGTGGAACGCCTTGAGCAATTTCAATCAAACGTGGTACAGATTACTCTCTGGAAACAAATACTGTGGGGAGTAGGACACCCCTAACACCCTTTGGGGTGTATGTTCTGTTCAGATACAGCCTGTTATGCCTTAAAATGGTTTCTACCATATTGCCTTAAAATGACTACTGTCAAGTACACTGAAGTTGCCATGGTAACGGCTTCACAGTACTCCACAAGAGGGCTCCCTCTGTTAAGGGGGAAAATCCAACATTAGAAATTGTGGCGACGTTCATGGAAGGAAGGTTGGGATAAATAAATATCCAGGCAGCGCAGTTATCAGCTAGTTCTGAATAAGAATATCACCCCACATGGCATCTGCCTGGACTCGCTATCTAAATGCGGCATACTATCCTCCTCTAAGTGAGACTTCAGGGTCCCATGTCAAACTGAAGATCCCATTGCTACTGGCTGTAAGCTGAGGCCATATACCAGTCCAGTATCTGATTTTTAAAATATAAGCAATGCTGTGCTTCAGTGGTTAGATGATCTACACATTTGTATTTGAACACAGGTGTCTGTGCATGCGCAAAACATTAAAAAAGAAGAAAAATTAAATTTGTGCAATTACAATTGTTCTGCACATGCGCAGCACTGAAAATCAAGATGGGGGCCTCATAGGAGAACTGGTTCAGGGGTGTGGCAGGCCTGGGTCACTGCTGATTCCAGCAACCCAGGCCATCAAACCACTACCGGTTCAGCCAAACTGGTCCGAACCAATAGGAACCCACCTCTGGCATGAAGGCAGTTTTACATGCTACCCTGAACATGTTTTGCACACTCTCTGCACACTGCTGAGGTTGTCATATAAACCCCAATGGTCAATACAGTGTAAAACAGTGCTTTTCAAATTTGGCAAGTTTAAGATGTGTGGATTCCAACCCCAGAATTCCTCAACAGCATATAGTACACATGTTAAAACGGCCAAGTTGGAAAAATACTAAACTAGAATAAAATTCCCCTTAAATATATTTCTAATGATATACTTTACTGTATTCTGCTTTCCTAAAATGATCAAACTGAAGCCGTCACCAAAATGTATGCCCATTTACCATATCAAATTCTGGGCATTTAAGAATACTGTACTATTGATATCTAAAAGACAAAGCCAAATCTGTTTCTCAACAAGAATAAACATTTTTCAGTGGACAAAAGTCTGAGGTAAGGATAAGGACTTTGGGGCAGGGCAGTGATTTAGGATTGTTTCTAAAAATGAGAGAGGCAGGGCTTAGAGAAGAGTTTTTTCTTTGTCATTCATGGTTGTTATTGCTTTATTTTTTTTCCTGATGTGATAAGCCTACACAGGTTTTTCTTCCTTTCTATTTTCTTTTCTGCACTGAAAATAATCAAGCACAAAAACTGTTTGGCAGGAAATCCTATTTGGCTGCTGAATTTCAAGGACACAGTTTTGAAAGAATATGGTTTAGGCCTTGCCTGCAGCTATTCTATAGCAGAAAGCCTTCATTCTCCCCTAATGCTTCTCCAATTTATTAAGATGATGATGGAAATGATCTATACATTTGATTAAAAGTACACTATACATTTGCCGTCATTATAGATCACAAATATGGATCTATAAATGGGATTAAGCTCTATGTCTTCCTCCTGGATTCATCTTCCACATATCGTCATGTAGTTTTGGCATGAATATCAGTGGTGGGATTCAGCCGGTACGCACGATTCGGGCAAACTGATAGTTGTAAGGACCCGCTTACCCCACCCACTCCTCCCAGAAGTCTCCACATGGCCCATTTCAGATGCCAAGTAAGTGCAGGGGCTACACAGAGGGTCTGGGAGGGCAAAAATTGGGGCTTCTGGAAGTGTGAAAACAGCCCTGTTTCCAGCTTCTGGAGGGCCTCTGGAGCCCAGGGGAGGCTGTTTTCACTCTCCTGGAGGCTCGGGGAAGCCTCTGGAGGGCAAAAAATGGGCCTAATAGAAGTACTAAAAATCTGGAAAGGCCCATTTCCAGCATCCGAAGGGCCTCCGGAGCCCAGGGAGGCCATTTTCGCCCTCCTGGAGTCTCAGAGAAGCCTCTGGAGCCTGGGGAAGGTGAAAATGCCTCTCCCTGCTGTGCTGCAGGAGGCTGAGTAGGCCACGCCCACCATGGCCATGCCTACTTAGCAACCAGGCAGAGAATTGGTTGCTAACATTTCAGAATCCCACAACTGATAAATATATGATTTCTGTCTATAGAAGTTAATACCTTGGTGCACATTTTCAAATCTCTGGCTTAAATTAAATAAAATTAAAAGAGTGGCATTTGCTCATAAAAAAAACATATTGTGAGTTTCAAGAGTGAATAAAACAAATTAACTTATTAACAATAGTGCAATTGTTATTTCTGGCTATTGTTTTCTCTCCAATATTAAAGTAGCAATATTACATTGAACAATTTTTAAAAGTACTTTCAGAAATATGAGTCTCTCAAATAAGTTTAAGTTAAATGGGTCTGAGATTACAATATGGTTCAAAAAGTTTCTAGCATTAAAATTTTACAAATGAACAAAGATGGGTTGACTAAATCAGCTTATAGAATTGTTCATAGGATAAACCTTAATATTTCTTAAAATGATCTCTATTAAGAAGCTTAGCTACGTTTAAGATTGCATAATGTTGTCAAACAACATTACTAATCACATTGAATGTAATAGTGGGCTTCATGTAAAGGGAATCATCTACTTAAGAGCTTTGTGTAGTCATTTCCCACCTGTCTTCCTTACAAAGGAAAACTGCCAATGAAATTTCATTACTGACAACTTCAGGACAATTTCAAGCAATAATCTTGCCCTTTCCTGAGTAGGACACTCTTTAGCTTAAGACTGTTCTGCACTGCTTCTTCAGCTTCCCCTGCTACTAATGTATTACAGAGACTCCCCTCAAATTAAGACCATAATGGAAGCTGCCCATTATGACTGTGAGCTGTAACAGTCATAAAACACAATTTTTATTACTTTTTGTGGCTATCATTTTGCAATGATTCGCTATCGGTGCAGTTTTCAGCAAAACCATTGCAAAATGCAGTCATGTAACCATGGGACATTGCAGATGACCTTGGATGCAGCTGTGTTGGTCAATCACTCAAAGTCATCACATGACCCGGTGGGGAGAGAGACACTCAAAATTTTGGATTGGGTTGTAAGTCCTCTTTTTCAGATAGGTCGGAATTTCGAACAATCGCTAAGCGATGGATTGTAAATTGAGGACTATCTGTAATGCATATCCTCTGCAATCAATTGGAACAACCTAGGACAGGGGTGTCAAATTCAAGGCCCGGGGGCAGGATCCGGCCCATGGAGTGCTTAGATCTGGCCCTTGGGGTTGCCCTGAAAATAGTGAAGGACCAGCCTGCAGTGCCTCTGCCAGAGTGTAGCCCTCCCGAGCTCCGTTTTCACTGGCAGAGGATTGCAGGAGGCCGTTGCAGCTGAAAATGGAGCTTGGAAGCTCGTTTTCACTGGCAGAGTGCTCAGGTCTCCACAGGCACCCCTGACATAAATGACATCAAACTAGCCATGCCCACCCTGGCCCCCCAAGGTCAAGCACACCCCTGATGAAATCGAGTTTGACACTCTTGACCGATGATAAGCAAAACTTTGCTCACACACACCCTTTCTCGCAATCCTTGGATAACATCCTGCATTTTTATGAGGTATAGTTTAATGTTGAAATAATGTTTTCAAATTGTGATGAAGAACTATGTAAAAAGATGATCATGGTTTCAGAATTGGAGAAATAAATATTAATAATATGCTGGCAGCACTATTTGGATAGCTGAAAATATGTAAGATCTGTAACATGCAGCATTAAAAGTCAAGGAGCACAGTGAAAAAAATGGACAAAAATTAAATAATAAAAAAAACCAAACTAATGACAGGATGGAAATAATCAGCCCTAGACCTGACAATGAAGACATCAATTCAAAGGTTGATAGCTTCTGATTTTTAGGATCAACCACCGAAAGAAACAAGCAATTGAGAAATATGCTACAGAACAGCATATAGAAAGAAGCCATGAAGGCCTGCCTCTGAGAAAAATATTCAGATTACATTATGGGTCTTGTGGGCCACACAAGATGCACTTTGCAATACTGACAACATGGACTTTGTAGTATTGCTTTACTTGTTAACTAACATAATTATTTTGTATTTTTGTATTGTATTTGACTTATTTTTCTCTCTTTTTAATGATGTTAGTGGTTTGATTGATAACTTCTCACATTCCTAAACTTCTAAATTAAAAAAAAAACTTTCTTTGTTTCCCAGGTCAGGATAGGATGTGGTCTGGAGTTTGTCTTCTGAGAAGAGAAAATGTATTAGCACTAATTGATACCTGGTTGCTCTCATTGTGAACTCCAAATAACTTTATGACTTTTTTCCTCATTAACATCTTAAACTTTTACACCTCTGCTTTTGTCAAACCACATTTAAATGGGCATGTGCCTTGTCACCTGTAATATGTTTTAACTCTGTATAACTGATTTTCTATGCAAAGGGGAGAGGTTACTTTTGTCCTGTCTGATCAACTTTTCTCGTGTCATTTCCTGTGATATATTAATTCTAAAAGGGACTGAAAGGTAGGTCTCCAAGTTCCCTCGTTGAATAAGAGGAATCCTTTTTAGTCAGAACATTCTAAATAAATTATAATAAAATGATCCTCCTGTCTCGGTCTGTTTCATTGGAAAGTGTGCATGATGAGTCCTGGAAAACCATATTTGGCTAACAGTCTATATCCGTGATGGCAAACCTATGGCACGCGGAGGCATTTGTTAGGGCATGCGAGGCATTGCCCTGTCAGCGCCAGCACTGGCCAGGTGACTTTGCCGTTCTTTTGAAGCCTCCAGAGTGTGAAAAACCGGCCCTACGGGCAAACCAAAAATTCAGGAATGGACTTCCGGTTTGCTCATAGGGTCGCTTTTTGCCCTCCGGAGCCTTCAGGACACTTCCCTGAAGGCTCAGGAGGGTGAAAAACGGCCTTACAGGCAAACCGGAAGTCATCATTCCGGAACTTCCGGGTTCCCCATAGGGCTGTTTTTTGCTCTCCAAGCGCCTGAAGTCGGGGGGGGGGCTGTTTTCGCCCTCCCCAGGCTCCTAGAAAGCCTCTGGAGCCTGAGGAGGGTGAAAAACCGTGCCAAAAGTGGGGGGGAGTTGCGCGCATATCATTATGGGTATGGCACAACTGTGTACAACCCCCCCCTGTGCTCCCCCCACTTTTGGCACAGGAGCCAAAAAAGGTTAGCCATCACTGGTCTATTACAAAGATCAATACAGTAGACTTACCAGGCAGACCAGACCAAAAACATGACCAGATAAACTAATTATACTTAATTGTAAAGCTAAGTCGTGGTGGCCCAGTGGTTAGAGTGCAGAATTGCAGGCTACTTCTGCTGATCACCAGCTGCCAGCAGTTTGGCAGATCGAATCTCACCAGGCTCAAGGTTGACTCAGCCTTCCATCCTTCCGAGGTGGGTAAAATGAGGACTCAGATTGTTGGAGCCAATAGGCTGACTCTGTAAACCGCTTAGAGAGTGCTGTAAAAGCACTGTGAAGCAGTATATAAGTCTACGTGCTATTGCTATTTCTAATAGAATCTTGCAGGTCCGAAAGTAGAATTCTCCTGCTTCCATCTTTGCAGATGAAGAACTTACAGATCAAGAACTTTGTGCCTCTTCCTCCACCTACTATGTAGATGTGGGCTATCTGTCCCATATCTGACCATTCGCTAGGCAGCAGCATTTCCTTGACTCATCTCCCAAGGCCTTATTTTTTATTTAGTGACTGCATTTATATAACTGCCCATCTCTCTAAAAGTGACTCACACAGGTATTCTCTGTGACATTCTATTATGAACCTGGAAGTTGGGAGTTTGAAGGAGGATGGGGAACATATCGATGCTTTTGAACTTTGGTGTTGGAGAAGACTCCTGAGAATGGCAAAGAAATAAATCAATGGATCAAACAAATCAACTCGACAGTTCTCCCTCAGGGTATAAATGATCAGGCTGTAATTAGCTTATTTTGTACACATCATATGGGGAGCCTTGGTGGTGCAGTGGTTAAAGTGGAGTATTTCAGGCAAACTCTGCCCACAACCTGGAGTTGGATCCTGACAAGAGTCAAATCAACTCAGCCTTCCACCCTTCTGAGGTTGGTAAAATGAAGACCCGGATTGTTGGGAACAAATATGCAAATAATGCCTACATTGTAAACAGCCCAAAGGATGCTGCAAAGTGTTCTGGGGCACTATATAAGCCTAAATGCTAGCGATATTGCTATGAAAGCTAGAGAAAGGTCTAATGCTGGAAAATGTGGAAGAAAAGAAAAAAAAAGAAGAGGAGCAGCAGATGGATGAACTCAATGATAATGGCGATGAGTACACTGTAGGAAGACCTGAAAGACCATGCTAGGGACAGGTCGTCATGGAGAAAAATCTATCTATGTGGTTGCTAAGAGTCAACACTGACGTGATGGCACATACTCAATTAAATCAATCAAAAAAAATGAAGAGCATGTTTTTCAGATCCAATTGAAGAGACAGCCACTGTATTCTCCTCCCCCATACAATAGCTTCTTTTCCCCATGAATTTCATCCATATAGCAAGAAAAATTTTCCTTTTCACAAATGAAACCAGCAGTTGTGAAACGGCCAAAATGGTTATGGGGCTATAGTATAAATCAATGCTTGTAGAAAAATTAATAAGCTTAATATCCAATTAATTATCTTTGGATGCCATGAAATTTTTCTGGCTCTTTACGTTTGTTTAAAATTAAATGGATACCTCAATGTTTTACTGATTTCTTTTTTGCATTGGCTTCAGTTCTTAAGCTTACTAATTTAAAATCCTTGCAAATTGTACTGCACAGTGTCTTAACAATTCCTACATAAAGATGTTGGACACACATATGAGATACAGATATTTTAAATCCTGCTTGTCAAATACGTACCAGGTTTCCCACTGAAAGTACTTGGTAGAAATCAGAAGTCATTGGATAATGTTCCATGGCCATAAACAGTGTATTCAAAACTATACAGATAGTAATGGCAAGATCGACAAATGGATCCATCACTATCAAATTGACGATGTGCTTTACTTTTAACCAAGGGAGCCAGCAATCCCAGATCAAGAAAACATTTGCAAATCTATACCAGCACGGTGGACACTTCTGTCGAGATTCTTCAAGTTCTGGAGATTGATAAAAGATATGTATTAGCTTTTTCAATTTAGTGTATTCCATGTTCTGCAGTGTTCTGGTAAACTACTTGTAAAATTAAGAATGCACGGTAAATATGTTTATTTCTACTGCTTACTAATTTATTTACAGAGATAGAAATATCAGGGTTGATTTGTGGAGTCTTTGGTGCTGTCTGAACTTGGTTGTTTGTTTGCAGACATTTCATGCTACACAGTAAGGCAGGGGTGTCAAACTGGCGGTCTGCAGGCCAGATGTGTCACGTGCAGGCCACACCCACCCCAGCTCCACAAAGGCAAAAAATGTTGCGATGCACTGGGATACGTCACGTGACGCGATCGAGTTTGACACCCATGCAGTAAGGTAATGAAATGCCTGCAAGCAAACAACTAAGCTCAGAGAACAACAAGGATCCACAGAAACATGTACTCTTATAACTAAACATGCTTTCATACAGCCCTCAGAATTAATTCTGACATAGGACATTTTAACTGAAACAGATAAGACTCTTACCAACAGTTACTCCTACCTATTGTCTTAGCTGCAATTAAGTCTTATTCACCACAAGAATTTGCTGCAGTTAAACCAGTAAACATTAGGGGAGAATGTAAGGAAGACTTTAATTTTTCAATGGAAAGTAGAAAAATCAGCACACTTAGATCACAGACTATCCTTCACTGCTTTATCTGACCTATCATTTCAGTGAATTGATTAAATTTATGTATATCTTGTTACTTACAATCAGGGGTGGATTCCAGCAGGCACTACTGCCGGTTCACGTGTGGGTATGCTGCGCGTGCGTGCACTTGATGCACACTGTGCAAGCTTCCACAATACAATCAAAATTGTTCTCCGCATGTGCAGAACTGAAAAACAAGATGGTGGCGCTTATGACGCCGCCCAGAGAACCAGTTCGGGAGCATGGCAGGCCTGGGTCGCTGCCAGTTCCAGCGACCCAGGCCTCCAAACCACTACTGGTTCGGCCGAACCAGTCCGAACCTGGTAGGAACCCACCACTGCTTACAATTCTGTGTGGCTAAGAACAATAACAAAATGCAACAATAAAATTACTGCAACCAAAGAGTTGCAAATATATTACTTTTGAGTTCAGAGTCCTAGAGCTCTTGTTAAATTGTTGCATTAATATGCTAT
The DNA here is from genome assembly GCF_009769535.1 of Thamnophis elegans. NCBI lineage: Eukaryota > Metazoa > Chordata > Lepidosauria > Squamata > Natricidae > Thamnophis > Thamnophis elegans. Next base: position 29,636,088 of record NC_045541.1, on the reverse strand, counting down.
TTTTAAAGTAATCACTTCATTCTATGTACAGTAGCTGACCTGTAAGTATTCAGGTTGACCTTTGCATGAATTCTAGCTAAAGGTTTTTAAGTGTCTTTGTCTGATAATCTAAAGCATTGGCATTTTGACCCAGTCTTCATTCATTACTGAATGAAGTTTTCCCACCATACTTTGGCACAGAATGTTGGAAGCCAGCAACTTTTATTCCTACATCCCTACATTCCACCTGTTCCTTCCCACTTCATGGATGGGACACAAAAAGAAAAAAAGTACTGGAATCCTGGAACTATTAAAATATATGCCTAAGATTTCACCAGTAAAACTGCTTCCATTTGAGAGAATGAAATCAGAGTGGTATCACTTTACATAAAAATAATGACTCCTACCATACCTTCCATAGTATTTGTTAGGATACTGGCTATACTCATGGCCCTCTGCCTTGCTGCAGATTCTTCCATCAGCTCCATAGAAATTTGATAAGAGCTTAATCTTCTTTTTCTTATTTCTGTTTCAGTTGTTGTGCCCTGAAAATAAAATTATGAGTGAGAGATAGATTGAGTTCTTGGTACCTATGTAACCTTAGGGAAGGGGGACTTTAAAGATCTTATCTGTATGTGCCAGTTACTGCTATTAGACCTATCATTTATTAGGTGATGATGGAAGTAAAATGTTTCCTCACAGTTGATTTTAATAATTTTTTTCTGTGTTGCACAAAATGGTTTCAGGCTAATCTTCCAATTTAAAGCTTTAGGGCAGTGGTTCCCCACCTTTATTTTTGGCCATGCCCCACCTAAGCATCTTTAAAATCCTGATGCCCGTCCCCCCCTTCCTGGTGAAATATAATTCTTAATTTACTCAGAAGGTGAACTCTACTCACGCGGAGGAAGCCTAAAAGGCCATTAACTTGGTTTAAACAAGGTTCAAATTGCCTCCATTAAAAATCAAATTGCCACCCAGTGGGGTGTGGGCCCCATGTTGGGGCCACTGTTTTAGGGTAAACCTCTTCACTATATCTGATAATAAGTCACAAAAGAATTAAACTTTTATGATAGTATGTTGCAGGTTTTAGTGAAAGAGCATACCAAAGTTACTCTGAGTCTGTCAAATATATATCATCACACCTATCTCTCATGCAAGGATAGGAAACAGAAAAATCAGATGAAGTGACTCCACAAACAGAGTTCCTGCTTACCCAAGATTAATTTCTTATTAATTCTCCATCCCTCCATCCCTTTTTCTTTGACATTTCCTAACTCTCAAAGAGGATTTTTTACAGATTAGGGATCTGATTGACCTCTGTCAATCAGACACACCCTCAGGCAACGTAGAACCACGTATCTTAAGATGAAAGGATGGACAGTCCAGAAATAACATAGCAAATAAGTATTTCGGAAAAGGTCAAATACAACAAACGTAGTTTAATCACCTCTGGTAAAAATTGTCCAGTAGGTGAAGGGAGAGCAGGAGGTCCTCCCATTAAGGAAACAACACCATTGCAATCCACTGTGCTGTGCATCTTTCCGTTTGCAGGAAGCACCGGCACCATCTTTGATGACAGGCTGATTTGACTGGTAGTACTGTTGCGACGCTCACTTGTTTGTCTGTTTGGAACAAAGAGAGAATCTCTCCTGCTCTCATTGTCTTCCAGAGTACTATGTTCATCATCAGCAAAGTCATTTTCTGACCCAATATCCTTCACTCTCCCTCGGAAGCTGAAAATACTTGTTCTGCTGTTGCGCCGCGGGGAGAACAGAGAGCCGCGAAAGCTCAGCAAAGACTGTAAGGGAGGCAAAACAGAACACAGACCAAACCCGTTATTGTTGGGAGTTATTTGTAGATGAGTAGCTTCCCTGATAGTTATCTTTCAGGAAAGCAAAGAGGTTATCAATTGGGGGGTCCCAATCGGGTATGCTCGCACCCTCTGGGGGTGCGGGACGATATTCCAGGGGTGCGAAAACTTTCAAAATTATAGTGTAGATGTATAATTATATGCATATAATTATTTATTTTTTAAATGGGTGGAGAGAATATATCAGAAGCATTCTAGTGGTGCGGGGTATAGAAAAGGTTGGGAACCCCCTGTTATGAATTAAAGAAATAAATGACACATTCTTTGACATGCATTCTTACAAATTAAGATATCTAGCTCTGATCTGTTCTACAAGACAACATGAGAAGAACAATGGGTCATATATTCTTCCATTCATCCTCTGTCTTCCTTGAGTGGAACACTTCAAATATAAGAAAATGATTTCCAATGACAAAAAAGACACCTCGACCAGCCAGCTGTTACAGACAGTTACGGGAGCAACCCAATGGCTAGATCTATTTAACTAAACTACTGTAATTAATCCACCATTTATTAATCATGCTGCTTCATCAATTGATGCTTTCAGAAGCCACAGGAGACTGAAGTGGTTATTTTGACATTGAGAGCAGGAAAAAATCAATTTTTGCTGCTTATCCTTTTATTTAATTGCACTACAAGAAATCCTCAATGGAAACTTTTGCTCCTTCCCTACATATTTTATTAGTAGCATTCATGAATTAATAAAGTTATCACCAATGTCAGAAAAAAACACACATTCACAAACAATTCATATATTATTGTTCCTATATTTGAACTTCTTTTCAGTAGTTTATATTCACAATGATCACTGCAATTGCAGTATGCAAACATTTACAAAACACTTAGTTCAATTTATTAATGTGAATTTAAGATGATAAACTAACGATTTTATTTAGACATCATATCAAATTCTACGTGCTCTTTTAAGGAAAAGAGAGATATAATTGTCCAAGTTACAAGAAAAAGTGACCTTTTCAGGCAAATTATTAATCAGACAATCATCTTTTAGACTTTAGAGACTCCACTGCAATGCCCAAATAAAGTTAATACCAAGTGTTCATCAATATGAGCTCTATTTATTGTCTCAATGTTTTGTACTATATTTTATTTAATATTCATAAGCTGCCTAAATACCTTTGGGCAAGATGGGAAGCATACAAGTTTGATAAATCCATAATAAATAAAGAAATAGAGAGGAAACAATCTATTGGCCCTCTTTCCATGCAGTGTTTACTTAAATTCTATAAACCAGGCACTTGAAAACCAAAATTCCCACCCTTCTCATCTCACCAGCAAATTACTGCTTTACCTTAGGTAGGCAATACTGCTGTTCTTTCCTTCTTGGTGACAGGATATGAAAGCATTACAGCCCTTCACAATGAAGAAGACTTAATATAAATTGCACAAAAACTAAAGTTCTTTTTTAAAAAAAGGATCAAACACAAATGGCAGCTTGGTGGCCGCAGAGGAAGATAGACACTACACGTATTTCATGGCACACAAGGTCACAAGAAGCCCAAATCCCACAAAGGATAAGAATCTGATACTCTTTAAAATTTTATTTTTAAAATTCAGATGGGAGGCCGGTTTATACTCATGGCTTCTGGGAAGTTTTAAAGAGTAAAATTTTGCAAATCTTTTATTTGGTGTGCAGCAGAGGTGAAATGCTACTGGTTCTGACCAGTTCACTAGAACCGGTAGCAAAAAATGCTAAGGTTCGCCCCAACCGGTAGTAAAAAAAAATCTTTAAAAAGTGGAAAAAAATTGTTCCAACGATCGCGTGGCTCATAGCTGATCCGCGCGATTGTGGGAACCATTTTTTCCCACTTTTTAAAGCAAGTTTGGGTAGGAAAAAATGCTTTAAAAAGTGAAATAAAGAGGGTTCAACAATCCCGCAGATCAGCTGTGAACTGCGCAATCATCAGACCCTCTTTATTTTACTTTTTAAAGCATTTTTCCCCTATCTATTTGCCTGAACCGGCAGGAAAAAAATGCTTTGAAAAGTGGAAAAAGGTTGGCCACGCCCAACCGGTCATATGACCATAACCACCAAGCCACGCCCACAGGACTGATGGTAAAAAAAATTAGATTATACCACTGGTGTACAGACCCTTACCTATAAAGATTTCTATATTTTGGAAAAATACAACCTAACTTTCTGAGGGCAAATTTTTGGATTTCAAAATAAAGCCAATTTTATTTCGCTAGAAGCCCTGTTTGGCAAGATAAACTCATATATTTGGCTAAAGCTATAATATTGGCCAAAAAGTTATCCCATCCCAACTTTACATAATCATTTCAGATAAACTCTCTCTTAAAACAAAACTATCCATGTATCTATGGAATATCTAAAAGTCAAGGAAATAAAACAGAGTGCTTCGAACACTGATAAACAAAATTATTTTGGCAGACCAACCCAAACTTTATTATTTTATTTGTTTATTTTCTTTGTAACTTTATTATTACCTTCGGTCTGGCTTCTTTCTTTTCCTTTCTAATGCCTCTCCTGAAGAGGCTGCCATGTATTTTTATACAAGTGCCCCACATTTTGAATGAGTATGCACTTATCTGTTCTGGTCTGGTTGAATCAGTAGCACATGCTTGATCAAATTGTTCCTTTTATAAGGATTAATAATAACATCTCTTTGAACAAACTACGTAGGTAGATCCGGCGCATTGTAATGCACTCTTTTATCTGATTCAAATCTAGCCAGGACTTATAAGGTACAAAAACCTGTTTCTTGGAATGGAGTTATTAATAAACAAATGACATAATCGGTGATATAAAGGTTGAGCCATAAGCTTAAATCCAAATCCTGTTGCTGTACTTTAGATTTTAGGGCCAGTTTGGTATTGTGGTTAAGGCATCAAGCTAGAAACTGGGACACCATGAGTTCTAGTCTCCCCTTAGACACAAAGCCAAATTGGGTGATCTTGGGCTAGTCACATCCTCTCAGCCCTAGAAAGCAGGCAAGGGGAGACCACTTCGGGGGAAAAAACCTTGCCAAGAAAATTGCAGAAACTAGTCCAAGGAAGTCACCTGCAATCAAAAACTGACTTCAAGGAACAAAATAAATAAATAATGTTTTTACATCTTTACATTCATACTGCATTTTGTTCTTAGGTTTGTAATTATTTTTCTTCTGCTCATCCAAAATCGAATCCAGTCTAAGGTTGAAATAAAGTAATTTTCTAAACAAGATTTTCCTACTGAATTTTTACTGGCAATGTCCTCCCCCCCTTCTTTTAAACTGTAAAGTGGAGCTGTGGTGGCACAGTGGTTAGAATGCAGTATTGCAGGCTAACTCACTGCTCACTGCCAGCAGTTTGATCCTGACTGGCTCAAGGTTGACTCAACCTTTCATCCCTCTGAGGACAGTAAAATGAATGGGGGCAAGAAGCTGTAAACTACTTAGAGATGGATATAAAGCACCATGAACCGGTATATAAATCTAATTGCTATTGCTATTGCGTATTTCAACTTTTTTATTTTTCTTTAAAAAAAAAAACACAAATATGTCATCATTTGTCAATCATTAAGACATTGAAGTACAATTTTTTTTTGTTGTGTGTATCCCTCCCTCCCTCCACCCCCCCACCCCCCCTCCTCCTTCCCCCCCCCCGACTTCCCAGAACCCGTACACGGTATGGATTTTTAACTAACACAGTCTAAAATCTATTGAGAAAAAAGAAATAAAGAAATTAATGACATTCTAGATTGACCTTAGCTTCTTCTTACTGAACTGACTTTTAACAGTTTAAATCATTTCTGATCTTAAGCATAGGCTAACTGGAATTTCTTAGTCCCGTATTTATTTTGTATATAGTCAATCCATTTTTTCCAGTCTCGTTTATATCTCTCATTTGAATGATCTTTGAGATATGCCGATATTTTAGCCATTTCAGCTAAGTTTGTTACTTTCAATGTCCATTCTTGGATTGTAGGCAAGTCTTCCTTCTTCCAATATTGCGCCACCAACAGTCTTGCTGCAGTTATCAGGTGCAGAGTCAAATTGGTCTCTACCACTGTAAAATCAGTACATATACCTAGTAAAAATAACTGAGGACTAAACTTTATCCTTCTTTTAAAAACATTTTGCATGACCCACCATATTTTTATCCAAAATGCCTTAACCTTTTGGCAGGTCCACCATATATGATAATATGTAGCATCGAGAGAACCACACCTCCAACATTTAGGCTGTACATTCGGATACATAGAAGCCAACTTTTTAGGATCTAAATGCCATCAATAGAACATCTTGTAAAAATTTTCTCTCAGATTTTGAGCTTGTGTAAATTTCACATTTCTTACCCAGATTCTTTCCCATGTATCCAACATTATTGGTTCCTCAATATTTTGAGCCCATTTTATCATACAATCTTTAACTAATTCTGTTTCCGAATCCATCTGTATTAATACATTATATATCCTCTTTATATGCATTAAGCTTTGATCTCTTATTTGTTTAAACAGATTATCCTCAACTTGAATAAAACCAATTTTTTGATCTATTTTCCACCTAGCCTGTAATTGCCCATACTGGAACCATGTTTGAACTACCTTCTCCTCTTTTAATACCTCTAAACATTTTAATTGTAATACCCCCCTTTCCGAGGTAAGAAGCTGTCTGTAAGTAATTCTGTCCTGTTTTTGTGCTGTATTCATATTTTCAATTGCGTGTCTAGGAATTGCCCACATGGGTATCTTGTCATTTAATTTATATTGATATTTCTTCCAGACCCGCAATAAAGCATTTCTTAAAATATGACTTTTAAAGGTCTTATCCAATTTTTTGTTGAATAACAGGTAAGCATGCCAACCAAATACCAGATCGTGTCCCTCAATGTTCAATATTCTATCATTAGTTAAATGAATCCAATCACTAATTACAGATAATGCCACTGCATCATAATATAGTTTTAAATTAGGTAGTTTCAATCCTCCTCTCTCACGTACATCTTGCATTATTTTCATCTTTACCCTCGGCTTCTTTCCTGCCCACACAAATTTGTTGATACCCTTCTGCCATTCTAAAAGGTTCGCATCTTTTTTAAGTATAGGTAACATTTGGAAGAGAAATAAAAATTTTGGTAAAATGTTCATTTTCACTGCCGCTATCCTACCCAGCAAAGATAAGTGCAATTTCTCCCATTTTTTCATCTCTGTCTGTATGCTATACCAAAGTGGTTCATAATTATGCTTATATAATTTCCCATTTGAAGTTAAAATGTTAACTCCAAGATATTTGACTTTTTTAACTACCTCACATCCTAGCATCACTCCTAATTCTTCCTTTTGTTTAATATTCATATTTATAGCTAATATTTTCGTTTTTCCTAAGTTTATTTTAAAGCCCGACACTTGACCATATTGATTAATCATATTCATTAAAACCATACTGGATTCCTGCGGTTGTTCCAATATTATGACCAAATCATCCGCAAAAGCGCGGACTCTATATTCTTGCTGCCTAATCTTGATCCCTTTTAAACCATCCAAGCCCCGTATTTTATTCAACAATACTTCCAAAGTTATAATAAACAATAATGGGGACAAAGGACAGCCCTGTCTTGTACCTTTTCCAATTTGAAAAGAGTCTGTCAGACTTCCATTGACTATGATTTGTGCTGTTTGCTGTTGGTATATTGCTTTAATTGACTGTAAAAATTATCTCCTATCTGCATTTTTTGCAGTATCTTCAACAGAAATTGCCAATTAACTCGATCAAAGGCCTTCTCAGCATCCAAAAATATAAACGCAGCAGGGATCTGGTTGTTCTTTCCCAAATATTCTAATGCATTAATAATTAATCTAACATTACTTTTCATCTGTCTCCCTTGTATAAAACCTGTTTGGTCCGTATGTATCAATTGTTGAATGACCAACATTAACCTATTTGCTAATATTTTAGTAAAAATTTTATAATCTACATTCAGTAATGAAATGGGTCTATAATTTTTGGGTTGAGTAGTATCTTGATCTTCTTTGGGTATCAAAGATATAAACGCTGTCTTCCAAGATGGAGGGACTTTACCTTCCGTTTGAATCATATTAAATAATTCTCTAAGAGGTTCTACCATTTCTAACTGTAAGTTTTTGTAGTAAACCGCTGTCAAGCCATCTGTACCTGGTGCTTTCCCTGGCTTTAATTGCTTAATTACCTGCAGGATTTCCCCCGAGGTTATTGGTTGATTCAATTTTTGCCTGTGTTCTTCTCTAACTGAAGGTATTTTCTCCTTGTCTAAATATTTGTCTATGTCTAAACCATTAATTTTATCCCCTTTATACAGTTCTGTAAAAAATTCCCAGAAAGCCTTTTGAATCTCTTCCTGTTGGAACACCTCCTTCCCTCTGTAAATCAGTTTAGATATATTTCGAGTTTTCCTTTTTTTCCTAATCTGATAAGCTAACCATCTGCCAGGTTTGTTTGCATTACAAAAAGTATTGTGTTTTGCATATAATAAATTAGTAGCTACCTGGTCAGAGATCAACATGTCGAATTGAGATTTTAATATGTTAATAGCTTCCTTAACCTTTGTATCGTCTGGTTTCCTTGTTAACTCCAGCTCTTTTCTCTTAATTTCCTCTTCCAGTTCTGTTCGTTTTAACCCTTGCTTATTTCTATGTGTTTTATTTATATTCATCAAAACTCCTCTCATATACGCTTTGCTTGCATCCCATACAAATTCCATAGATGTACCCTTATTCATATTCAAAACAAAATATTCAGATAGTAATTTTTTACAATCATTAATATAGTTTTCATATCTAAATAAATTTTCATTCAGTCTCCAAAACCTTCTTGCCTGCACTACCCTTCCCAACTCCATCCAAACTGGATTATGGTCCGAAAGGACTCTAGCTGCAATCTTTGTTTTCTTGACCCTAGAAAGCAAATCATTAGTGGTTAGAATAAAATCAATCCTTGAAAGGGATTGATGCCTGTCCGAGAAGAAAGTGAAGTCATATTCCTCTGCATTTCTTTCTCGCCAGATATCTCTCAATTCGAAATCATCCATAATGTCAAAGAAAGATTTGGGTAACTTTGCTCGCATCTTGGTATTTAGGCGGGAAATCTTCTTATCTCTCTTAGTGTCTATCACTCCATTCCAGTCACCCAATAGTATACAGGAACTATAGTCCCACTGTACTAATTTAGCATGAAGATTTCTATAGAATCTATCTTGCTGTTGATTGGGAGCATAAATTCCCAAAAGTAATGTCTTTTTCCCTTCTAAGATTAAGTCTAAAGCAATATATCTTCCGAAGGGATCTGCTTCTATTAATTCAGCTTTCATATCTTTTCTTAAGTATACAACTATACCATTCTTCTTTTCCATAGCAGAAGCTGCAAAATGTTGACCAAGTTTTGAGTTGATCAAATATTTTTGATCAGTTGACTTGATATGAGTTTCTTGCAAACAAATTACATCGTTCTTAAACTGTTTAAGATAATGAAATATTTTCTTCCTCTTCTGTGGAGAGTTCAGTCCGTTGACATTCCATGTTAAAATCTTAGTTGTCATCTTTGGTTGGTTGAAGCATTTTTAGAGCTTCCTGCACGGCCTGTTTAACCTTAGGTCTAGCTCCTCCCACTGCTTCCAGATTTGTTGTTGTAGTTCCTTGATCGATGGCCGATGATTGTTGATGCTGTTGCTTCTTAGCTTGTTTCTCCATACGTCTAGTAGTCATGCGGCTAGGTCTTGGTTCCATAGCACCTTGCACTTCTAGAGAAGAGAGATGCTCCATCTTGTCTGGTGGTTGTATAGTTTGCTGTCTATCCTGTCCTTCTTGTGGTCTTTCTCTAGGTCCAGATGGTGCAGGGTGTCCGGCCTTCAATATATTATAATAAAAATCTCGGGCTTTCCATACAGAGTTGAGGCGGTACCTTTGCTTATCAAATGTAAATATGATGCCGAATGGTGCATCCCATCTATACTGTATCTGACGATTTCTGAGTTCTTCGACCAAAAAAGCGTAGTCTCTTCTGGCTCTTAACATTTGAGGTGGTATCTCTTTCAAAACAGCCAGGTCTTCACCGCCAATTTGAAGCTTAGTGTTATAAGACGCTTGCAGTACCATATTTCTGAACTCTCTTGTAGTAAAATATATAACGATGTCTCGAGGAAGCTGCTTCTGCTTTGCCAGCCAGGAGTTAACGCGGTAAGCTTTGTCAATTTGCCAGCCTTGGTTGGTCCCTGGTCTTCCCATCAGGCGGTCAAAAGCTTCCGATAGGATCTGTTTCAGGTTCTCCTGTTTCTCCTCACGCAGCCCCCTTACTCTTAATGCGAACTCCATTTGTCGGTACTGTATCATAATAATTTCTTTTTCAGCATTTTCCACTTTTGTTCCACCACCTCTGTTTTCAATGTCAAGTTAGCATTGGCATCATTAAGAACCTCTAGAGTATCTTCCACTCCAGAAATATGTTCTGTTAATACAGTTACAAGACTCAGCATGTCATCTCTAATTTTATCAACCTTAGCCTCAAATTTCTCATACAACTCCTGTTTAAGTCCTTTTATTTCACTTTTAATTTCACTTTTAATTTCTTCTTTCATTTCTTTTATTTCCTCTTTTCCCTCCTCTCTATTATCTCTAAATTTATCTTCCATTTTAATTGTCTGTGCATTAAGAGCCTCGCTTAGATTACTCAGAAAAAATTCTTTCGTTAACACATCCCCAGCAGGGGGCGTAGGAAGCGGAGGCTGCAGCTTTGTGCCAGGCACTGAGGATGTGCCCCTGGAAGTGGAGGGTGACGACTTCAAGTTAATATTTGGTTTTGAGGCCATTTCAAAATTTGTCTGCCTGCAGTTAATAAAACTCTATTGCCTAAATATGCAGCTTTAAGTAAAGAGGCTTTTATTTTGAAGTTTAAGGCTTGGCAAAAATTTCAGTGAGTAAACATTGTAACAAGACCGTTCAACAGATTCGTCACCATTTAACTTCCAAATAAGCAAAGTTAATGAAGGAGTAAAATTCTTCTATTGTGAAACCAAAACATATGATAAGCTATCTCTTTTGTTTTGAATTCTTTTGAAGTCTTGTGAGAATTAGCAAAAAGTGTTCGTTATTACCGGAGAAACCAGCCTGCTCGGCGCCATTTTAAAAGCCTCTGAGTAAATAATTTTTCGGAGGAGAAAAAGAGAAGAAGCTAAAATGTTGATAAGCAATTATTGTCCTCGCAGTAAACGGATTCAGCTCGTGATAAGATTAAATCAAACAAAACTTAGAGCAGAGTGGGAGAGACCTACTTTGTCCTGCACAAGGCAGTTTGAAGTTCCCAGCACGGAGAGCCGTTCTGCCTTGGGCTAGCCCCCCTTTCCTTGCAAGCACAAAAGCTGCAAAAATCGAAGAGCATTTGCCAGCAAAACAGTTTCTTCTTTCCCTCTTGCCTGAAGGATAAGAAAACCTGATAAGACGTCAGATGGAAGATCCTCTAAACAGGTACGTAGCCAGGAATTCGGAGGCAGCTGATTTTTTGCTGCCTTCACCAGTAGGCTCCTCCCAGGAAGTTTCATTGCTATTGCTATTGCTATTGCTATAAGGATTAATAATAACATCTCTTTGAACAAACTACGTAGGTAGATCCGGCGCATTGTAATGCACTCTTTTATCTGATTCAAATCTAGCCAGGACTTATAAGGTACAAAAACCTGTTTCTTGGAATGGAGTTATTAATAAACAAATGACATAATCGGTGATATAAAGGTTGAGCCATAAGCTTAAATCCAAATCCTGTTGCTGTACTTTAGATTTTAGGGCCAGTTTGGTATTGTGGTTAAGGCATCAAGCTAGAAACTGGGACACCATGAGTTCTAGTCTCCCCTTAGACACAAAGCCAAATTGGGTGATCTTGGGCTAGTCACATCCTCTCAGCCCTAGAAAGCAGGCAAGGGGAGACCACTTCGGGGGAAAAAAACCTTGCCAAGAAAATTGCAGAAACTAGTCCAAGGAAGTCACCTGCAATCAAAAACTGACTTCAAGGAACAAAATAAATAAATAATGTTTTTACATCTTTACATTCATACTGCATTTTGTTCTTAGGTTTGTAATTATTTTTCTTCTGCTCATCCAAAATCGAATCCAGTCTAAGGTTGAAATAAAGTAATTTTCTAAACAAGATTTTCCTACTGAATTTTTACTGGCAATGTCCTCCCCCCCTTCTTTTAAACTGTAAAGTGGAGCTGTGGTGGCACAGTGGTTAGAATGCAGTATTGCAGGCTAACTCACTGCTCACTGCCAGCAGTTTGATCCTGACTGGCTCAAGGTTGACTCAACCTTTCATCCCTCTGAGGACAGTAAAATGAATGGGGGCAAGAAGCTGTAAACTACTTAGAGATGGATATAAAGCACCATGAACCGGTATATAAATCTAATTGCTATTGCTATTGCTATTGCTATAAGCAAACAACTTGTATGTTGTTGCTAAGATAATAGCATAGATGGGTTCATGTAGTTACTTGATTCAAGGGATAGTTCACTGATTGTTAATTAGATTCATTTTTTGTGAGGTTTTTAATGCAGAGTCAGTTCTGTACCCTTACTGTAAATAGTGTTAATTTTAACTATTTTTTTTCTCTCCACAGTATACTATAGAGGACAAGGAAGAAGCCTCTCTGAGCAGTGTAGGAATCCCTAAACTCAAGCGTTCCCTAGGCAGCCTGTTTTTCCACAACAGCAACAAAGCAATCCTTGTGATCTCCTGGCTTAAAGCACATCACTATGAGAAGGCCTCTGGATTTTGCCATTTGCTATATAAAGTGAATAAACAGTATACTGTCTAATTTGATTTTATTGTTTTTAATGATTGTAAGTAGCTTTAGGGTCTTTCTGAGCCAAAGAGAAAAAGATAAAGATTTCCTGTCAATTGTGCCTGATTATAGGGCATGGTGCTCATCTCCGTTTCTTAGTCGAGGGAGCCAGTGTTGTCTAAAGACAATTTCTCTGGTCATGTGGCCAGAATGACTGTATGCCAAAAGCACATGGAATGCTGTTACCTTCCCACCAAAGTGGTACCTATTTATCTACTTACATTTTCATGCTTTCAAATTACCTACTCACAATTACATGCTTTCAAACTGCTAGTGGGCAGAAGCTGGGGCAAGTAACAGGAGCTCACCCCGTTGCATGAAGCTCAGGTCTTGAACCCGGGCTCTCAGCTGACAAGTTCAGCATCTTTAACCACTGAGCCATCCTACCCCTCTTTCTGAGCCAAAGAATGAGAAAGGAAAAAACCAGATGGCATCAAATGCAGCTAAAGAAAAAGGGGGCTTTCTAGGTGCATCAATATTTCTGTCTATCTCAATATCATCTCCATCTCTATCATCTATCTTACCCTCTGTCTCTATCACCTCTATCTCTGTTTCTTTACTGAACAAATATGTTTTCAATACAAGATTTCCTCCTTGAAGTGGGATACAAGTACATTAATAAAGAACAAGTAAAGAAAACTCTTGTGCTGCTATATTTTGGTATTCAGCCGGTTTGGACCAGTTCGGCCAAACCAGTAGCGAAAATTGCGGGTGGGCCTGCCCACCCATTCCGGCTTTATGCCATCTTATTTAGGCATGTTTTTGAGGCTGGACATAAGCGCGGAGGGTGCATGTGTGAGCAAAGCGCATGTGCAAAAGGCTGGGCACATGCACAGAAGGGATATGCATGAAGCAAGCGAGTGGGTGCACATGGGGAGAACTGGTGGTAACAAAATGTGAAACCACCATTGTCCGCAAGTACAAATGCTTTAAGTTGTAACTGAAGTTGCTTCTGTTGTTCAGGATAGCTATCGGTTGATATTATCTCCTATTCATAACCCTATAGTTTCCCTGGAATCTGGAAAGAAAAGAAACACTCTCTATAATAGACCCTTGTTGCTAACAGAATAATTTGCGACTCCATAATATGGTTACCAAATTGATAAAGTTCACATATATGGGGAAAAAACATAAAACACACTCAGGGCTATGAATTTTAAAAAGATGAGACCAATTGTGATCCAAAATCAGCAGACTTGTTATCTTACTCTATAAAAGTCAATGGAAACCATAGCAAAGAACACCAGCATTTATTAGGCATAGCCTGCCCTGGTCCCCGATCTTTAAAAAAAAAGCCACTTTATTTTCCTACAAATGGAAGTTATCAAGTTCTTCCAAAAGGAAATTCCATCGACGTGGGACTGATGTACCCCATTCTGATTTTCGAACCTGAAATATACATTAGAATCTACTGTATAGTTTAAATGAACACTGTAGTATACCTGGTGAGTTGAGGTTCTCTTTTCATAGGACAAGCGACCTCCCCTTCTGATGCTGTCTTCCGATTCAGACTTCGGATACCTCTCTGCTTCTTCCTTATCTTCTGCTTCCGAGAGCTCTTTCTGCTTCTTTTTTTTCCTTTTGTTCCTTCTGTCTTTGGCACTCTTTGAGCTTAATTTAGATGCCTCCGAAGAACTTTCCAAGAGCTCCCCCAATCCACCCACGCCGCTGAAATCTCTGGATGCTACTGATGCTGCTGCCACAGCTGCTGTTGTCTGTTGTGTTACAGGATCAGGTAATGGGTATTACTTGGATTAAAACATTCATCATCCTTGTAGAGAATTCCATTATTATTCCAAAGATACACAGTCACAAAGCAATTTCATTAAATACTAACATCAATAATGGATGTCTTTTTTGGAATGAAATAGAAAGGGAATACACAAATGAAGGCAAATATATGTATACCAGGATAATATTGCAGGATCCAATCTGGGTCGGTCACCAGGACCAGAGGTCCAGTCTTCCGAGCTTTCGGACTCGTGCTGGAGTCCATCTTCATAGAACTTCTGTCTACCAGGATGTATACATAGACAGTACACTTTCTTTCTATAAGACAAGTTCCCTGAGGATGGGCTCCAGCACAAGTCTGAAAGCTCGGAAGACTAAATCTCTGGTTCTGGTGACTGATCCAGATTGGATGCTGAAAAGGTAATACAGTTTTCTGCAAAGATGGGAGTACAGCAGTCCCTAATGTTTTTAATAAGGTTGCTATTAAGGAAGTGGGTTTTTTTTTTGAAAAAATTAAGACCGCTTTGCTCCAGGACCTAAATTTTGATTAAGAATTTGGAAAAGAAGGACTAGGGGAGACATGATAGCAGTGTTCCAATATCTCAGGGGCTGCCACAAAGAAGAGGGAGACAAGCTATCCTCCAAAGGG
Organism: Thamnophis elegans; assembly: GCF_009769535.1. Taxonomy (NCBI): domain Eukaryota; kingdom Metazoa; phylum Chordata; class Lepidosauria; order Squamata; family Natricidae; genus Thamnophis; species Thamnophis elegans. The sequence continues at coordinate 29,621,041 of NC_045541.1, read as the reverse complement.
CACATGAGGGCAGGACAAGAAGCAATGAGTGGAAACTAATCGAGGAGAGAAGCAATTTAGAACTAAGGAGAGATTTCCTGACAGTTAGAACAATTAATCAGTGGAACAACTTGCCTTTAGAAGCTGTGGATGCTTCATCACTGGAGATCTTCAGGAAAAGACCAGACAGCCACTTTTCTGAAATGTTATAGGACTTCCTGCTTGAGCAGGGGATTGGACTAAAAGACCCCCCCTCACACAAGGTCCCTTCCAACTCTGGTGATGTTCTATGTGTTATGATTGCAGTTGCCTTTATTTTGGCTGCTGTGTCACCCTGCCCTGTTTCTTTAGCTGTCAATCTAGTCTTCAATCATTGCAGCTATTATATAAATATACAATTTGTCATTTACTTCAGCATTAGCTACTAATTTGTAAATGCTCCAACACTGGAAGTTTTTAAGAAGATGTTGGATAACCATTTGTCTGAACTGGTGTAGGATTTCCTGCCAAAGCAGCGGGTTGGACTAGAAAACCTCCAAGGTCCCTTCCAACTCTGTTATTCTATTTCTAAGAAGGCAAAACCTGACTGGCTGAGGATCTGCTTTGTGTGACGAGTTTGATCCTTTGCCTATCTAAAGAGGCAGAAAAGTCTCCATGCAGAGCTTGCTGTCAATAATGCTGAGCTAGATGGACTAATAGCTCTCTCTGCATAAATTAGCTTGTTCAGAGAGGCTGCTAACTCACAATCACCTCTAGAAACATCTGCATAGGATTTTTTTTGGTAATACAGCAGACAATCCCACCAGCTGTTCAAGAATCAGTTGCTGTCAAAGTTTGTACCTCTACTGCTTCCACTGTGTTTTGAAAGCTCCACAGATGCCAAAGTAAACTATTTTCACCTACTGCATTATTTTTACATTTTCTTGAATGCCAACACTGCGCTTATATAAACTGCTTTCCACATCTCTGACACCAGGAGGTGAGAACAACTATTGTATACATAAACATGAACTTTAGTCATGTCAGGGATCTCAATCACATATGAAAAATGTCTCAGTAAAAAGCCCACTGTTACATTCCCTTAGCTATAGAGAGTATACAGAATACAATTCTTCCCCTATTCCCTACAAGAGCCATGTTCAGCTGTGTCATTAAGGACTTCAGACAAGGTAGAAGATGAAATTGCATGCATTTGTTGTATTAACCTCCTGTCCAGTCCAGGATAAGCTCTCTCCAACCTCCACACATTTAGTTGGCAGGTGAGAAGAAAAGTACTCCAGGGGTGAAATTCAGCAGGTTCTGAATTTTGAATAGTTCGGAGAACCGGCAAATACCACCTCTTGCTGGCCCCAGAGTGAGGTGGGAATGGAGATTTTGCAATATCTTTCCCCCAGGAGTGGGGAGGGAATGGAGATTTTGCAGTATCCTTCCCCTGCTATGCTCACCAAACCACGCCCACAGAACCAGTAGTAAAAAAAATTGAATTTCACGACTGAAGTATTCCCTTCTGCAGGAATGCAAGTAGATCTCCACTTATGATTTGAAAGTCTGGTGACAGATTACACTGAGTTCTGAACTCACAATCAAGCATATATGAATTCAGGATTCCTTTCATGATCTTGCTTGAATGTGTGAAGCTAGAGAAATCCAAGTAAGTATTCCCACTTTTCACATTGTTCAAAATTATCATGCAAATGCCTAACTAGAACTACTAACTGGTCACAAAAATAAGACTTTTTATAAAAAAAATAAATGCTTCTGCTCTAGCCAAACAATTTAATTTTTAGAATAGACTGCCTTGGGCATTACTTGGATAATCTTACAAAATCAATTCAGTAAGAATGGGAGACACTGTTTCAGTCTCAAGTGGGAAACCATAAAGAGGGTTCCAGCTGGATGGAGGTATAGATTCAACAATGGACCAAGATGACCGCCCCCCCCCCTTTGCATTCCCACACTCTCACTATCAATTTATTTTGTTTTTATTTCATTTATTTAGAAATTTTATATTGCTGCCTATTCGCACATGGCAGCTCAAGGCGGCTTACAGGAATATAAAAAACATCATATATAAAAAATAAAACCAATAGAAGAAAATAATCAAATAATCAATTAATAAAATAGTATAATCCCCCCCACCCCAGTGACAACACATCACACAAGCCATTTAATGGGCTCCATCCCACTCTGGGTTGATACCTGGTCCCATCTTTCTCCAGCTTCGGGCAAGTATTGTTTAGCATGTTCCTGATAGCACACAACGGCAAAGGCATAAGACTGCAGAGATGAGGTTTTATGTCACTGGGATGGCCCTACAGCCCTTTATGGATGGCAACAACACTCCTTATTGCTAATTACGGGATATTTTGATTTAAGCTGCTCAGAAGCACTGGAATGAAAAGGTCCAGTATAAACAAATCCTATGACAAAGGAAGAGGGAGCATATGAAATCAGTGTGGCTCCATCTCTTCCAGGTTCTGGTAACTGGCAGCATAATGTGCATCCTATATTTTATTTATTATCTAGTGAAACACACTTAGATAAAAATCTGCATTTAATACATCCCCGCACATTTCAGCAATTTCAAAACAACATTTTCTAAAAGCAAGCTTACCTGAGCCTCTTCTTGCTGTTTTTTCAGCTGTTCCAGCATCTGCTGGAACTCTGCCTCTTTCTGCTCAGCTTCTTCCATGGTGGCTTGATTCTGCTCTTCATAAGCCATGGCAACAACAGCCAGGATCAAGTTGATCAGGTAGAAAGAACCCAAGAAAATCACCAGGACAAAAAAGATCATGTACGTTTTGCCAGCAGCACGTAGAGTCTGGGAAAATGAGTTAAAGAAAGAGAGACAAACAAACAGAACAAGGACTCATCTACCTGATTTTAAAAATTCAGTTTTAGTTATTAAAAATCACTGGTATTTTACGGTTACAATCATAAAACTACAATGGCATACCAAATAGGCATAATAAGTAGCAATTCTTTGTTGCTAACGTAAAAGTTAGTTACATTAAAATAAATCAGCAGCAAGACTGGTGCTTTTGTCCCAACATCATACATATTAATCTTGCCTCATGACTGTTCTCACCAGTTGGTAAAGATTTTCCCAGAAGTCCTGAGTCATCAGCCGAAAGAGTGACAAGAAGGCCCAACTGAAGGTGTCAAAGCTTGTGTAGCCGTAGTTGGGGTTTCTACCAGCTTTTACACACATGTATCCTTCTGGGCATTGGCTATGAAAAGGAATTGCATTGAGTATTATTGTTATTTGCCCTTTAAAAATATTTTCAAATATGACATTTTAATTCTAACCTGAACCATTTATTTTCTATTATGTTCCGGATTGTGACTGGGTTCGGCTGCACTTTACATCTCACTGAGATCAATGAACATTTTAGTCCTATATAACTAATGCTCAGTTCATGCTGAGATAGCAAGAGAGCTGTTTGCCAGACGATGCCATGACGCACAGACTCCTGAGTCCATACTCCAGCGTGAGTCTGAAAACTCAGAAGACTAAACCTCTGGTCCCAGTGACAGACCCAGATTGGATCCTGCAACATTATCCCGGGACACGTATATTTGCCTTCATTTGACAGACTTGATCCCTTGATTGCTTTTATTTCCCTTCTCTACACTTCCTTATTAGATCTTGTAGGCAAGTGCTTGAATTTCAACATCCAGAGTTTTTAGCTAGTTAACTTTTGATTGAGGATTAACAGCTCATTAATTTCAAAGACACCTGTCCTAATTACAAAAAAAGATTTTGCATTATACATGTTTTGTATACAACGGAACCTGATCTAGTGGCCAATGTCTCTAATATTGGACCAGGGCACTTGCTTGATCTGAAAAATACTTAATCTTAATCTCAAAGCTATCTGAAATTAGTCTTTACCTCGTGATAAAAAGATTATAGCCAAAATAATAATAAGTATTGTTAGCCTTTACAAAACTAGAATTCCTGGTCATTTTTATTTCTTCAGAAGTAACTACATATTTTCTGCTCCTACGTATTTTAAACAACTCTGGCAGACCAACTGTTTGATAAATAATTTGGCAATCTTTCTAGAGAAATTTTGATATGCTCACAATTTTTTTAAAATTTAAAAATACATTTCAAAAATTAATCCATTGATTACCAAAGTGCTTTGCAAACATTTTGGTTTAAATAATTTTGTATTATTTAAACCAAACATTTGGAATATTTAAGCCAAATATTTTTTTTTAGATAAGAGCGGGCACTTATACTTGAATAAATCCATTACCAGTGCATAACTAGGAGTCTGCTAATTTCTGCTAGCATTATCTTGTTAGGTAATTACATTACATTAGGATGATCATTCTAATATCCACAATCATCTCTTATGCTCATAAGATGTCCTACTTCTCACAGAGTAGCTCCTACAGATCCTGGAGCATGTGAGGTTAACTGTTTCCTAACTACCATATTTTTTGGAGTATAAAAAAGAGGGAAAATCTGGGTGTGTCTTATACACTGAATACAGTATTTTTTTGTCTCCTGAAACTCCGCTCCCTTCACCTCGCTTTCAGAGAGCTCCTGGGAGCTGGGGAGGACAGAAATGAGCCCCCCCAGCCCCCAGGAGCACTCTACAAGCTTCCTAATGCTTGTTTTTGCCCCCCCCTCCAGGAACACTCTACAAGTCTCCTAAGGGCTATCCATGCCCTTTTTTTTTTTTTTTTGAAAAAAAAATGGGTCAGTTTTTGCAAAAAAAAATGGGCCATTTTTGGGAGGTTTGCAGAGTGCAAAAACTTTTTTAAAAAATTTTGTCTCTTCAAAACCTTGGTGCGTCTTATACTCTGAAAAACACGGTACATTACAATAGTATGGAATATAGTGGGTTATGAAATATTCTTACCCAGCATCTGAGCTATTACCACAAAGAAGTGCATCTCGCTGTCCTTCCAAAACATAAAAATGACCTGATTGAGAAAAGAAAAAACAATTATGGTATTATAGATCCATAAGCATCAGAAGTATCAAATAAAAATGCTACAATTAATTAATTAAAACAATGTGTGATAAAGAAAACTCTTTTATGGAAGTTATGGATTATTGCTCCAAATGCTATTTTTTTGCTATCATTTTTATTATTGTTTTACTGAATTATTTTGTAAGCTTCTTGGAGTTTTGTTTGAATTAATCAGCAAATAAATTAGAACAAATAAAATATATCAGTGCAAAACTTTATTTTATTTTAAAAGTAAACAAGGGTTTCTCTTTCATAGATTTAGATGGCCATTGTTAGACACACTCTACTAATTGATTCAAGTACATAAATCTGTATCATTGTATGTATAAAGAAATCTTAAATTACAATCCCATGCCCAATTTTAGGAGTTAGCCTTACTGAATTCAGTAGAGTATATGAGAAAGGTGAATACTAAAGGTGTTTTTTCCCCAAAAAGCAATTGAATTTAGTTTTTTGCTTTGAAAACATTTTACTTCTCATCTAAAAGGCTTCTTCAGTTTTAAGTGACTAGAGGAAAATGGAAGGATTTATACTCTTTGCAGCTCATCTGGTTGTTAGTTCTCTGAGGGTACTGTGGTCATTTTGGGGTTTTATCATTTATCATTTGGAGATTAATCAGAGTGCAAATGGTGATGGAGCCTTCTTGGGATTGCTGAAAGGACTACTATGTAAACAGAAGAGAGGTGGTGTTGTATCCTTCCCCCTATGTTGAGAGAGGACTGTTCAATCTTGATGTACATGTTTAATGTTTAATAAATTTATATGCCGCCCAATCCCGAAGGACTCCGGGCGGCTTACATAAAAACAATTTAAAAGAATACTAAATTTTTTTAAAAAGATAGAAAGACAAGGCAAGTTAAAAGACACAACATGCACTCAACCTTAGTGGGGCTGGACCTCATTCAAGAGGTCAACAGCCCCAGGCCTGCCGGAAAAGCCAGGTCTTAATAAACTTTCGGAAAGCCTCGAGAGTGGGGAGGGGCCTCTTTAATCCCTCCTTCAAACCAGTGGTCCTCTCTCTATCTAAAATGTGGGCTTCACTGTCTATAAAAGAGTGACCTTTGTCTTTCAAATACAGATGGACTGTTGAATCTTGTCCTGATGGGTTTGTTCTCCTGTGTTGTGCCATGCATTTGTGAAGTGGTTGTTTTGTTTCCCCAACGTTCAGGTCTGTACATGTCTCACTGCATTGCACTACATATACTACATTGCTCAGTTTGTGTCTGAGTATTTTGTCCTGGGGATGGACAAGCTTCTGCCTTAATGTATTCCTGGGTTTAAGGTGGGCACATATGTTGTGTTGGTTCAAAATCTTCCTAAGTTTTCAGATATTCCTGCAATGTATGAAATGATAGTGTAGCTTTATTTGTTGTTTTCTTCTTTTGTTATGAACAAGCTCTGCTGGATCTTTTCTAGGAGAATTTTCAACCAAGTGGGTTCAATGACTTTCAGAGAGCTGACAAATAACGCCCAGAGTACTAATGATCAGATGACTGCAAAGAATGTAATATAATAGTAATATAATCCCTTCCCTTCCAGAAAGTTAGAACTGCAGAAGCTACTTGGATGAAAAGTGAAATGTTTTCACAGACCAAAAACAAAAAACAAAAAAACACACAAGAAAGTCCAGTTGCCTTTTGGAAAAAACATTTCTGGGACAACCATGACCTGAATGATTGAGAATCTCCATAGACAAGAAGGGTGAATGCTTCTTCCAATGACAATTGATGCCCTTTAATTGTGTGTATTAAAGTAAACACACACAAAATGAACATTTAGTTTTATTAATAGGAGGGAGTTCAGTGAGATATACACCTGGATAAATAATCAGAGTTCTATACCAATTACGATTACATCCCTAATTTATTATTTTAGCTTTTTAGAGATCATTTAATTAAATCCATAAAAGTTAAGCATTTATCTTTTAAATCCATGTTAAACTCCTAGCTGTCTGCAAACAGTCAAAGAGGAGACAAATAACCTGGGTCATGATAACATGATACAATTTCACCATTATCACTTCATTGTGATTTTTATTCACAACAGAACATTAAGAGTTTTTAAAATGCAAGTTTTATTTGCATGAAATTATGTCAAATGATGTCAGTATGCTAAGGTCAATGGAAAAGAAAGGAGATGGTTTTTAACAATTAGTTGAAAATCAATTAGTAGAAGAATCCCTGCTAGACACAACCAATAATATACATGGTTATATATTTTTCCTCTATATACCAATTATATTAAAGCATCCTTACTTTCATCCTCAATGTATTCCTCCCAGTTAAAAGTGGTCACTGTCATATTTACAAAGGTATCATTGTCTCCCTCCGTGCTATTGAAGTGGGAAGTGATGTTTCCTTCTAAAGTGGAATTGTCCAATGGCCACAGCAAGCATTTATGCCTCAGGTTCCCCATGAAAAGTTGGAGCCCTATTAGTGCAAATACACTCAGACAAAACACCGTCAGGATCATGACATCTGAGAGCTTCTTCACAGATTGAATGAGGGCCCCTACAATTGTCTTCAGGCCTGCAGGCAGAAAGGACCAAAAATGCTGATCAGAGTGTGTCAAAAGTTCTTCCATTCTATTTACGATGCCATGCAGCCACAACTATGTCCCATTTGTGAAACAGTGAAGCTTTATGAACAGCATTAGCACTTGTGAAAATGTATGAAGAAAAACCTTCTGTAATAGGGGTCTCCAACCTTGACAACTTTAAGACATGTCGACTTCAACTCCCAGAATTCCTCCCCCAGCTTTGCAAAGAGTTGAAGTCCACAAGTCTTAAAGTTGCCAAGCTTGGAGACCCCTGTTCTATAAGGTATACAAGATGAGGTGGACTGCTTCCCTTTTTTGTTTAAAAATGGCATATTCATTTAAGGAAGTCCATTTTTAAAATTATTCTTCAAAAAAGTGGAAGCAGAGTGGTGAGATCCTAGGTGATGACTATCTTGACATTTATTTAATAATCTCTTCTTGGCAGTGACGTGCGGTGAGGTTTATGGCTGGTGAGGCAGTCCTCTCCTCCAACCCCCCATTGACTAAAGTACTTTCTTTCACCCGCCTGTGCTCACGGCAGCCCACCTGAACTCTGCCACGAGCACAGGCGGGCAAAAGAAAGTGACTTTCGCCCGCCTGTGCTGGTGGGCTGCCGTGAGCACAGGCGGGCAAAAGAAAGTGCTTTAGTCAGTGGGGTGTCATGGGAGAGAATGCCTGAGCATTGCATTTATTAAAGAAAAAAGAAAATTTGAACAAAAAGAGAGCGTGGGGTGGGGGTGGGGGGCATCAGAAACGGAGAAAGAGAGGAGGAAGAGTGAGAGTGATGCTGCAGCTTTAAACAGAATGACAGAGTTGAAGCCTCTAAAAATGCGCCCTCTACTATAAGGCAGGAGAACTGCGTGCCTCAACTACCTCGGGATTTTTTGGGCTTTTAACTCTTGCTTAACTCTGCTCGAGCGCCTAAAAAGTCAGACTAGATGAGGCATGCAGTTCTCCTGCCTCATAGTAGAGAGCACTTTTTTAGAGGCTTTTTAAAACAGGCAGTCATTCACGGTGTGGCAGCAGCTAGATAGCCTAACCTCAGCACTTGCCTTTTCCCGTTTACATTTTTTTTCCTTTTCATGATTGACAGTGGTGAGGCTGTGCCTCCCCTGCCTCCCCTGACTGCACGTCACTGCTTCTTGGTCTTTTGGCTAAGATCAGGCATAATATATTCAATGAGTATATGTCTCTATCATTTATTTTTATTTTAAAAATTATCCCACCTTTTTTTTTTCTTCAGTTCATTCGTATGTCTTGACATATTGGGATAGAAATTCCTGGAATTTCCGGGCCAGCATGCTGGCTAAAAATTCTGGGAACTGAATACCCGAAGTATGTCAAATAAGATTTCTATAACATCTTATGGTCATTCAAATCGGAACATGCAGTAGGATCCTGTCCTTTTATGTTCTCTCAGGAATAAATCTCACCATGTTTTTTGGGAAGTCTTCTAAATGTGTTTAAGATGACACATTTAAACAATATGTAAAAATATGGCAATACAAGAGCCATATATTAATAAAGCTTTCTGTTGTGCCAAAAAAAAACACCACCTTAAATGCAGCAGCATCAACATAAAGCAAACCCAGAACCAAAATAAAACATGTAAGCTGTGCATTTTGTAGGTGTCACATGCAATTGTTTTTAAAACTCAAAGGCTGACTTTGCAAATCAAAATAAATGTTACATTTGAAAAGGCAAAGATCTTCCGATTCCTGCCTTTTAGTAACATTAGCAGCTATCAGCAAGACTTATCTACAAAAAAAGTGGGTGATTTCCATGAAACTAAGAAGTCAGCCTCTGGTTTTAACCTAGCTCTCACCTGGAATTACTGAAATTGTTTTCAATGCCCGGAGAACTCTGAATGTTCTCAACGCTGAGACATTGCCCAGGTCCACAAACTCTGTCACATATCTGTAATAGGGGAGTTCACATACAAACACAATGACAACACACAAAAAACAGCTGGAAATATCAGGGGCCTGAACCTTCGTCAAGCCACTCCTTACCTGGAATTACAGAAATAGTTTTCAAAGCTCTCAATACTCTGAAAGTTCGAAGAGCTGAAACATTGCCTAGGTTTACAAATTCTGTTACATACCTGTAGAATTAAACCACAGTTATTCAAAGTTGAGGCAGAGCTTAGGCTTATTACTTGGTGTTTTTTCATGAAGGCCATTTAGATAATTTGTCCTTTTGCAACACCCATCAATAAAATTCCCCTATTTAATGCCCTTCAGCCTTTAGCCATGCTGGCTGGAAACTATGGGTGTTGACTTCCTAAATCATCCTATTAAATATTTAATTATCATTTCTAAAATGTAAAGAAACAATTACAATATTAGGTAAGCATTTGCATTTTTACTGAAATGCAAACTTCACTTTTGGCAGAATGTTGTTTATTCCAGGGAATATATGCCTCTTGATGAGATACACTCTTGCACCAATTTCAAGTCCATTATGAAGTTTTTTTTAAATAAGTATAGTACAGTACTTACGCCATCAAAATGACACTGAAGTCAAGCCAATTCCAGGGATCTCGAAGAAAAGTAAATCCTTCTAAACAAAAGCCCCTTGCAAGGATTTTTATAAGTGATTCAAAGGTATAAATTCCAGTGAATGTGTACCTGGAAGCATGCAGATGTAAATTGAAGAATGTTGAATTCCATACTCTCCTTAATTTTCCCACAGATTTAATACTTAGGAAAAAATACAACTTTAAATAAATAATATAATATAATGTTGTGGCCCAGAAGGTGCTGTTGGAGCTGCCACCAGACTCCAACAGCAAGGGGCCCTATGAGTCAGTTCTGGAGGAGGTGGAGGATCCTGGACTCCGAGCAGGGTGCAGAGAGACTGGTTGGCCACCAGGTGGCGCCTGAGCCTTGGACCAGTGGGGAGGAGACAAGGGAGAGTGATCCAGAAGCCAGCAGTGAGTTGTTCCTGGATGCACGCCATCAAAGAGCTACTATGCGTCAGGAACAATTACGCAACTACAGGAGGTAATTGCACTCAGCCGATGGTCATTGGGCTCCTCTCCAGACTATAAAAAAGAAGGGCTTGTGACACGCCCTTCTTGCAGAAGTCAACACTTTGACTAAAGAGAACGTAACTACCTTGGCAGGCTGGATTGCTGCCAAGGTTTGTCTGAATTGCTGCCAAGGTTTGTCGGACTTGCTGCCAAAGTCCTTATCTGTTTGTTTTGCTTGGCTTTCAGCCACCGAGATTCTGGTCTTGCTAATTAAAGTACATTCTAGTTAAGCTTGTCTCGGCTTTCGTTACTGGATGGAGGAGGGGGTCAGAACAATATAATATAATATAATTAATATAATATAATATAATATAATATAATATAATATAATATAATATAATATAATATAATATAATATAATATAATATAATATAATATAATATAATATAATATAATATAATATAATATAATATAATATAATATAATATAATATAATATAATATAATATAATAATCTCCCCCAAATGTTCAATAGTATAACTCCCTAGTGAGATCAGATGAAGATAACATACCTTATTAATAGATTTTTGTATTTTATTTTGACCTAGCAACAATAATTTAAGATACATTGGATGGCTGTGTCCATGATCCACTGACAGCTAAGGTTGTGTTGACAAATACATAAATCAGCCTCTCAGTATATATTATAGTAGAAAGTTGAATATGTAAATACATTATAAGTTTCACTTCTTGTTTCTAGAAAAAAGTTTTTAAAAATCCAGTTTCCCTTTAGGAGTGAACATGCCTTACATAAGCAAGCAAACATGTTTCATGTATCAGAAAATCAACTTTCTTGCTATTCCTATATAAATAGCTCATTCTCTGAATGTCCATTTTTATGAACACCCACATCCAAGAGCTGGTGCCTGGGCAGTGGGGGAACCTCAGATTTGCATAAATAATTTATTTATAAAACATATGTGCTTTCCACCCCAGTCAAAAACAACTGTCAGCGACTCATAATATAAAACAATCCTACATAAAAATTAAAAATACAATACTGCAAAAATAGAAATAGGATACAAGATCCAACAAGAATCAAATTAGGGGAAGATTATCCGAAGAAAGCTCTCTTTACAAACATGGAGAGAGGAAAATCAACCCAGAGAGAGCCAGCCTGACTTTTACATGGGCAGAAAAGCAATGGCTTCAGCCCCGGAACTTTCCAGAAGCATGGGATTTGGTCTAGTTTTGCTTTTGTTTCTGTTTTGGGGTGGAAAGAAATAATGAACGTTAAAATAATGAATGTTTGATTGTGGCACTTTCAGGAGACTACAAAAAGGAGTGGAAATAAAGGACCTTAAAAAAAGAGTATGCTGTATTAAGTTGGCCGAAGTTCTGAAGAAAGTATGAGGCATTTTGGGGACCTTTGCTACAAGATCCATTGTAACTAATTCAGTTTTTTTTTTTCCTTTTTCCACTCTGACTCTACAACCTCCTTTCCTCTTCTCTCCTTAAGCTGTTTTTGAATATGCACAGCAATGCATACATTCTGCTGAATAGGCAGGAATTGTGAGCACAAAAGGAGAAGCGTGATTACTCAGCTCTTAAAAAAGATGGGCCACAATGAGCATTAAGGCATCATTTGAATGGCCCCGAAGTAGTAGTATAAATGAGGTGGGCCAAACAAAAATGAATGGTTAACTACTACAAAGGAGAGGATGGCCAAAGGAAAGGAAAATCGAAAGCAGTAAAAAAAGAATGCAGTCAAGCTGTAAGGGAAGGAGGTTATCACTGCCATAATCTCAGCAACTTTAATCATAAAAGGGGCAGGTTTGTGGAAACTAATGCTGGTCTGAGGATCTAACTAGGATTGATGTCATTCACGGAATTAACAAGCCACTATATGGCCTCTTAAAAATAATTTGCAGGCCCAAGTTATGGAAATAGCTTTTTAAAAAAAGCTGACTTGTTGGATAGCCACCTGGGACAGTAAATCTATCTGCTGTATTTTTTTAACTCCAAAGTAAGAGCAAATGTGTATATGGGGATGCACCGCAACTGTAGCTGGAATGAAAGTGTTGAAGTCATATCAGGTATGCAATCCATGATACTTGTTCTGCTCTGTAGACTCTTAGTATGGTTTCTAATTGCCTGAAGGTCAGCCTGTCTATGAGTGTCTAGGCTTACCTTCAATCACTAGAAGCATGTTTTTTGAGGAAACCAAAGTCTGCCATTTGGAGTTTCAAGGAAGGATATAAATCCAAAGTCACACATTTATCACTTTATTTATAAACTAATCATAATCAAATATAATTATATTGAACTATAAATATAAAATTAGATTTAAAAAGTCAAAGTGCTATTGCTATAACTTCATTTACAAACCAATTTAGAGTAAAGGAGGCTGCTCATTAAAATCTGCAATTGAAAATACATAAAAACAAAGACAGCTTATATAGATTTTAAAAGAGTTTAACTTACTCTACATTCTTCGTCCATTCTGGAGGATTACTCATGGTCATAAATACACAGTTGGTCAAAATAGTGCACATAATAAGCATGCTGAACAATGTAAAACTCAAGTTAAGGAATGATGGGCCTTTTATTATTATTTGTTTATTATTAATATTTATTATTATAAGCCATTCTTATTTTCTCTGAAACAAAGTGAATCCCGCAAAGACACTAAATACAAAGCAGCACATGCTTTGTATTAAGAGAACTATCATAAGCAGATTGTCACAGACCATGTGGCTACATATCAGCCAATAATAGCAAGGAGACTCTATATGCCAGCACAATCTGCTGCCCATAGCTGAGTATTTTCCTTGTACTGGAGAATTGGATTATATGAACCAGCCATATATTTGTTGCACTGATATCTCAGTAGCATTTGTGATATTTTATTCAACAAGCCTCTACTACATTCTAAATGATGTCAATTTAGCATCAAATTGCCAAGGCCATGTCACTGAGTTATAGTTTTTCTAATTACAACTTCATCACTTTATTTAACTTTCTGAATAAAAGTTATTCCCATAACTAATTATTCTCAATTATTCTAATCATGTATTGTCTTATATGTAAAAGTCTGTTTTCCCCCCTTCCTTTGGATTGTGAGCCGCCCTGAGCCCCCCCAGGGAAAAGGGCGGCATATAAATAAACCTTCTAATCTAATCTAATTCTTTATATAGCCAAGACAATAGATACCCATTAAAAAGAAGAATCCAAACACTGAGTTTCCCCTCCTCATTCCCCTCAAAACATTCATCCTTCTTCATCCCCACCCCCACCCCAATTTCCCTTTTGTGACTATGTTATGCTCCTTATGCCACCTGGTGCAGATGATACATTTCATGTCTCCTGAGATACGTAATTATTCCAACAGTATTCTTTCCTTTTAATGACATGAACAAACATAGAATGCATTAGTACAATTAATAGAAAAAAATACTATGGTACTATTAAGCATTTAAGCAATGCCAAACATTTGGATTTGTAATCTAAATATCATGAGAGAGAGAAAAATATTTGACCAGGAGCTTTTAACCCAGTTTATTCTAAACTACTGTTCAAAACATGCCTTTAAAAGACTTTCATTTCTGACCTTAGGGGTAAAGATAGTAATTATTTTTCAAAATAATATTGGAAAAACAATTGAACTTTCATTTGTGACATTCAGCTGGAAAAGGATATGAATGTACCAAAATTTTAATAGCAATTTTTCTGAGAGGATTAAAAGGGGTTAAAATGTACAAGGCAGATGTGGCACTGAATCGGAAAATTGTCTTCCCTCTATTCAACACAATGAAGGTCTGTGGAAAAAAACACACAAAGAATAGCTCAGAATATTCTCATGAAGAATACATAAATAGTGTGCTTCCTAATTCTTGATACTGTTTTGACTTTGAAGAAAATGTAGCACTTTATATTCAGAACCCAGATTCAAATAAGTTAAATTAAAGGTGTTGGGTTTTTGTTGTTCTTGTTATCACAATACCTATGATTATTATCACTGCTAACTTTATTGTCCATTTGATAGCACAATTTCTTACATTGAAAAACAAATTAATTGTTTATAGGACAACACACAAATTTTAACACATAAATAAAAATGATCAGAATCATATAAAGTTTATATTTTTTTCCATCAGCGCAACACCACCACCACACTTTAATGAATCCAGAAGCATAGGTAAATATTCTCATATTCAGTAAATAATCTCTTTTTTATTATTGTGTATGAGTAAGAAAATCTATGAACTGGAACAGGCTTGCCCAATGCATCATTGTTCAGATGCTGACTAGAAATTCTGGTCGTTGCAGATCTGGAGAGTACCAGATTGGAGACGTTTGACCCGAAACATGGTGCAACGCACAAGGAAAACTGTGTGGTTTGTAACTCGCAACTACAAACTTGTAAAGTGACACATAATTGTATCTCTGTAAGAAAAATGGGCTATGATGATATAATAATGTCCATTCAAATGTCATATACCACCAACTTTCAGAGGCTGACTCAGAATGGCTATCGTTGTGGGAGGAGGCTGAGTCACTGGGAACTCTGCACAGTAGTAGACTCTACAGCTGGGAAGTATTGTAATCTCTCAGCTAAGGAATATCTACCAAGAACCATGGGTAATGATATTTCTTAGTATTAACTTTAAAGGGCATTCCATCTTGGACCAAACAGCTAAATTTCTACTGTATTATGGTACGTTTCATGGCTGGAGGAACAGCAACTCCAATGAACTCATGAACTTGTGATGGGCAATCTTCACATGCTGCAGTAACTTATTGAGACTGCACTTACTCTGACTAGTTCGTCCTTCAAAATAACTTACTTTCCCCCTGTCTTGCTGTTGAAGCAACTTTATCATAGAACCTTCTTGTCACACTGTTCCACAACTCCCACACTACTATCAGTTAAGGTACAGAAATGAGTTTAGCTATTACGAACAAAACAGGTCTAGTGTATATAAACAGAGAAAACCCACTCCCTTGTGGCACTGATGAAGTGATCTAGTTGGGTAATGAAACGTCTTCAAGAAAACAACAAAGCTCAGAGACATCAAGATCTCACAGATCTGGTTTATGTTTGAAACCTCTGTCTCTTCTTTTTCAAGTTTGATTCCCATTCTCTAGCTTTACTCTTCATTTCTTTCTTTCAGATTCTGTTTCTCTGTAGGATATGAATTCTGGCAATAAGAAGTAGAGATATTCAGTTTTATCAGTGGCAGGTCTGGGACAGGTCTGTTCACTCTATGGGTCCTACTTAAAATCAATGAGTTTTATTATACTGGGAGTCTGTATTCTTAGCTGACCCTATAGTTATTGTTTTTGTTTTTTAAAAAAGAAAATATTTTATTATTGCAAAAGGAACTGTGCAAAAGTAGATCAAGAACAGATAAGCAAGATGCTATAGTGTAATTAAATATATATGCATTACAGGTAGTCCTCAAATTACAACCCAAAATTTATGTTGCTAAGTGAGATAGCAATAGCAATAGCAGTAGACTTATATACCGCTTCATAGGGCTTTCAGCCCTCTCTAAGCGGTTTACAGAGAGTCAGCATATTGCCCCCAACAATCTGGGTCCTCATTTTACCCACCTCGGAAGGATGGAAGGCTGAGTCAACCCTGAGCCGGTGAGATTTGAACCGCTGAACTGCTGATCTAGCAGTAGCCTGCAGTGCTGCATTTAACCACTGCGCCACCTCAGCTCAGATATTTGTTAAGTGAGTTTTGCCCCATCTTACAACTTTTCTTGCCAAATTTGTTAAGTGAATCACTGCAGTTGTTAAATTAGTAACATGGTTGTTAAGTGAATCTGGTTTCCTCATTGACGTTGCTTGACAGGAGGTCGCAAAAAGGAATCACATGACACTGAGTCAGTTGTCAAGCATCGTCACTTATAAAGCCCTTCATGGTATTGGACCTGTGTACTTGAGAGACCGCCTGCTGCCAATTACCTCCAATAGACTGATTAGATCCCACAGATTAGGCCTCCTCCGAATTCCATCCGCTGGCCAGTGTCGACTGGCGACTACCCGGAGGAGAGCCTTCTCTGTGGCTGCTCCGACCCTCTGGAACGAGCTCCCCGTGGAGATTCGAACCCTCATCACCCTCCAGGCCTTCCGCAAAGCCCTTAAAACCTGGCTGTTCCGACAGGCCTGGGGCTAAAGAGTTTTTGCCCCCCTCCTCGAATGGTATGGTTGTTGTGTGCTTTTAAATTGTGTATTGTTTTGTTCGTCTTTTTTATCCCTTATCTGTATCCCCTCCCTGACTTGGATTGTGAGCCGCCCTGAGTCCCCTTCGGGGAAAAGGGCGGCATATAAGTGCAATAAATTCAATTCAATTCAATTCAATCCAAATGTAAATCACATGGCCATGGGGATGCTGCAATGGTGATAAGTGTGAAAAATGATCATGAGTCACTTTTTTTCAGTGCTGTTGTAACTACAAACTTGCAAGTCAAGGACTACCTGCATATAAAAAGTGTTCTATGGTGTACTACTTTCTTTCATCCCCTCCAACCATTAACTTTTACTTAGATCATTGTACTTTGCTTTAAATTTTTATAACTGTTTATATTTATTTAACTCATTTTTGTAGTGATTTTTAATCAAGATCTCTCTTTTCTTTGTTTCCAGCCCTAGGGCCAGTTCTGCATAAATATAAAATGGGAAGCCCACGATAGTGCCCATAAAGCTATGTTGCAAATATTTTTCACATTTTTTTTCTGAGTGCAAATTGAGAAAGACAAGCTTAAGTTAATACACACTGAGAACATCAAGTGTTCCCAAAACCTTTGCAAAATCCAGCAAATATTATTGAAAATCCAGCCAATCTGAATTAACTCACTTTTTTATTGCTATAGTAAGGGTCCAGGTCCTCCAATGGTTCGGACCCCATTCCAGGAGGAATATCGCCATATATAAAGGGAAGTGTTTTTCCTGCTTCCAAGTCACTATTTGGTTTTGGCCCACTCTCATCATCGTTATCCGTATGTTCTTGTTTGGGCCTTTTCGCTTTCTCTTCTGTGCACCGTTTTTCAATAGCTGCAAGAGATTCTCTAGTAAAAAAGCAGAAACTGTCAGGTCCTGGTGGTACCAGCAGTGTCTGTGCCATTTTTTCATCCTGCACATTGAAATTACTTTTAGCCTATTGCATAAGAATGACCTGCAAAAAACCAAGGTGAAATAAAAAATAATTAGAGAAATAGACAGTGTTAATATAACGCACATAGGTAATATATATAAATAATCAAACACAGATACCTGCACACATATACATACAAGCCCTTTGGATTTCTCATCCCAGTACCACTATTAATCAAACCTGCCTCTGCTTAGCTTCTGAGCCAAAACCAGATCAGCCATATGCTGTTACCTGCTGAGGGACATACATGGATGGATGGATGTGTGTCTTTACCTATGGAACAAGCTTTATGACTTAAGGTAGTCATTATCCCTAAAATAATGTTGGAAGAGAAGAAATTGCCTAAGAGTCTGTAGAGCTTCTCAGTCATTCAGGTCATGGTTATCAGCATCCCAAAGGTGCTTTTTCAGGAAGAAACTGAACTTTCTTTTGTTTTTTTTCTTTTGAAGACATTTCACTTCTCATCCAAGAAGCTTCTTCAGCTCTTACAGGACAGTGGGGAATGGGAGGATTTATATTCCTTGCAGACAGATGGTCATTTGCATCCTTTTAGAGAGTCGTTGAAGCACTTGGAGGTTTATCTGTGTCCTCAGGGTCACCTGAATAATGCTCCTGGTTCCTGTAGTTTGCAATTTTTTCTCTCTGGAAATCAATTCCTAGTCCCCCACCATTCATGTCTTGGGACTAGATCAAATTCCATTCTAGAGCCTTCTAGAGTACATACTCTCCAGAGTTACTCGTATCAATGAACAAGTCCCATAGGGTTGTCAAAAGACAAGCAGCCTCTTAAATCTCTCTATGTATATAATGCTAACTGCTATTTAACTTTTTGAAAAGATTGAAAAGCATAAGAAGTCATGACTTCATGAAACAATCCTCTAGCCCTGAACACTTCCCCATTCTAAGTGCTGATGGCTTGAGATTTATTGACTGATGACAGGGCAGTACAGACATTATGACTAGGTATTAGCCCTTGCTCTTTCTTCTTCCGGCCACCCTATTTGAGTAGTTTAGAAAGAGCATGGCCAGAAGAAATAAAATACCCTGCATCTGTGATGAGGATGTGGGGGGGAAAGGGCTGGCAACCATAACAGTGGGAAGAACCAATTGCCTAAAAGGCAATTTGATATTTAAACCAGCTCAAGGTATCAACCATTCTAGTAGGGAAGGGGAGCAAGAAATCTAACACAAACGGCTTATGTGGATATCAGAATGAGGAAGTTTGGAACAATTGCCAAGACAAAAATGAAACATTTAGGCGTAAACATTTTAAGTTCTACCTTTTTGATTTCTGAAACTGTGCCACAGAATTTCATGTAAATTCTTAGGGTGGAATATGCAGCAGCTCTGAACTACAACATCTTTCTTTCTTCCAGAGGGAAAATGAATTCATGGAGTCCCATCCTTAACAGCGGCTGAAACAGAACACTTTCCCAGTCAGTGGATTCTTTAAAAAAAAAAAAAGCTTTTCAATTAATAACAAAAAACAGAAAGAAAAAGAGCAAAACACATAATAATGATGGAGGTACATACACTGTTAAAGAGAAGAGGCAAAAAAATCCACATAAAAGGTATAGTTGTGAGTTGTTTTCCTTTTAGCTTGCTCTTTGTTATGGGACTATTTTGAGCAGCATTTGATTCAGAGGAAAATTAACCATTATTCATTTTTCTAATCTTTTAAAGAACTACTATCAGTTATGTTTCACTTATATTTTTTGGTTGAAGATTTAAAAATTAAAAAATATAATGCAATAATTTGATGAAAGTGGGTGTAGGGAAGGGAAGGGATTCCTACTATATTTGGAAAGATGGAAAAGAAAGAAATCCTCAGCAAATACCAGTTATTTAGACATTTTGATAAGAAACCTCAAACAGCAGTTTTGAAAAATCTAACATAAATAATGATTTGCTGTCAAAATCAGTATGTAAACTTTGAACCCCCCCAAACTTTTATTGTTCCTATTAATGTTCACCTCCTTTCTTTCTTGCTCCATAGTCCAACAGTTTTACAGCTTTCATAGTCTGTTTTTCTTTTATTCCTGCCTTACTTTATAGAATTTCCTGTCTGCTTGTTCTTCCCTAAATGCTGGCAGTTCAAATAATTTTCTCCCAGCATTAAAAAAAAAAAGTCAGCTAGAAGATTTTACCTCCTTCCGAGAATTTCTGATTTACCGTCACCATTCTGTGAAGTGCCTCATGCTATAAATAGTGTAGTAATTTTATAGCAAATTGGAACAGGCATGTACAATACCTTAAAGAACATCTATTCTCACAATCAATATTCAGAGATGCATTATATTTAAGACGGAGAAAACTTTCAGATAAAGAAAAATCACATTTAACAAGTCCAAGTATTCCATTTAAATAACAGTACTCATCTTTGCACTGAAAACTGCAATATTTAATCTAGCTATAGATGTGATTTCACTTCTTTTCAGCCTTGTTTTTTATTATGTGTCCTGTTCTTGAATGGAAAAGCATATATATTTAGACTGTTCTACTTTGGGAGGCGAGAATTTTATTTGTACATGAAAAGCATGATTATTAATCTATTGGAACTATAGGCTTCTATTATAACAAGGCAATGCAAGCTCTCTCTAGAAAGGGGCTGAGGAAAAATAATCCCTGTAATTGAATTTCTAGCAACTTGAATTTATGTATTTATGTCCTGCCTTTATTGTTTTACAAATAATTTAAAACAGCAAACATATCCCACAAACCTCCTATTTTCCCCATAATAATAGCCCTGTGTTATGGGTTAAGTTGAGAGTGACTGACCAAAGTCACCCAGCGAGCCTTCATAATAGCTAAGGCGGGACTAGAACTCTCTAACATTTTATGATACTAAGGAGTCCAGGTGCAAAATAAAAGTTGGCTACTTTGCTTTCTGCATGTTCCTTTCCTTCAAATTCCTTAAAGTCGTTCAGGAAGAATTTTCCTTGAAACAATTTCTTCTGAAAGTATTCTCCAGCACTACTGCCTTGGAATTACAGAAGTTGATGCTGAACACAACTTGAAGGTACTAAATTTAGAAAAGCTATATTAATGGTATTAACCTATGCTGCCTTCCTTCCAGTGAGTGTGGTTGAGAATCATTCCACAGATTGACTGAAAATGCAGCTGAATCTCCATTTGAATTTGCCATTGTTTACACAGAGAAATGAAGTGGTTTAATCATTTTTGGATGAAGAACTATCACAGATAGCAAAGCTTTAATAAATGCGTTCTTTTTTTCTCAAAAAAGCAGGTGGAAAAATAGCTTGATGTTTGTATAAATCTGTAGTTGCAATTCAATATTAAATTATATATTAATGTTGCTTGGGATAGGAAAAACAGAACCACTGGATTTTCCCCCTATTAGGGTGCACATCCAGCTAAGATTATGAAGTCCATATTTCTTCAAATACTAGCTTGATTTCTAATGCAAGCTATGTGCACTTACTTAAAAAGCAATATGGCCAATTAAAAGAATGGCAAGAATGACATCCATTTGAACTCCTTCAATCACCTTAGATAAGCAATGTGCAATTTCTTTTTTCCTGCCTGGACTAAAAAGAAGCTACAGTAATTTGTGCCTGTGAACCAAATCTGCACTGCAGAAGATGAAATCACTTTATTTATATTTAAAGTCATGTTGAGAATGGCATGAGGAAGAGAATCAGGAACACCAATGTTAACCTGACCCAGAGAAAATCTATAACAATAAAAGCAATTAGA
This sequence comes from Thamnophis elegans, assembly GCF_009769535.1. Classification (NCBI taxonomy): domain Eukaryota; kingdom Metazoa; phylum Chordata; class Lepidosauria; order Squamata; family Natricidae; genus Thamnophis; species Thamnophis elegans. The sequence continues at coordinate 29,599,678 of NC_045541.1, read as the reverse complement.
GAGCCGGTTTGGTACAGTGGTTAAGTTGGCAAGCTAGAAGTTGGAAGACAATGAATTTTGTTTGTAAGTTCTAGTCCTACTTTAGGCCCAAAACCATATAAGGGACCTTGAGCCCATCTGCATAACTCTTTCTTAACTATAGGAAGAAAGCAATGGCAAACTATTTGTGAAAATCTTGTCAAGAGAACTGCAGCCAGGGGTGGGTTGCTGCCGGTTTTACTACTGGTTCGAAATACACATGCTTGCTTCATTCATGTGCACGCCAGACACATATAAAGCGTGTGTGCGCTGTTCAATGTAAATTGTTCTTCACGCATGCACAGAACAATTTACAGTGAACAGTGCATGCGCAGTCACTAAAACCAAAATGGCGGCGGTCAAGCGGTGGTGAGGGAACAGGTCCAGGGGCGTGGCAGGCCTGGGTCGCTGCCAGTTCTGCGACCCAGGCCTGAATTCCACTTAATTTTATTTAAAAAATCCAAGTTTAATATTTTTATTTTCCATTGGACTCATAAGGCACTCCATTCTACAGCTAAGTTATCAACCAATGACATATATCTATGGGCCTGAAGTCTGAGTTGTCCATAATTTTTCAAGCCCCTGTTCTTTTAAAGAATTTGAATAAATCTGAGAAGTACATGAGAAACATTTTACCATTCTCCTCTTATGATCCTTCCTTTCTAGATATCCTTTACTGCTATTATCAACATTAACCCTTTGTCTATTGGCAAATGTTATGGATGTATTTTTAACATTCAGTTGAAATATTATTCTGCACACCCAGATAAGTCAGTTTCTCATACAATGTTTTGACTGTTTATATACAGGACTTTTATTTTGCTCTTCAGGCAAATAAATGCTCTCAGCGGGGCTTTGAAAATTATAGCATTATAATGATGGAATGAATTAGTAAGCAGGATCCCTATATAGCTGAACAATGAATAAAAATGAATTTGTATCTAATTCCTACAAATCAGATGATGATGATGATGATGATGATGATGATGATAATGATAATAATGATGATTAAGATGATGATGATGATAATAATAATAACAATAATAATAATAGTCACTAATGAACTAGGCATTAAAATTAAAGTACCTAGTCACACAACAGAAAAAGCATCAAAGCCAAAGTGGAAAATCCGTTTAGAACAAAAAATCAAAAAATTAAGGGCAGATGCTAGTAACTTAAAGAACATGCATGAGCAACGGCTTAAAAACAACAAAATCATAGATCGGCTAATCAGAAGATATAGATTGGATACAAGAAACATCAATAAAGCTGTAGAGATTGTAAAACAGCAGATAACAGCAACAGCTAGAAAAATTGAAAGATATGAGGCACGAATCATCCAATATAAACAAAATCAGCAATTTCGATCAGAACAACGGCGTTTTTATCAAAGTCTTAATGTAAATGGTGACACCAAAAGTGAAAAACCAGAAAAACAGGCCACAGTTGAATTCTGGAAAGAATTGTGGGAAAATGCAAAGGACTACAACAAGGAAGCAAAGTGGATACATGACTTTGAGAAAAGCATTGGCAACAAACAAATGCAAATATTAGAAATAACAACTGAGATGGTCAAAAATCGAGTAAAAAAGGGAAAAAATTGGACATCACCTGGAAAGGACCAATTACATGGTTTCTGGCTCAAATATCTGACCAGTTTACATGCAATATTGGCCAGGCAACTGAATGAAATTTTACAAAAGGGCCAAATTGATGAATGGTTGACAACTGGAAAAACATACTTGATTCAGAAAGATGCAACTAAAGGAACAACACCTGAAAACTACAGACCAATAACATGCTTGCCAACAACCTTCAAATTACTCACAGGCATTATTGCAGATAACATGATGGATTATTTGGAAACAAACAACATCTTGCCAGTAGAGCAAAAAGGCAACAAAAGAAGGAGCAGGGGCACAAAAGATCAGCTTCTAATTGATAAAATGATATTAGAAAATTGTAAGAACAGAAAAACGAACTTGAATATGGTCTGGATTGATTACAAAAAGGCATTTGACTCACTGCCACATAGTTGGATCATAAAATGCTTAGAAACAACTGGCATTAGCAAAAATATTACATCCTTTACTGAAAAGGCGATGAAACAATGGAGAACTGAGTTGACAGTAGGGAATGAGATCTACGGAATGGTTAATATCAAGCGAGGAATTTTCCAGGGTGATTCACTTTCACCTCTTCTCTTCATCATCGCTATGATCCCACTATCAGTAATCTTAAAAAAAATGAAATTAGGCTACCAAACAGCCAAAGAAGCTGAAAAAATTTCGCATTTACTATATATGGATGATTTGAAACTCTATGGAAAGTCAGAAATAGAAATCCAATCATTGACAAACACAGTCCGAGTATTCAGCACCGATATTTCAATGCAGTTTGTATCCATAAAAAGGGGCAAAATCACTGCATGTGAGGGAATTGAAATGCCCAATGGCCAATTAATTAAATGCAAAGAAAATGAAGCCTACAAATACTTAGGCATTCTGCAGTTGGATAACATCAAGCATGGAGAAGTAAAAACTATTGTCAGGCGAGAGTACACCAACAGAGTTAGGAAAATTTTGAAATCTAAATTGAATGGTGGAAATACAATCAAGGCCATAAATACCTGGGCAATACCAGTTATAAGATACACAGCTGGTATAGTTAACTGGACACAAGCTGATTTGGACATTTTGGACCGAAAAACCAGGAAACTAATGGCAATGCACTACAGTTTACATCCACGTGGTGATACGGATAGATTATACCTGCCACGAAAATCAGGTGGCAGAGGATTATTACAAGTGAAGCAAACAGTTGAAGAAGAAAAACATGCACTGGCTGATTATTTAAAAGAAAGTCAAGAACATCTATTAATCGAAGTAAAGAACAAAAATCTACTGAAGGCCCAACAGACGAAACAAGAATACAGAAAAGATGTGATAAAATCAAGAATGGAGAGTTGGCAGAACAAAGCACTGCATGGACAATTTCTGGAAAAAATAAAAGATAAAGTGGACAGTGAACAAACTTGGTTATGGTTAACAACAGGTACATTAAAGAAAGAAACAGAGTCACTAATCCTGGCTGCGCAAGAACAAGCTATCCGCACAAATGCCATTAAGGCCAAAATCGAAAAATCCTCTGATGATGCCAAATGCAGACTTTGCAAAGAAGATGATGAAACTGTTGATCACATACTCAGCTGCTGTAAAAAAATCGCACAGACTGATTATAAATTGCGGCACAATTCAGCAGCACAAATGATCCATTGGAATTTGTGCAAAAATTATAATATTAAAACAGCAACAAACTGGTGGGAACATCAGCCTGAAAAAGTCACCGAAAATCAGATGGTCAAGATCTTGTGGGATTTCCGTATACAAACCGACAAAATACTGACGCATAATACACCAGACATCACACTGGTTGAGAAAAATAAGGTCACAATCATAGACATCGCAATACCAGGTGATAGCAGGGTTGCCGAGAAGGAACATGAAAAAATCGCAAGATACCAGGACTTAAAAATCGAAATTCAACGACTATGGCACAAACCAGCAGTGATAATTCCAGTGGTAATTGGCACACTAGGTGCTATTCCAAAAGCACTGGAATTACATTTAAAACAGTTAAAAATTGACAAAATCACCATCAGTCAAATGCAAAAAGCCTCACTGCTTGGATCTGCAGGCATATTACGAAAATACGTTACGACGTCCTAGGCCCCTGGGTGGGGCCCGACTAGTAACCAATGCCAAATCCGGCGAAACAACTGGCCGCTGTGATACAATTGTATAATAATAATAATAATAATAATAATAATAATAATAATAATAATAATAATAATAATGAAATCTGTTGTTAGATCTTCTAAAGAAAGCCACATAACCGCAACTCAGGATCACTGCTGATCGGAAGGAAGCCTAACTAAGAACAATGCCTTCGATGAGTCGCAATAGTGAGAGTTTGTTTTGTTGATACAAAAGCACCTCTGGTGTACATGAATCCCCTGAACATCACTCCTATAGGCTTATTATATAATGGCTGTTCCTTAGCTGTGGGGATGTTATTTCTTATGCTTTTATCTTCATGTTATGTTACCTTTTTAAACTTATTACTGTTTTGTAGCTCTGTCAGCTGCCTAGTCAGACATAATTGAAGCAGCACTTAAGCCTAGTAAAACACTCACACACACACACACTCTCTCTCTCTCTCTCTCTCTCTCTCTCACACACACACACACACACACACACTCAAACACACAATATGAATTATATAAATAAAATATAAACATAGATTTCATGGTTTTGGAGAAAAGAGGGGAACTCAATTCATAATCTCTCAATGTGGTCATTTGGTTATTTCTATGTCTCTTAGCATATGTCAATGGTGGGATTCAAATTTTTTTTACTACCGGTTCTGTGGGCATGTTTTGGTGGGCATGGCAGGGGAAGGATACTGTAAAATCTCCATTCCCTCCCAATCATCTGGGACTCGGGAGGCAGAGAATAGATGGGGGCGGAGCCAGTCAGATGTGATATTTACCGGTTCTCTGCACTACTCAAAATTTCTGCCACCGGTTCTCCAGAACTGGTCAGAACCTCCTAAATACCATATTAGTCTACCTCCCATAGACCCATTAGATCCCACAGATTAGGCCTCCTCCGAATTCCATCTGCCGGCCAATGCCGGCTGTCGACCACCCGGAGGAGGGCCTTCTCTGTGGCTACTCCGGCCCTCTGGAACGATCTCCACATGGAGATTCGGACCCTCGCCACCCTTTAGGCCTTCCGTATAGCCGTTAAGACCTGGCTGTCCCAGCAGGCCTGGGGTCCTTGAGTTCCACCCCTACTCGAATTGGTTGTGCTTGTTGTGTTTTTTTTAATTGTTTGTATTGTTGTCTTGTTTTTGTATTACTTTTTTGTATTGTTCCCCTCCCCTTGGCTTTTGTTCAGCCGCCCTGAGTCCCTTTGGGAATAGGGCGGCATACAAGTTGAATAAATCCAAATCCAATCCAATCCAATAAATTAATACCAATAATATTTCTAGTACTAGTTGCAAACAGAGAAAAAAGAAAGCAAGTAATATGCAAAATCCAGCTATGTTAACCAGACCACAGAGCCTGGAGGGCTACTTCAAGCCACAATCACATTTTTCTTGCAGCTGTGGGTTGACCCTTTACTAGGATTGTGCTCGAGTTTAAACAACTGCAACTAATAGAGATTTATATTTTTTTATCAAGCAACTATTATAATACATTATGCAGGAATATAACTGCAAAATCCAACTGTTTAACTGGATAAGAATCTTAATATTTTTATTATGCTTTTAATGTTCTAATATATTTTCCAATATTTTTACTTGGCCCTCATGCTTTCAGTAAACAGAATGGTATTCTGGCAAGAGTTACCTTATATTGTTTGCTACCATCTCTCTGTGGAAGTTCTGTGCAGCTTATATAAAATACAGAAGACATATTAGGACCGTGATGGCGAACCTACAACACGCATGCCTGAAGTGGCACTGGGAGCCATGTTGCCTGGCATGCGCCCGTTCCTCTTCCGGGTTTCTCTCACACATGCGCATGCGATGATCAGTTAGCCTTTGTGCATACACCAGTGCCGGAAACCAGAAGAGCTGATCTTCTGTTTTCCAGCGTGAGTATGTGCAGCGGACAGCTGATCAGCACATGCACATGCATGGAAGTAACCGGAAAACTTGGCCCGCATGCCCACGCCAGTAACCAGAAGTTCATTTTCTGGAGAGCACATGTCCCTTGGAAAGCTCCTCTTCCTGGCTGCAGCTCAAATGAGCACGGTGCCACAAGGGCGCACTCCCTTTTCAGCATTCTGGGCCGAAAAGGGTTGCCATCACTGTATTAGTATCATGTAGATACAGTACCACAGGTTTCAAGTAGTTTGAGAATATGCCTGAATTTATCTTGGCCAATGGAGACTGAAGGGTGTAAAACGTTTCTTTTATCAATAATAGTTGTTTTGGGGTAAGAACCTCCTATTTTTTATGTTGATGTATTTTTTTTACCTTGTTCTTTGGCCAAAGAGTTCCAGACCAGCTTACACTCCCTTCACAAAATGGCTTCACCCTCAAATGTATAAGAAGCTTGCATGTATCATATAATCTGCTAGGAAATATTTTCTCAAAAAATATTTTATTCATTACATGTCAACTAGAAAAATAATCTCCATTACTTCCTATCCCCACCCTATTTTTGTAAAATATACCCTACTACAATATTGCAGCATCTTGTCCAGACCTTGCAATAATTTTGGTGTCAAGTTATCTTTTCCATTTGCCAAACGTCCTTTTTTTTTCTATCTTCATTAAAGTAACCTAACCATTGTTACTTGGTAAAATATTAACCACCAAGAAAATAGGGGGAAATGATATTGTTCACAAAGCACTTTAAAAAAAAAACAAAAAAAAAAAACACCTCCAATGATGGAGCCCCCACAACTTCTGAAGGCAAGCAAAGTGAGTGGGGAAAGACAGATTATGTAGCAAAAAAAAAAAAAAAAGGTAAAAGATTAGGCATGACTCATTTAATGACTGCATCGCTTAGCAATGGAAGTTCTGGCCCCAACTTTATTCATCCAGTTCATTTCATGCTGTGAAATTTGTCCATTGGCAAATATAGTCAAAAGTTTTATTGTAGCACCGGCCACTTTCAGTCACATCAAGAACTCTTCCCTATATGGAGGTTGGTATTATTACCACCTTGCTCCAGAGTTCCCATTCCTGCTGCAACAATCTACACAAAACTTCCATTTGGCAGGTTGAGATGCTAAAGTTCTACAGTGCTTTGGGCAGATGGCCAATCCCCATCTTTTGACTACAAATGCAATGCTTCTGGAGCATCATGGCATCCTTCCACCGGGAATCAAAGCTTTTCATGGGCAAACTGGCCTTTGTTAAATGGGGAAGCAAGGATAAGGCAGGGGGCAAAGGCCATTGTACTGGTAAGCTCCCAACTGCAGGGCTTCCCTATTGTCAACTGGGGGAAATGCCAGTCAACACAAGAGGGGACCTATACACACAATGCCGGGGTCATAAAGTCATTTTAAAAATCCAACCCTATTACAATTACTCACTTTTGTATCTATTAGTCAGCCCACTGAGTAAACCTGACCAGGAAATCAACTCCACAGGAAAGCTAGAACTACTTTTCTTCGTTTTTATTTATGGCTATAAGAGCAGTTATCTTGGCAATCTGATTGTTCAATGCCTCCTCTTCCTTCTTAATAGTTCAGTGAATTGGGGAAGTGTCTGCCTAACCACTTTCTTTCTGGACTTCAGAAAAAAATGTTTCAGTTCAGTTTACCTAGATAACAGATCCTGCATATCTCTTTTCCAGATCATCTTCCTTACTCTCTATATTACCATGTGCTAGGAAAACCTAAATATAGGCAATCTGGGGAATAAGGAGAAATCTTCATGATCTGAACTTCCGCAACTCCAAGGATTTTTGGATCCTTTGCTACAATCAAGTACAGATATTTGATTTAACATAAGAAACAGAATTAAATACTGACGTACAGTAAACCCTTAGTTTATTAGACTCTAGATCATAAACTTCAGATATAATAATATTTTCATTCAGACCCACATTTAACAGACATTAAACCCAAATAATTCAACTGAGAGTACAGAATACATTAAATTACAATTTTACGGCAAATTATTACAGTTAACCAGTTACATAATAGCACACAGTGTAAACTGGTCCAAATGACATAAAATTAGATAGATAGACATAAATTATAATTTAAAAGCATGTAAAAATAACTTATATGTGATTCTTAGGTTATTAAAAACAGAATGAAATAATATTAAGAAGGAATAAAGTGTCAGCAATAGCATATAGATAAAATATATTTACTTAGGTTCTATAAACTAAATTAAGAATTCCAAAATATTAGTATATCAACTTTTTAACCTCCCAGATTAAGTAGTAGAGATGTCAGTGAGCTTCCATTAAAGGAAGACATTGGGGGATATTAAATATAAATAGATAAAGCCTCTCATCTATGCAGTTTCAAGCACCTCAGATTGTTGCTGAAATCTCTGTTCATATGCAAAGAGAAGTTGAGATATACTCCAAATAACAAATTGCCTGTCTCTCAGCTTTCTGTATATGGAAGGGAGTCAAAGTTGATTACTTCATTCTTGTATTGGCTTACTGGAACCTAAGTGGAGCTTATTTCCAAAATCATATTCTGCCATTTCTAGTAGCTAATACTAAAGTAAATGACAAATTGTATATTTATATAATAGCTGTAATGATTGAAGACTAGATTGACAGCTAAGGAAACAGGGCAGGGTGACACAGCAGCCAAAATGAAGGCAACTTCATAGAACATTACCTGTGTTGGAAGGGACCTTGGGGGCCTTTTAGTCCAATCCCTTGCTCAAGCAGGAAGCCCTATAACATTTCAGAAAAGTGGCTGTCTAGTCTTTTCCTGAAGATCTCCAGTGATGGAGCACCCACAACTTCCGAAGGCAAGCTTTTCCACTGATTGATTCTTCTCATTATCGGAAAATTTTTCCTTAGTTCTAGGTTGCTTCTCTCCTTGATTAGTTTCCATCCATTGGTACTTGTCTTGTATTCTAGTACTTTGGAAAATAAGGTGATCCCCTCTTCTTTTTGGCAGCCCTTCAGATATTGGAACACTGCTATCGTATCACCCCAAGTCCTTCTTTTTATTAGATTAGACATACCCAATTCCTACAACTGTTCTTTATATGTTTCAACCTCTAACCCCCTACTCATCTTTGTTGCTCTTCTCTGCACTCTTTTCAGAGTCTCAACATCTTTTTTATATCGTGGTGACCAAAACTAGATTCAATATTCTAAGTGTGATCTTACCAAGACCTTATAAAAGGGTACAATCCTAGCAGTGGTGGGATTCAAATAATTTAACAACCGGTTCTCTGCCTTAATGACCAGCTGGGTAGGCATGGCTCAGTGGTCATGTGACTGGGTGGGCGTGACCAACTCAATGTCACTCATGTCGATGGGCGCTTTGGCTTAGCTCTTACAATGTAATAAGGGTTAACCGGAGAGGCAGTTTCTGTAAGCAGGGCAATAAAGATTAGGCTAGAAACAACACCAGGATGTTTCCTTCCTGCTTTCCTTACAGGATTAGCCCTGTAAAGTGGGAAAAAACAAAATATTTCTTCCAACAACCCGTTCTTCGAACTTCTTAGAAAGTTAACAACCGGTTCTCCCGGATGGGTTTTAATTGGCTGAATCCCACCACTGAATCCTAGGCAAGATTCATGCTTCAAAACCCAATTAAAGGAAATATTTCCACACATGATAAGAGAGTTCTGCTCTGTTTCACTGTCTATCCCATTTTCTGAATCATTTTCTAAGAATACCAATCCTACTAGGCATCTACCATACTTGGGAATGAGTTTGAATCTGTCATTTATGAATGAGAAGGGATACCTTGGAAATGAGTCAAGCCATTTCCTCATTTCTTGGAAAGTGTCACTACTTATGTCAATTCAACACAAGGCATACATCATCTTTAATCCTCTTGCCAAAGTCTGCTTCCAATTTTGCTTCTTCCCTAATTAAACTTTGATAATCGGTGTTTTATTTGGAGATACAGTTTTAATATTTTCAATATTTTAATTATAGCAATATAGCAATAGCAATAGCAGTAGACTTATATACCGCTTCATAGGCCTTTCAGGCCTCTCTAAGCGGTTTACAGAGAGTCAGCATATTGCCCTCAACAATCTGGGTCCTCATTTTACCCACCTCGGAAGGATGGAAGGCTGAGTCAACCCTGAGCCGGTGAGATTTGAACCGCTGACCTGCTGATCTAGCAGTAGCCTGCAGTGCTGCATTTAACCACTGCGCCACCTTGGCTCTTAATCTATTGCTAGACTTTAAAAAAGAATTCTAAAGGAATATTCCTGTCCTAATCGATCTCCCTCTTTTTGTCAATCTCCCTCTTGTTACAGCATACAATACTTCAGGGCCAGCAACCCTGAGATGCAACCCCAAAAGCATTATTTAACATCAGTACAACATGCCAAACAAGCTTCTGTATGCTATGTCATAAGTTGACTTTACGTGATTCTCAGCCCATATGAAGCAGCATATGTTAGCTGCATTATGAAGCAGTGTTATATCATTGTTACTTGTCCCCAAGTTAAGGTGATGTTTTCTTTCTCATCTTGGTACATACAGATCCTTGGGCAATGTCCTCCTGGATCATTCTGTCTTGGGCAGTGAGAGAGTCTGGTTCTTTCAAATGGATATTCCTTCCATACTCACCAGGTCTGTGAGCAAATCTGGTTTGGGGGTGTGGTGTTGAAAGAGAGATATGCCAACTAAGACAGACAGGGACTATACAGGACATTAGAAGCAGAACTCATAGCTCAGTCCCACCAACTTATCTTCTGCTAGGGAAGATATCTGGAAACATGGGCTTCACACTCTTACAGAAGAATATTGAATTTATGCTTAAAAGCTGGGGGGAGGGGGATTGTGTAAAACAGGGAGATGTAGTTCAACTAAATTCTCTCTCCTTTTATTCTATAAAATTCATCTTATTACAAATTCCCGATGCCTGTCAGATAATGCATTAGTGGCCCAAACCAGTGGATGACTCCATTCCAGTACAGTGCACAACTTCTCTTTGCCCTGTATCATCTACCAAGCACATAGCAGGCAGATTGCATTAGGTGTTTGTGGTTAGCCAGGACAAAAGGAGTTAAAATCCAGAATTTCCATGTTGACTGAATATCACCCAATGCAGTATTTGAACTATGGCTTAGAGAAAAATGCCAGGGCCATGCCTTGAATTGAGAATTTGGATATCTACTATATATATAATTTCTACTAATGTAAATAACTTCATTAATTATCCGAGAATAAGAATCCTCACTCAGTTTTAAAATAGGATAGACAGCAGGCACAGCTTAATTAATCCCCATCGCTGATCCCTATTACTTTTGGCATTGTCTTATTCTTGCCCACAGCTAAAAAAGGGAATGGAAGAGATTTTTGCAAGCATAGACATTATAAAGATACATAGACAACAATTTTCAACCTCAAAATTGACTTCAGTTTGAAGTAAGAAGGATTCAGACATTCATTTCCTGGGTTTACTTCCCCGGCAATGACTAATAACATCTCTGTAGCATTACCCAGCCATTGTTGAAGCAATACAATCTTGTTTTCTTTTACAGCTTTTTTGAAAGTTAAGTTTGGTAGACTTCAGAAAATACTAATATCACAAATAGAAGAAATAACCTGAAAGTATGTTCCAATGTCCCTTTGATTCTAATAAAGTTTAATCAGTGGTGAGTTTCAAAAAATTCTTCTGTAGGTGTATCCTGCTTTCCGGGTCCACTGGTGGAACCTCTTCTACCCGGTTCGGTAGATTTGACAAACCGGTTCTACCGAACTGGTGCGAACTGGTAGGAACCCACCTCTGAGTTTAATCCTAGGACCATCAGACATGGGACACAAAACTTTGAATGACTCAGTGGCAGAAAAGTGCTGAGGTTGCCACTATCTCTTTGCTACCATCTAGTGGTGATTTCAGTTTTTGCTTTTAGTCCAATAGACATTTAATTTCAGGAAGAGGTGTATAACTTTAAGCATGTCTTTCAAAAGGGAAAGGTGAAGCAACATTGACCATTTGGTAATATAACTTGATGCAAATATTTATAAAATGACTGGAAGGCAGCAAAGAGCTAGAGTTTCTTATATCGCTTTGGTTTTATCTACTGCTTATCCAGATTTTCAGGCCAATCTAGTTGCCTTAATAGACAAGCTAGAAAAAAATTAATTAAGAGAAAATTCAGGCTGCTGTTTCTCATGATCCATTGATATCTCTATCAAACAAAATGTACTGAAATATTACCAAAGAAAGATACATACTTTATATTTTCATATGCCATAACAGTTATTAAGAATCATATTTTTTCATGATTGAACACAATTAAGAAAACATTTATCCTTGAGATCTAATCCTGTCTTAACATATATTCATTCTTCATAGAGCTATCCTTTTTGGTAGTACCTACAAACTAAATTATTATTCCAAAAACTTCTGTTGCCCACACAGGAAAGCAGTAATAATATAGAATTCATTCCAAAGAAAAATCATTATTACTGTACTGCAATCTTATTGAAAGATCTAAACATGATCTAAGAAATGAGGCAAACCACAAATGTAAATATATCCATAGGTTAATTTAATCTGAATTATAAGATGTACAGACTAGTACAATAATTCTAGAATAAAAGCTGTGCTGCTTAATTAGCATGCACACAGGCACAGATACAAGCAGGAACCACTATTGTCAAAGGAAATACATTAGTGAGAATTAACATATAGTATAATTAATTCCTTGTGATGACTTCTGTTCCTAACAGGCCTCACTCTCACCTCAGAAACTTCTTATTAAAGGTTGAAAGTAAGATTCCTTTCATCATCACTACTCCAGGTATCACATTCCTCCCCTCACAAAATCTACTTCATGTTGAAAAAATAATATTTATAGATGTGCTGCAAGGATCAAAAATCCAAGGAAAAGGGAGTCTGCTTCTGAAAGCAGTCTTGTGAAAATAAGATAGACTATTATATGCATTTCTTCCCCAGGGCACTTAGATTTTAGGGCTTTATAACTATACTAAAGCCTTTTTAAAAAAATGTCAAGCACATTTTCTTTCTTTCCTTTCAGAAGCAATATGACCTCCTTTGGAAATATAAAACACTCCTGGTCTCGCTTTAGAATAGATAAAGTCATATTTTACCAATGGATCAAATCCATAGGGGGAGGAGGAGAAAAAAATATTGCAATATTTTCAGTGTTAAGACATTATTGCAGCTTAATCTTGTGCATATCTACTCAGAGGTAAGTCCCAAAGCTTTCAGTTGGGCTCAGGTCACTGTGTAAAAAGATTACAGCCTAAAACAGATAGGAGGGTGGAGGCAGGGGAGGGCAGAAAGATAGAAATAATAATAATAATAATAATAATAATAATAATAATAATAATAGCAGCAGCAGCAGCAGCAGCAGCACAGAACCACCCACCAGCACAGCATCACTTCAGCTGGATAATCCAACATGGCTTTTATTTTCCCTGATCCTCTTTGGATGCATCTGTACTCCCAGCCAGAGACTAAAACTGGATGCATCTCTGTTTTTCCATAAAGATCTCAGATTGCTAACACCACCACCCCCACTTTAGTCCGAGGAAATGGCTTGCCAACTTACCTGATGAAAAGGGAAGGACGAAGCACAGCCCTAACATCCATCTAATCAGGAACATATAACACGCTTGCTTCCTATTGTAATGATCCAGGTCTCTGGCCACAAGGTTTTCTCTCCCTCTTTCTAGCTGGGTATCTATATATTCACTTAATTTCTGCCTTCTTGGAGGAAAAGAAAAACACAGAGACCTTTCCAGAATCCTTGTGGCTCCTGCCTCCGCTTCCTGTTCTCAGGCTCACTCTATGGTACCCAACATATATCAGAAAACAGTTCATTAGGAGGGGGAGAGGAGGGGGGAAAGGGGGAGAGGAGAGAGAAAAAAGATGGGGAGGGGGAAAGGCAGCACCTTACATGGCAGCTCCATCTACTGGTCAAGGGAAGGCATTAATGAGAAGCCCAGGTTTTTTACAGGCTCTTCTTGAATCAACAGCTTAGTAGCTGTGTTCCTCCAGGCAAGGAAAGGAGAGGCGCACAGACATCACACACACACACACACACACACACACACACCCCACCCACACACGTACACACACGCCCAGTGCCAAACTGACTGCATGGGCAAAGTGGCAAGTGATACCCAGGAATATCTGCAGAATATTTCTATCCTTCGGGCAGCATTCTGTGGCTGCCCAAACTCCCAGCACAATGGTTCCTCTCTTCCACACCCCATCCCCCAGACTAGGCTGTGGTTGTGCTTGACTCAGAAGATGGCCACTTCTTTCAAGGCTGCCTCACAGGTGTGATAACACTACCTTGTCCTCTAGAGCCTCTCTCAGAATTTGTTCCACTAGTTCTGTGTGTGTGTGTGTTGCTTTTTTCCCCTCATGCCATGTGGCTGCTTTCCAAACAGGGTTTCGTACAGGACATTCATTTTGGGCCACGTGATGATGACTGATAACTGTCCCATCTTCTCCTGTCACTTCTGTTTGATTTTTGCTTTGTTTTTTCCTTAAAAGAAAAATTCTGCTGGTGGAGGAAAAGTTTCAGCCTGGCACCCCAGGGGTCAGTATTACCAAGGGGGATCCATGAGCTCCAGAGGGCAGGTAATCAAATCAATTACCACAGGTAGCAACACTTCTAATTAGGCTGTGAGTTCAAAATAGAACATCCGGGGTAAATATTAATATTAATACCTGTATACTACTTGAATAAAGGAATCCACAAGATGAACTGAAAATGGCTCGCGATAGGAAGTTGTAGTCTAGAGTGTTAAAAAAAATTCCAAGGTGGGTACTACAACTAAAATCTTTGGAGGTATTAAAAGAGGAGAAGGTAGTTCAAACATGGTTCCAGTATGGGCAATTACTGGCCAGGTGGAAAATAGATCAAAAAATTGGTTTTATTCAAGCTGAAGACAATTTGTTTAAACAAACAAGAGATCAAGGCTTAATGCATATAAAGAGGATATACAATGTATTAATACAGATGGATTCAGAAACAGAATTAGTTAAAGATTGTATGATAAAATGGGTTCAAAATATTGAAGAACCAATAATGTTGGATACATGGGAAAGAATATGGATAACAAATGTGAAATTCACACAAGCTCAAAATCTGAGAGAAAATTTTTATAAGATGTTCTATAGATGGCATTTAGATCCTAAAAAGCTGGCTTCTATGTATCCGAATGTACAGCCTAAATGTTGGAGGTGTGGTTCTCTCGATGTTACATATTATCATATATGGTGGACCTGCCAAAAAGTTAAGGCATTCTGGATAAAAATATGGTGGATTATGCAAAATATCTTTAAAAGAAGGATAAAGTTTACTCCTCAGTTATTTTTATTAGGTATATGTACTGACTTTACAGTGGTAGAGATTAACTTGATTCTGCACCTAATAACGGCAGCAAGACTGTTGGTGGCGCAATACTGGAAGAAGGAAGACTTGCCTACAACTCAAGAATGGACATTGAAAGTCACAAATTTAGCTGAGATGGCTAAAATATCGGCATATCTTAAAGATCATTCAAATGAGAGATATAAACGAGACTGGAAAAAATGGATTGATTATATACAAAATAAATACGGGACCAGAAATTCCAGTTAGCCTATGCTTAAGATCAGAAATGATTTAAATTGTTTAAAGTTAGTTTAGCAAGAAGAAGCTAAGGTCAATGCAGAATGTCATTAATTTCTTTGTTTCTTTTTTCTCAATAGATTTTAGACTGTGTTTGTTAAAAATCCATACCGTGTACGGGTTCTGGGAAGTCGGGGGGGGGGGGGAAGGAGGAGGGGGGTTGGGGGTGGAGGGAGGGAGGGGCATACAAAAAAATTGTACTTTGATGTTTTATTGATTGAGGAATATTGAAATATTTGTGTTTTAAAAGAAATAAAACTTTTGAAGGAAAAAAAAATCCAATTGTTAATAAAATCAGTTACATAATAACAGAAGGCACGATGGAATAGCATTAGGCTAAATCTAGGAAAAAAATATTTATGGATGTATTTATTCAATTTCTATAGCTGTCTATCTTAATCCAATTGACTCTGGGCGGCAGAATGATAAATTTCTGCTGAAGCATGGCCTGAAAGGTTAGAATGAATTAGAAAGAAAGCCTTGTGAGAATATTTCATGTTGCTGATGAAAAAAGCTTCCCTCCAAGGCCAGCCTACAACCTTGCTAAGATGAGGTGGGACCAGGAGATTAACATTGATGAAGTGACCCTGGATGGAAGTCAGAAAGTAGTTAACAGCAGCTAACTACTTATTTATTTATTTTTATCCTGCCTCTATTTTTTTTAATAAATGACTCAAGGTGGTAAACATACTCCTTGCCCCTCCTATTTTCCCCACAACAACCTTTGTGAAGTGGGCTGGACTAAGAGAGAGTGACTGACTCAAGGTGACCCAGCCAGCTTTCATACCTGAGATGGGACTAGAACTCACAATCTCCCATTCCTAGCCTGATGCCTTAAACACTAGCTGAAACATGCAAAGTGATTTATATGCAAAGTGATTTAGACACACACACACACACACAAACACACACACTGTTCACACCGCCCTTATGCACTTCTATACAATTTAGTATTTGTACTGCTATATCCTGACGTTCGATACAAGGACATAAATTCTGAGGTTTTCATCATGATGTCCATTTTATCACCTTCCCCCTTCCATGTGGATCTCTGAGAATCAGCAAAGAGCCATTTCTGCAGCAAAATTAAGTGGGACTCTGAGACCCTGGTTGAGATTAGGGAGAATGACAACTCTATGGCAATCTGCCAATACAAAATGGAACTCTTGATTTATTTCTCTTACAAAGGAGAAGAAGTAATGAAGACACATATCAGCTAATATTTCACATTTGCTTCTTTCTGTTCGAGCTCATAACAGTAAATTATTGCTCTAAATCAGAGGTGGGGAAGTATCGTCCCTTAGTAACTTGTGGACTTCAACTCCCAGAATTCCAGAGCCAGCATGACTGCAAGTCATAATGGGGCCATACTTCCCAAATCTTGCTCTAAATTATACTGGAAATTTGGGATAAGTAAAATAATCCTTCATATAGAATTAGATAAATAATATAAGACAGTCTGTGAATTCTGCATAATGTTAAAGCATTCCACCATCATTAGGGAATGGTGGATTTTTATCTTGAAGGGTCAAAACTTGCATTTGTATTTGCCAATTAAGCAAAGCTTGCTTAAAATTAATTTTTCTGATTAATTATTGCATAATACCTTGGGTGCACAGACATGCAAAGAGCTAATCTGCTGAGTTGCCCTTATTTTAATTAATGTCAAGAATGGAAGCAAGAGGATTCAAAGAGGAAGAACCCTCTCATAGGCTTTGGCAGATGAAGTACATCAATTGCTATTTTATCTCTTTATTCCAATGTCTCTGAGAAGAAGTTAACTCACCAGGTGTCTATGAAGATTCTCAATCATACAGTCATGGTTGTCCCAAAGATGCTTCCCCCCCCCCCCAAAAGGCAACCTGAACTATGCTTTTTCCTTGAAGAATAAGACATTTCTCTTCTCATCCAAGAGGTTTCATCAGTTATGATGGTGAAAGGATGGAAGGATAGGTATCAACAGTTGGGATTGGATAATGGGGGCGGGGTGGTGGTGGAAGGATTGTATTTCTTTGCAGTATTCTGGTTGTTAGCTCTCTCTCTATGAGTCATTGAGGATACTTGGTGGAGGGTGTTTATCTGCACCTTCAAGTGGGCATGAAATCTTCTTGGAAGTGCTGAAAGGAGTGTTGAGGACCATTGGTTTGAAAGAGGAGTAAAAGAAGCCATTTATGTTAAAATTGAACAGCCCACTCTCTCAACAGAGAGGAAATACAAAGGCTGCTCTTTTATAGATAGCAAAGTTCAAATTCTGGACAGAGAGGACTACTGTTTTGAAAGATGGATCAAAGATGCTGTGTACATTAAGATTGAACAGCCCTCTCTCAACAGAGGTGGAGGAGTATGACACCACCTATCTCCTGTCAACAACACAGCCCTTTCAGCAGTTCCAAGAAGGTTCCGCACCCATTTGCACTCTGATTCAGGTGAACCTGAGGGCACAGATAAACCCCCAAGGGGTCTCAAGAGTTCTCAGAGAGAGCGCTAATGACCAGATGACTACAAAGAAGTATGACACACAAATACACACACACACACACACAAATACACACACACACTTACCATCCTGTCAGAACCAATCCTTCCATCCCTCCTACCATCTAGTCAGAACCAATGAAGCTTCTTGGAGGGGAAGCAAAACATCTTGTTCCTGAAGGAAAAAATTAGTCCAGTTGCTTTTTTTTTTTAAAAGGAAAAGCACCTTTGAGACAAACTTACCAGGAAATTAGAAATCTAACTCTAAATGCGAGGACAGATCTATGGGCTACAAAATAGCACTTCCGAAAAAATTCTGAATATTCATGAGGCAACATTGCAGTGAAAAACTCTAGGCCATTAGTGCCCAACTTTTGGCTTGTCTGGGCTGCACTGAGTAAAGAGAAATCATCTTGGGCCACATATAAAATATAGAATATAGTTAATGTATATAAATAACAAATTTTCTTTAATGTTTTTTTTATCTTGTAGTGCCATATTACTAGTTATCCGGGGCCATATGCAGCCCACTAGCCATGGGTTGGACACACCTACTCTAGAATGAAACTTTATTGGTGTGTAAACACCATCCTTCATAAACAAAAGAAAAACAATTCTCTATTTTCCTTCCATCTAGGTTGCCCAGAACAGCAGCATATGGCAGCATGGTGTTAGATGGCCATTTTGAGTGGCTGCATGGCACCAGGATTGAACTAGAAGCCTGGGTCTCTACTTCAGCCTTGGTGCTGCCGCCAAATGCTGCTGTTTAAAATGGCCTAGATGGGGGTTGGGAGGGAGATAGAGAATTGTTTCTCTTTTATTCAGAGGTATGTGTTCAACAAACCACAGATTCAAGTTATCAATTTTTCTGAATTTTTCACACACTGAGCCCAAAAGGTTTGCCAATACTTTGGCAAACAGTTGCTGAACAGTTGCTGAAATAACTAGCAACTGTTAGCAAAACAGGAAATCACAAGGAAGGAAGGCAAGATTTCCTTGCTCTGATCTTTTTTGGTATAAGAAGGAGGGAAAGACAAACTCTGTCAAGCTTTCAATATTCAGTTACAGGTAATCCTAGACTTGCAACAGTTCATTTAGTGGCCATTTGAACTTACAACAGCACTGAAAAAAGTGACATGATCATTTTTCAGCATCCCTATGGTCACATGATGAAAATTCAGACGCTTGGCCATTGACTCATATTTATGACAGTTGCAGTGTCTTGCAGTCTGTCTCAAATTTGCGGTCTGTCTCAAATTTCCAAACTGGTAACACAATCATAAATTAGTTGGAAGAACAGAGTTTCTCTGTAGAAGGAGAAAAACTGAGAGGTCAGAAAGAAAACACAGCTAGCAGCTGAAGAAAATTGCCATGCGACATTTTTTTCCTATTGGAACTCAGAATCTTTTGGTTGACTGGAAAGTTAGAACAGCTCTGAAAAAAGTGTCTTACAACTAGTCCTCATACTCTACAGTATCTCCACAGTCATGTGATGAAAACGTAAGCTCTTGGCAACTGACATGTATTTATGGCAAATTGAAGCATCCTGGGATCATGTGATTGCAATTTGCTACTTTTCCAGCAGACTTCTGACAAACAAAGTCAATGAGGAAAGGCAGACTTGCTTAATGACCACATGATTTACATAACAACTGGAGTGATTTCCTTAACATCTGGGGGGGGGAAAGAAAAAAAGGTTGGGCATGACTCACTTAACAACCACCTTTATCTAGCCACAGAAATTCTAGTTCAAATTGTTATTGTAAGTCAAGGACTACTGTACAGTATCCTAAAAAGTCCAGATTGCACAAGGTGTTTCATACAGTGACCTTCAATAAGATGAAGCAAGTGGAGTTGAAACAGCCTTGCCACCTTTTTCTCACCTTCCTACCTATCTCTGGAACTACCACTTTCATCTATGCCAAGTGGTAAATAAGTGACATCTCTGGCTGGAGTTATATGCTAGGGCCTAGATTGGAATGGAGCCTAGAACAGAATAAAGTACTGTACAATTTGTGCCTGCCTGTTTGCCTGCCTAGATTCTTATTTTCAGATTGGGTTGATTCATCTTCAGCCTGAGATTGGGAGGTATGTTAATTGAAGGCAATGTTAAAGAGATTAACTCTTTCTCCATTAATCTGCTGCCTGAGTACCCTAGAGAATGCTTTCTTGATAACAAATTTCTAATCTAAAGAAGTTCATTTTTTTGTAAGTCGAGTACCACTGTACATGTTCACTTTTTGAGAGCACAGCTGTGTTCCTCCATTTCCTACGGGGATATGCAATGGGGAGTCCTTCAGAGATAAGCCAATGATTCATTAGTTCCTCTCCAGTTTCCTTACCCTTCTTGAGCCCAGCTTGAGTCCCTGTCATTTAAACCTTCAAATATGTTTCAGTAATTTTAATATTCATTTAAACACTCCTTATAAGATTCTCCATGAAGGTTTTTAAATTTTGTTTGCTAAATTTGATTTTCACCTTCATTTTTGAAGGAAACCTTATGTGTCTTAAATATTAAATATTTCAGAATATACAAAACTATAATAGCATTGCTGAGTTGTTGCAAACCTATTTTGTGATGAGATAGCAGAGAGTTGTGAGGCTCCGATAATTCAAAAATATAAAATACAGTTAAATCTACATGCTCGTTTCCAGTTTCTTTTATTCAAAAATTTCAGCTGTGTTTTTCTGTTCTCTGAAATTGAAAATTGGCCTCAGCTTTGTTGTAGGGAAAGCATTTGCATATATGTATAGGTATATGTATATGTATACGTAGGCTCACATGCCATCCTGAAAGTGGGATGAATGAAGTAATGAAGCAGATTTTATTACTGTAACAGAAAGGATATTTATTTATGAAAATTCATGAGAAGGATATGTAAAGCTTAGCTCCTAGCTGACCGAATACCATCAAGAAGAAAGTCAGAGGAGAAGTGTTTGTAGAGGAGAATAGAGACGATCTTAAGGAAAATATGTGGGAAAACACAAACAGTCCAGCAAAACAGGAAAGCATAAGAAAGAAACTCAAGTTTGCCCTGCCTTGATTCTGTTTTGTATAAGGGAGAGAGAAGGGGAAACTATTGGGCTTTCGAGATCTGTTATTATAATCTATTTCAGTAAAGTAGAATTCCTTTATTTGTTGTGATGTGTACTTTCTGACCTGATTTGTCATGAAGGGGTGGCAATGTTCCAGAAAGGAACATTCCAGAAAGTAACCATCTATGATTCACAAAATAAAGAGCAGGTAGATGACAGATAAAAAGGAATCACGGGGTATACCCCTAAGTATGTATAGCCCAGTATACTAGAGTCAGACTCCGTGCCATTGAAGTCACATTTCCACAAGCAGGCTGTTCATAGATATTTATAAATTGGACAAGATATTTCCAATCTAGCAGGAGACAACATCCTGCCACTATTTCCATACACAATGATAAATTCTCCTGGCCAAAAGTGATGCATTTTCTCCCCTTGTATGAAATCTGAGTTTATTAAATGTACCTGCTCACTCATGATATTTATTATGTATTGAATGTATATAGTTGTGCTAAAGTGAAACTAACCTTTAGATGACCTTTACTGTTAACTGTGCTAAAGTGAAACTAACCCTTAGATGACCCCAACTGTTTTGGAGGGAAATTTAGACCATTTATATTTGGGCAGGCTTTTTCTAGTTCTGTGATTGGTTAAGACCCTGCAATTCCTCACTTCTATTTTTGAGTCAATAAATGCTGTTGCAGCTATGCTGGACTGGTTCCTGCCTACCAGGGGTGGGTTTCTCGCCCCGTTCCAACCGGTTCGGTTGGAACGGGGCCGGCGGTGTCCTCGTGCACACACGCGGTGCACGCATGCGTACTAGCGTCTGTGCGATACTCCAGCTGCTCCTGGAGGATCGCGCAGGCGCTGTATGCGTCCTGCACATGCGTGGAAGCGCAGAACTCATCAAAACCGGGTAAGGACCGCGGGCGGGTGGGTGGGCCCTTCGCCGTTCCCGGAAGTTACTTACTTCCGGGTTTGCCGACCAACCGGTTTGCAGGGACCGCCGCGAACCGGTTGAAACCCACCCCTGCTGCCTACTGAAGCCCACTACACAATAATATTAACCTGGCTTAGCATGTTTTTAAAATGTGATGGTAAAAAATGTTGTTCACATATTTAATTTTACTTGGTCTGAGTTGTAAAAAAAAATTTTTAAATTGCTGTAAGCAAATTGTTATGAGCCTGGAATAATTTTTGTCCATATAATAATGCTGTTTTTAAAAAGCTGCCAGAAAAGCCTAATAAGATAGCCTTACAATTATACGGCCTAACTTTTAGGCAATAATGAAATGGAAGTGTGTTTAAGAAATCTTTTTATTTAGGTCTCCTGGGAATTACTCTGTTTCAAAAGCTTTTAGCTACATAGCTATTATTATTTGCAACCCGCCCTACCACAAGCCAGCAAATTTAATCTGTCATAAGACAGCAAATAATTTGTTAGTTATTTCAGTTTTTAATAAATGGAAGGTCCTTGTGAAATGTTCTTTCCCAACAAACTAATCCAGCCATGTAGTCCTTAAAATTATAAATAAATGGATTATTTATTCAAACATTATCTTGGTGATATAGATAATATGAGTGGAAAATATAATATATTGAAAAAATACAACAGCTATATAATGCTATAACTACAACTTTCTTTAAAGTTGTGTTTAACTTTACGTATGTTTAAAGAAACATAGTGTATAGAGTATATTTATATCATTTTAAAAAATATTTTTCTTGTGACAGTCATGACCAACGTTGATAAAATTGAAAGATACAGCAAAGGTATAGGTACCTTTGTATGTGTACATATATATTTAGTTATAGATTTATAGTACTGTAACACTTGCCATTAAAACAACTATTACTTTTATATTTTAACAAATAACAAATATCAAGGAAAATACTTAATGCCACTTAAGAGAATGATTTAAAATAAAATAAAAGTAAAATACATGGATCATAAAATAGCACAAAGATGGAGAGAATACCTGAACAAGTGGAACACCTGCAGAGTTTTATATAAACTAGCTAGATTTTTTTATTCCTTCCTAGCATTTTTCCTGCAAATGCAGGGGCCACTTCTTTAAGGTCAACTGAGTGATGATCCATTGGTTGTGACAGGAATTGACTGACCAACTTGTCACCTGAGTCTGATTTCTGGGCTGAGAGAAAGTGACTGGCCCAAAGTCACTCAGCCGGCTTTCATGCCTGAGGCAGAACTAAAACTTGATGGTTTCCTGGTTTCTAGCCTGGTGCCTTAAACCACTAGGCAAATCTGGTCCCCATATGCACAATCTAAAATGTTTATTGTTACCGTAAACTGAGCTTCATCTTATACCATGGATTGCAAATTAATCCTTTATACTACTGTGAGGGTTTATTAAGAACATTTCATTTGCTTCATTGCCATGAATGCATGTAGTCAGAAGATGCTTCTACAACTAAAGATTGAAAATTGTTGGAAGATGGAAGTCATTCTCTAAATTTTGAAACTGGAACTGAGTGGGCAACATTTGAGTTGTTTATTTTATTTTATTTTTCAGACTAACATTTTACTTTTCCTACAGCTGTGAATTATATGTCTATATATGCACAAACGAGGAAAGGGGGGGGAGAGGGGAAGGAGACGTGGATCGTGGGAGATTAAAACTGGTTCACAAGTAGAGTTGTTTGATTTTCTCCACAGACTTCTTCCACCAATGGGTCCAGTGTTGGGTTTTCATGAGATGAGATGAGTTTTCCTCCTTAATCCTGGAAAATTCCATCTTGAGCGTTTCCTTGAATTTTGTGTAAACTGCGTCTCTCTCTTCCAGTGCAGTGATGTGGGACAGTGGTTTTTTTTTAAAAAAAGCATCAAGTAAAAGAGTAAAAATACAAAGAAATGATATCCATTTACATTGTTCCGCTTAGCCAACATTTCATCAGCTACTACCCATAAATTTGGTACAGATGGCTTTGTAGGCTTCTATGAAGCCTGAGAGAAACACTCTGAAGCTTCCATCAAGGCTTCAACAAAGTCTGCTTTCAACAAGCTTTTGAAAAGTAAAATAGCATGTTATCAACAACCACCATATGGGTTGAATCAGCCATTCTTCTGATTGTTGCCAATTTTCTGTGTGATGATGATGCACAGGTAGAAAAGGTATTTCCCCCAAAGTGAAATAGGAAGTAAAGAGAGCTGTCTCACCTGAATGTCTTTGGTTAGAGGTATCAACATGAGGTGCCTTGCATTTCCTCCAGTGCAGGGGTGTCAACCTCACATCATCACAGAATGTATCGGGACTTCCCCCCCTTCACTAAAGCAGGTGTGGGCGTGGCCAGTGCGTGACACATTCAGCCTGCGGGCCAGGAGTTTGACAGCCCTGGAATAGTGGATCCTATAAGCGTCATTTTGAATGGCTCTAGTTTTTAGCACTTAAATGGTTATAAATATTTTTGGTAGTGCATGCCAGATATATAATTCCGCTGTAAGATATATATAATTCCTTGCAGTGGCTCTGAAATGATCTATAATTGGGAGGAACCTAGCCCTTCTCTGGATCAAAATTAAGCATTATAGAAAGAATATAGAAAACCAACTTTTCTGAAAGAAAGGAATAATGATAAAAGAAAGTGCAGCAGTAAAACGGAATGCCACATTGAGAAAAATAATGTACCCAGACAATAATGCATCATCTATGCATATTGTTGTTTTCATACAATTATATTTGTATTCAAGTTCAGAATGCGTGATTTTTAACTAGATTTTAGGTAAGATATGTTGGGTAACAGCATATGCACATATATGCTTACAGTCACAGTATTTGCTTTTAGGGGAAAAACATTATGCAATGTGCAGAAAGAAAAAATAAAGCAAATAAATTAAATGTGAAATAAAGAAAAGGAAAGGAAACCCAGTGAAAACTACATAAATAGTTTGACGTAGTGTGGAGTCCTTGGTGCTGTCTGAGCTTGGTTGTTTCTTGCAGATATTTCATTACCAAACTAGGTAACATCCTCAGTGTGAGTAAGGTTTGTTTTCATGTTATATATTAGCAGTTTTCCCAGTCAAAGTGGGCTTGGTCGTTCCTTAATTAGCTTGTTGTTTATGGTTATCTTGTTATTTGGAGCTGGTAGCTCCTTGACTGGAACATTGTTTGCTTTTTTATTGTTGGTTTACATAAAATATTGTAGCTAGTTTTACATAGATCAAGCTATATAAATAAATATGATAAATAAAAAAAACTAGCTTATACCGATACCATTCCATCTTTCAAACCATTTTTGCTTTGACCACATCCACAGCTGCTTCATACAATTTCTTTTTGTCATACACATATCTTAAGTACACCAACCCCCTACTCTAACTGCCTTCAATTTTCTATAGTATTTCTCCTGGTTTAGTCAACTCTCACTTCCATCTAAGAAAAGGGGCAAAAGCTTATTATACCCAGGCATTTTTTTTCTTTTTAGAGCAAACATTCATTGTTCAGAACTAACTACCTATTTATTTTCTACTAGGTTCTGCATCTTGAAGCTTTTCCATTCATTTCCCATCTTACTTCCAAGCTCAATAATTCTATCAAACCTCTCTCCCTCCCTCTCTCCTCCTTCCATCCCCCCTCCCCTTCTCCCTCTCCCTCTAATTGTTCACTCTGTTTTCCTGACCAAATACATGGTTTATGATAGATTTCTATTCAGATCCGTGTATGCATTCTTGCATAATAGAGTCTAATGTTCATTGAAAATCAACTAACAACATGTCACCCTCTGCATACAAAAATACACATACATTTTAATGTGTAGACCCATCTAATCTCATAACAAGTTCTCCTTATACACTTAAGCATAAATACATCAAATAATCAAGCTGTCAGAATATATTCTGCTATATTCCTTGCTTAATACTGGAGCTTTGGTTGAATAGGGGGAGTATTTTCACTCTTCCCCCATCAGATACTATACATATTACATTTAGTAACCAACGTTCAGCTCCATGTTTGCCCAAAACTTTCTATAATTCAAAGTTAGTCACTTTCATTAAAACAAGAAACGTCTTTCTAAGTCATCTTTCTCATATTTATTCAAATAGAGGGAAGGAGGAAGAGGAGGAAGGGAGGAATAGAAAGGGAGGGAGGGAGGGAAGGAAGGAAGGAAGAAAAAGGAAGGAAAAAAGGGAGGAATAGAGGAAGGAACAGGGAAGAAGAAACTGCTATCCACTTATGTTGGTACCATGTGAGCTGGGTAGTGTGCCTGGAAATGCTTGGAAATGCATAAAGGGTGCCAGGCACATCAGGGACAGTGTGCATGGGTCATGAAGCCTATTGGGAGATGTGTCAGAGGTGCTGTATGGGTGAGGGAAAGTGTGCAGGGGACAGTATAGGTCAGGGAGGGTGCGGTTGGTAACAAGAATGTGGGTCAAAAGGTGCACAGGGATATGATCCAGACCTCTAACTCCTCCCTCCCTCCCCTCCCCTGCAGCAGCCATTTACCTGCCTGCTGGACTTCAACTTGCAACTTCCTGCTGGCTTCCCACTGACTTTTTGCCTGCCAGCTTCCCACAAGCAAAGTAAATGGGGAAGCTGGCAAAAAGTTGATGGAGGGAGTGAAGAAAGGAAAGAAAGAAAAAAAGAAAGAAAGAGGAAGGAAGGAAGGAAGGAAGGAAGGAAGGAAGGAAGGAAGGAAGGAAGGAAGGAAGGAAGGAGGGGGAAAGGGCTGAAGGGAGGGAAGATGATTTCCAATGTTCCCTGCCAGGTTACCACAAGGAAATTCAATATGGAAGTTGGTAGGAAGTCAGAAATTGCTCCCAACTTTTCCTGCTTTTGGTCATTCCTTTTCTTTGTTTAGGTAAGAAAATATCTCTAATAAGATGACACAATGTGACACACATTGCCTGGTTAAACAAATAACATAAATACAATAATCTAATATATACATACAGTTTAAAAAGTGCAGAGAAAAAACAAAAAGGGGGAAAATACAAGAAACTTCCCCCTGCATCCCTAGTAAGAATAGTCAACATTAACAATTTATCACTATTTCTTAAAATACAACAAAATTCTTTTTCATTTTGTACCTCCCCCCATTTTCTATAAGTCCATCTCTAATTCTTTAGCTCTCATTATTAATCAGCAGAAGTCCAGTGAGTGTGCATCAAAACTAACATCTCAAATATTTATATCTCCATTTCCACTTTAAAAAATACCCTCTAATCCAGTGGTAGTCAATCTGGTCCCTACCGCCCACTAGTGGGCGTTCCAGCTTTCATGGTGGGCGGTAGGGGTTTTGTCTGATACTGAAGATACTTTCCTTTTTTTTAAATTTAATTGACTTTTTAAAAAATGTCATAGTATTATTTAAAAACATTTTCATTAGGTTTTCATAAAATCACCATTACTGTGGAACCGGTAGGCGGTTAGAAAATTTTACTACTAACAGAGATACAAAAGTGGGCGGTAGGTATAAAAAGGTTGACTACCCCTGCTCTAATCCTTCTCTTTAAATAATAAAAATCCAATCCCAATTTCAAATATTTAACATTGTCAAAAAACAAACATTATCACTCATCACCCAGGCAAAAAGCCATTAAACATAACCAGAAAGAGTTAACTCATATATAAAATCTAACATAACAATCAAAAATAATAAATTAATCCATTACATCCACTTAATCATTATCAGTATCATCTAGTCAAAAAGTCATAATTAAATAAACTAATTTTGTATCTTTTTCTTTTCCACAGCGATCTATAATTCACATAAAGTTCTAATATCTGCTTTCTCGTATTCTCCTTATCTGTTTTTTTCAAAATTCTTTTGACCTTCATCAGCATCATTTATAATTCCATTGAAGTAACTCCAATAGATCTCTTATATTTTAATATAGAAAAATAATCTACATTATTCATTTGATTTATTATCTGTATATCTTTTTAAATTTTTAAATCATCCTCTAATTGCATTTGTAAATTCAATATTCCCATCTCTTTCTTGTTGTAATTTTAAATCCACCTTAGAGTCCATTTCATTTTTCCTCTTAGTGTTTGTTTCTCTTTAATAACATCGTTTAATTCCATTATCGAACTAGCTCGAAAGCATCTTAGACCTGAACATCAAACATTTCCTTTAAATTAGCCATCTGATGCCCCCAATCTTCAAAGTCTACTTATCAGTTCAAAGTATAAATAAAAAAAACTTTCCCTGTGAGAGTATCCTTTTAATTAAGTCTTTCTTTAATTCAAATTAATCTGAATCTTTAATCCAGTTTAAAACTTCCTGAAATCAATGTTACAATTATCTTTTGCTACATATTGCAAAGAAAAAAAAGCTTACAAATTTTAAACATATAACTTTATTTCTTTCTAAATGGATTGAAGATGAACTCACCCAGTGAATACGAGACTTGTATTTCTGAAGGTTTTTCAGTCTTTAACAAAAAATAAAAACTTTATTTTAAAAAACCAAATAAAAAACACAAAACAAGACATTTAAAAAGTACATTAAAAATTAATACATGTAAACATATTATTCCACCCCAGTTGAATAATGACTAACATATTGCAACAATATTATTTTCTCACCCCTTGCAAAACAAGTCCCCCAATTTTTAAACAATACAATACAATACAATAGCAGAGTTGGAAGGGACCTTGGAGGTCTTCTAGTCCAACAACCTGCCTAGACAAATGGCTATCCAACATCTTCTTAAAGACTTCCAGTGTTGGGGCATTCACAACTTCTGGAGGCAAGCTGTTCCACTGATTAATTGTTCTATCAGGAAATTTCTCCTCAATTCTAAGTTGTTTCTCTCCTTGATTAGTTTCCACCCATTGCTTCTTGTTCTACTCTCAGGTGCCTTGGAAAATAGTTTGACTTCCTCTTCTTTGTGGCATCCCTGAGATATTGGAACACTGCTATCATGTCTCCTCTAATCCTTCTTTTCATTAAACTAGACATATCCAGTTCCTGCAACCATTCTTCATATGTTTTAATCTCCAGTCTCCTAATCCTCTTTGTTACTCTTCTCTGCACTCTTTCTAGAGTCTCCACATCTTTTCTACATCGTGGCGACCAAAACTGAATGCAGTATTCCAAGTGTGGATTTACCAAGGCATTATAAAGTGGTATTAACACTTCACATGATCTTGATTCTATCCCTCTGTTTATGTAGCCTAGAAATGTGTTGGCTTTTTTTGGCAGCTGCTGCACACTGCTGGCTCATATTTAAATTGTTGTCCACTAGGACGCCAAGATCCCTCTTACAGTTACTACTATTGAGCAAGATATCACCTATACTGTACCTGTGCATTTCGTTTTTCTTGCCTAAATGTAAAACCTTACTCTTTTCACCATTGAATTTCATTTTATTAGATAGTGTCCAATGTTCAAGTTTGTCAAGATCCTTCTGCATCTTAAACCTGTCTTCTGGAGTGTTTGCTATTCCTGCCAGCATGGTGTCATCTGCAAATTTGATGAGTTCTCCGTTTATTCCCTCATCCAAATCATTGATGAAGATGTTGAAGAGTTACTGGGTCTAAAACGGAGCCTTAGGGTACTTCACTGCATACTTCCCTCCATGTAGATGCAGTTCCATTGAGGATTACACATTGAGTGAGGTTGGTCAGCCAGTTACGAATCTATCTGGTGGTGATGCTGTCCAACCCACATTCTTCTACTTTATCTAGTAGTAGGTTATGGTCTACCTCAGGGGTAGTCAATCTTTTTATACCTACCGCCCACTTTTGTATCTCTGTTAGTAGTAACATTTTCTAACCGCCCACCGGTTCCACAGTAATGGTGATTTTATCAAAACCTAATGAAAATGTTTTTAAATAATGCTATGACATTTTTTTAAAAAGTCAATTAAATTTTAAAAAAGGAAAGTGCTTCAGTATCGGACAAAACCCCTACCGCCCACCATGAAAGCTGGAACGCCCACTAGTGGGCGGTAGGGACCAGGTTGACTACCACTGGTCTACCTTATCAAATGCCTTACTGAAGTTCAAGTAAACTATATCGACAGCATTCCTCTGGTCCACTAATTTTGTCACTTTGTCAAAGAATGCAATAAGATTAGTCTGGCATGATCTGTTTTTGACAAACCCATGTTGGCTTTTGGCTATTACTTTGTTTATTTCTAGGTGTTCGCTAATTCGTTGCTTGATTATCTTTTCCAGAATCTTTCCTGGTATTGAGGTCAGGCTGATAGGTCTATAGTTTCCTAGATCTATTTTTTTCCCCTTTTTTGAAGATGGGATCCACATCAGCTCTTTTCCAGTCTGGCAGTTCCCCAGTGCTCCAGGATCTCTGAAAGATATAGTTCAGTTGTTCTGAGATCTCATCTGCCAGTTCCTTCAGAACCCGGGGTGTAATCTGTCTGGTCCTGGTGATTTGAACTCATCTAGGGTAGACAGGTGCTCACTTACCATTTTCTTCCCTATTTCAATTTGTGTTCCTAATCTGATTTTTGTGGTACTGTTTTTGATAGGTTGCACTGTTTTATCCCTTGTGTAAAGACAGATGCAAAAAATGAGTTAAATAGTTCTGCTTTCTCCCTGTTGCTTGTCACCTTCTACTAAAACTACTAAATTACTAAATTTATTTTCAGGTTATTCATCAATTATCGATACACTATATTAATGACCAAGCAGTTAACAGGAAGCACAATAATAATTTAAAAAAATTCAAGATTAAAGTTTCAAAACCTTCTGCTGGCACACCATTATTGTAATCAACTCATAGAAAATTTACTTTAACGTCTTATTTATCCCAAATTGTCCCAAAAGATAGCAGTGATTTGTCCTGGATCAAATATCCATGTTTATTTCTTAATAACATCTCTTATCAATTATTTTCTGGTTAAATATGATATGTCTAATCTCCAAAGTTGATTTATCTTCCCAAAAAAGTCCACATGAAATCGTTTTGCAATTAGATGTGGTAAGTTGATTCCTCAATTTCCTTCTATCGTCTTAGGGAGAACCAATTTGTCATTTTTCCATTTAATCAGGTTTCTGCTCTTGTAGAAGAATGTAGGTTTGAACTTCAGAGAAAGATATGGAATCAACTCAGTTGTAATTTTAATTCTAAGTCTATAGAGTTCATATTTCTTTCCAGTGAATCTACAACTTTCAGATTACATTCTTCTATGAGTCCAATTT
Organism: Thamnophis elegans; assembly: GCF_009769535.1. Lineage (NCBI taxonomy): Eukaryota > Metazoa > Chordata > Lepidosauria > Squamata > Natricidae > Thamnophis > Thamnophis elegans. Next base: position 29,568,671 of record NC_045541.1, on the reverse strand, counting down.
AACTGCAATTAAATGCATCTGAATATTTTTCACACATATTACCATTTCATCAAACTTTTGAAAAAAGGTTTCACATAGGAATTACATATTATGAATAGTCTTTTTCAGATGTCAGCCACATTTGCTTGTCAGTAATCTGATACATTATTCTTCTGTGTATCTTGGCAATGATAGATAAAAGAACACACAAAAAAGCAGGAAAGATATTTTCTGGATATTTCAATCCAAAATTAAAATAATTTTAAAAATTCAAACTTTTTGCAAATCAGTAAAATACAAAAATTCTGTAGTGAGTCTCATCCTCATCACCCTCATCTTCATTTTAGCCATTGTTTTATCCACTCCTTCTGCATGTCCCAGATATCTCAGAACATGGGTTTTTCTTCCGAAAAAGAAAAAGTTGTTCAGAACAACAGCATAAATCAAAGGGATTTTTAAAAAAAAGCACAGGTAGAGTCCATGGGGGGGGGAGGGTTAAGATAAATCAGCATCCAATCAGTCATTCAAACTTTGGACATAAAAAGCAAAATGAAACAAAAGCTTGAAAAAGTGCAGTTAAAACTCAGGCATGCTTAAGAAAATGAAATGCCGAGAGGAAAGACCAATGATCATGACTTTCTAAAGAGAAGTGGAATGTTTAAACTCCCCTTCCCAGGAGACTCCACAGCTGTCTGAATGCCATCTTGGCTTATTCCTAAATGCTCCCATTCAAATTCAGGGAGCAGCACTACCAAAGAATCAGCTTTGGCATCAAATTCAGCAGACTATCAGTAAGAGAGAGAAAAAAAACCCTTCACCATTCAGTAGCCATCTTAGGGAGCCACCAAGTATCATTTCTAGATTAATAATGATAATAATAGTAGCAATAAAAATAGAAAGTAAAATAAAATAAACTGTAAATAAAAGTAGAATGACTGTGGCAAAAAAACCAAAGGTAGTACCAACAGTAACAGGAGTTTTGGATGAAACATCTGCAACATCATTGGAACATCATGAGCATTGACAAAATCACTCAGTCAATGGCAAAATGTTACATCCTGTGATGATACTTTTAATATTATTAAACTGATAACATCAGTGGTAGAATACCACCGGTACACCCCAGTATGGGCATACCGATGCCTGTTGGGAGCACCAGGTACCATTCCGGTACGGTGCTACACAGGGCCACCCACCCACCCGCCCTCCTTATCTGCATTTGAGCCAATCGGGGCTTCCATGCACGTGCGCGGAGCATATGGCGCCTGTGCGACATTCTGCTGAGCAGCTGGAGCATCGCGGGCGGTAAGTATGCATGCGCATGATGTGCATGTGATGTGCGCATGCATGTGATGGATGCCCGGCCCCGTTGCACCGTACCGGTTGCACCGGGATCCGGAACCCACCACTGGATAACATGTGCCTATGCCAGGCCCTTATGAAGGACGTGATAGTGGACAAAAATGCCATATTCAGTCTAAACATCTGGCTGAGAAAACCATAGTGCATTAAACTTGCATGCTGCTGAACTCTCAATGACTCTGAGAGTCTCACAACAATGAAACCCAGTACAATAAAATCAGTAAAACATGAATAATAAATAATGGCAAGTATGATGAAGGAAATGATCTCTGCTTTCTTCACTGACGGCCTGGGTGAAGAACCAGGTCTTCACAATTCATCTAAACAGTAGCAGAGTAGGTAAACACTTCAGTGACATTCTGTAATGAAATTATTCCCACTTTGTTCTAAGCTGATTCTATTTTCTCTCCTTACATTTTATTCTTTTTGTTGAATGTAGAACAGTCAAAGGAGCACCACATTTTAAATCTGGAAAGCTGAATCGCAGCTGGGAAACAGCCTGTAGTCTTATTACCTGAATGGTATCCAAATATCAGAAAGTATTTTATAGGGCAGGTTTTAATGCAGTTCCATCTGTTTTGTGTCAGCTACCAAAGCTCAGTGGATGACTTTGGCAGAATTATCCTCATTCAGCCTATCTCACTTCATCTTATTCTATCGCACTTCATTTCACTTCATTTCACACTTTACTTCTCCGTTTTTGTGAAGCAAAATGTTTATGCCCCTTAATGCTCCTGAAGGAAAAAAGATGAGATCTAAATGAAACAAAGATTTAACAACATGCCTCTTTGCCTTTGTGCTTCTGAAACCATTAGAGCAATGCTTCTTTTTTGCTCATTTAATAAATGGATAATAGCAAATGAATTTCACTTCTTCTATTGCCTCAACCTAGTAAATCAATTCCTGTATTGCAGACACACATGGCTTACAAAAAGTAGCCAGGTGTTATACGCTACTCTATAAAGTTCATGAAGAGATTACTGGCAGTCCTCGATTTTCAACCACAATTAAGTCCGATATTTATGTTGCTAAGCAAGACAGTTGTTAAGGGAGTTTTGACCCATTTTACTACCTTTCTTGCCAGAGTTCTTAAGTGAATCACTACAGTTGTTAAGTTAGTAACATAATTGTTAAGTGAATCTGGCTTTCCCATTGGTATTGCTTTTCAGACATCACAAAAGATGATCCCATGACTCCGGGACACTGCCACCATTATAAATACATGCCAGTTGCCAAGTATCCAAATTTTAACCACATAATTATGGCAATGCTGCAACTGTCATAAGTGCAAGAAACAGTCACAACTCGCTTTTTTCAGTAATGTTGTAACTTTGAACAGACAGTTGTAAGTTAAGGACCACCTATATTGAGGATTCACTCATTAGTAAAATGGCTTTATATTTGATAGATATACTGCAAACATTTTTTCTGTTCTGTGGCTAACCTAGGAGAGTGATATACTGCTTGCCTTTGTGTAAAAACACCAAACAATTTTGTAGTCATTTTTATTCCAAACACGGAACGTTCATATGCCAGGCATACTTATAAATTTCACATGGTATTATACAGGAATAATGTACATTACAAGTCAGTTCGTTGCTCTATAAATGATGTTGCTAAATTTTGCCAAGCATTCTATTTCCAGTCTTAATGAAAATGTATTAATTTTCACACCTAAGGCTATTTTTGTAACACAAAAACATTGTGGCAAAATGGGTTATACGGATTAACTGCAGTTTGTCAAAACGATGCAGGTCGGGGAAAAGCACATTAAAAGTATGTGGGTTGAAAACTATACATGCAAAAGATCCAAGCTGCACTGCTGTCCTTTGAGCTGGTTTCCAGGCTTAAGGAAATATAGCTGTTGTTAAGAGAGTTTTGCCCCATTTTACAACCTTTCTTGCCACAGTTGTTAAGTGAATCACTGTACTATGTAAAGTTAGTAATACAGTTGTTTAATGAATCTGTCTTCCCCATTGACTTTGCTGATCAACGAAGGATATGACACTGGGACCCTGCAACCATCATAAGTATGAGCCAGTTGCCAAGTGTCTCAATTTTGATCATGTGACCATGGGGATGCTGCAGTGGTCATAAATTTGGAAAAATGTTCGTAAGTCAGTTTTTTTCATTGGTGTTATAACTTCAGTCACTAAAAGAACTGCTATAAATTGAGGACTACTTGTACAATTCAGTAGTAGCAAATATAATTGATTATTACTAGTTAATGATACTATAATTCTTAAAATTAGAAATGATCCGTAAATAGTCTTGCTACTAAGAGTTGTCCAGAATAAATGTCTATGAATGCCTTCTCCATTCCCAGTTAAGCAGAATTCAGATTTATCTATTTTTCTTTTAAGGTTAATTCCAAGCTAAGTGAAGTTTCCCTGAATCATAGTGTTTATACAGTACTAAAGCTTAAAAGAAACTTAAAAGAGATTTCATTGCTTAGAATGATAATGTCAAAAATAGCTAATACACAATACTATATTCTTTTCTCCACATTAATGAATCAGAACTATCATTGTCTACTGGGTGTAACCTCATGAATACAGGTTTGTATCCCAATCTATAACAATATAGTAAATCTATATATATAAGAGTGAAATGCCACTCAGGCAACATCACGAAAGCGCCAGAACCATAAAGCCTACAAACTTGAAATTTGGCACATATGTTCCTCTTGTCTTCTAGGTGCTTGCTAACAAAGGATTTTTCAAAATGACCATCAGATCATTAGTATTTCTTATATTATTATTAACGCTCTGATGACATTCTACTCTCCCTCCCAACCTGAAAATAACTCTGTTCCAACTGCCACTTGGGCGTGGCCAGCACGTTGACTCATCTGGCCTATGGAGTGGGAGAGAAGGGGATAAGTTAGGAGAGGCCTCTGTGAAGCAAGCCTGAGGGGAGAAGGGAGAGGAAAGACTGATCATAACTACTCATTAATTTTCAAGCTGTAAGTGTTGATTTATCAAGCCCGATCACATAGTTTCGTAGCGGAGCATGGTTATTCAGCTAGTATTAAATATTTACTATTAAATATAGTAAATATTTCAACTATATCAACATTTATCATTACTGTAAGTATGAATGTTAAAGGGGACAATTTTAATTAAAAAATTAATTTTAAAAAGTAGTTCATAATTGTTGTCAAGAAATTGATGAAACATAATGAAGAACCACTTGAAGAATCACTTGTTGAGATGTGCGGCTGTACAAATCAAATCAAATCTAATCAATCAATCAATCAGTACCAATTTGGTCTAGTACATGTCTGTCAAAATGGTGGCCTTTGGGCAGGCCATGCCTGCCCCGGCTCCTCAAAGGCAAAAAACATCGCGATGCATCACGATACGTCATGTGACACAACTGAGTTTGACACCTGTGGTCTACTAGTTAAGGCACCAGACTAGAAAGCAGGAGACCAATATTTAAAATCCTGCTTTAGCCATGAAAAATCAATTTGGGAACTAGTGACTCTCTTTCTCTCAACCCGATATAATTCACAGGGTTGTTGTTCTTGGGAAAATAGGAGAAGCCAGATGTATTTGCTGCCTTGAGGTTTTTGTAAGAATAATGAAGGTAGGAAATAAACAGCAAAACAAATCAGCAATTCATCTCAATTTAAGTAATATACATGACAGGATGAATAATAGTACATAGTGTAACTTAATTTTCCTTTTCTATATGCTAGTCCTTCAAATACTGAATAACTTTCTAAAGTGGCATAAAATATTTCAGCGATTTATTGTTTGGTTCAAGGGTTTTTATTTTTTTATTTTTAGGGCAAATTGTGAAAGTTCAAACTGTGAAAATATTGATCCAAAGTCAGTGTCATGGATAGTACAAATGTCAAAAGGCTTTTTTGAAGAAGTGATGAAAGGGCCTTACTTATAGGGGCCATTTGATAAACAGCACTGATAAATAGGAGTAAGCCCTGTCACTGTCATGTAAATGTATGTATGTATGTGTGTGTGTGTGTACGTACGTACGTACGTGCATGCATGCATGCATGCATACATACATACATACATATATACATATACATATACATATACATATACATATACATATACATATACATATACATATACATATACATATACATATACATATACATATACATATATACATATATACATATATACATATATACATATATACATATATACATATATACATATATATATACATATACATATACATATATACATATATATATATATATATATATATATATATATATATATATATTTGCACTGAAGAATTGTCTTTAGTGATCTGCAGCGCACAATTTCGAATTTATCTTCTGAGATTCAATTAACAGTCATACCACTACTTTTTTTCCTTCTCTTTTCTTTTCTTTATAACAGGGACATGTTCAGCAATATTGGTCTTCCCCTGTTTTGTTGATGATGATTGTCATTCCAAAGTTGTGCAAAATCTTCTAATTTAAAGTTGCACCTTGCAAACCCGCCTACGACAGATACTGCAAGTGCTTTTTTGGCAGATGGGCTGAGAACCCTTTCATTCCTATCGTTTCAATGTGATTGATCTACAGAAGGGTAGGGGGAGCCTCAAGATAAATAATGGCATGCACGGCCGTATGCATGAGGAAAGATTTTCTAAAATGGGGTTACATTATTGTCACCCCCTCCCCTTATTTGGTGCAATCAAATAAAACGTCTGTCGTTTCCTTGTTTAAAGTTGGTGTATTTTTAGTCCTTAAAACGAGAATAGGTGACTAACGATGCAGCTTCTGTCACAGGGGTGCAAAAACAAGACGCCGGAAAAAATAACATTCGTTCCTTTTGCCAGTAGATGGCGCTATCCCTTAATTTGCAGGCTTGGTTTTCATTTCATTATTTAAATACAGAGCAGTCTCTTTTCTTCCTTCCCTCTTTTTTTTTAATTCCCCCACAAGCACCCCCTCCCTTACGGATGTTGGGGAACACAGAATGATCCTTAGAGAAAGACGCCAGGGCAGGAGGTTCCTGTAAAGGTTTCTTTTCCATTTTTGGGGGGGTGGATCATTTTTTGTCCCTGAGACGGTGTAAAAATGGGAGATTTTGGAAGCTCCTATCTTGAAGAACCTGGGCAGCTGCGGTAAGGCAACCACGGCATATGCAGATCTATGGATAATGGTTCTCCTGCTGATGCTCTAATTTATCACTCTTCTTCTCAGGTAAGATAAAGGGTTTAAGGGAATATTTCATTGCCGGATTTATGTAGTCCCTATCAGGCCCTGTTAACTGATTGTCCCTGTCTCCTGCTGATGCATCTGCTGGACCATTTATTTTGGATGCAACAAGGAGATTACAGAGAGGTGCATTTGGGCTGGGGGTGTACTGAGTTTTGCGTTCCTCCATTATAGGAGGAACAGTTTCATCTCTTACAGGCTGCTTCCAGAAGGTATGGCCGAGATTCGCTTCCCTTCCCTTGCTCAAGTCAAAATGCATTGTTGCTTGAGCTGGGTGCTCAGCCACAAGTGATACATTTTTCCAGGTTGTTTTATTTTGTGCGTTAACAAAAATGGTCGAGGAATATTGAAGCAGACTGAGAAAACGGGGGTGGTGGGCTGAAGAGGATACTTCAAATCACACCACCACAGAAATATATTGTATCAGTTAGCATTTTTAGCTGACAATACAGTCTTTTGTAATATTATTCACCCTGTTGTTTATCAAGGTATAGTTCATTTACTAGTAATGCAGCGTAGCACATCCTCCCCATAGAACTGCCTTTTCAGTGGAGGAGACAGCGTGAAAATCACAGATTGGGTCAATTCACCCACTAGAAGGTGGCAAAAAGCACAGCAAGATTAACCTCCTTTTCTTTTCTTTTTCCTTTTCTAAAATGTACCATTGCATGTTCGGTTCCAACGTATTCCTTGTCTTTGCTTTCGACTCCCACATGCCCCCCCCACTGCATTATGTGTCTCGTTCATATGATTCAGACGATGAGAAACAACAGGCTTTCCCAGCAGGCAGCAAACCAGTGCGGCTCCTGATCTTAATTCCACTCTACGCCCCCACCCCAATTTTCCCCTCTTGAAAAAATAATAATAAATGGGATGGCGATTATTGGGAGAGCTGATTCCCTAAAGTCGGTGATTCACAAGCACTGCCCCTCTCTCTGGGTGAGAAACCTTCTCTGGTCTCCTTGAGGATAAGCAGGAAGATCAATATTGCGGCTGTCAAGGCAACATAGACTGTCTGGTTGATTGCAGCAGGAGGCATGGCCTCAGCTTCCCAGAGCCGATCAAACAGAACTCCTGTTGGCTTTTAAGAAGCTGGCTTTGCTGGTTGAGGTGCTTGGATTCTTTCCACAGTTGAGCTCTGAATCAGTGGACAACATGTTATGCCTAGAAGTGGGGGGGCATTCATGGTAAAGGAGCCTCCCTTTTTTTTTAGGCAGGAAGTAGGGAGGAGACATCCTTGCTGTTCCTGGCTACTGGGCCATGGATGAGCTTTGCATGTGTGAAGGGTTGAATGTGAAGCTGTGGATGATGCATTTCCTCTCCGTCTCCCCAGCCTTGGCCTTTTGTGCTTTCTACAAGGCATTCATTATTAAGCAGAAATATACATCTCCGCACAAAGGCTTCCATTTCCAGTCCACACAGCCATTTGTCTTACTAAAATCAGCTTCTGGAGAGCACTCGGAATGGAGATTTTGAAATTAAATGGGCACTGAAGGTGTACTTTCTATCATTTAAGAGGGCAGCGGAAGAAAACCTGAGAAGGCACATCTGAGGAGCAATATTTTGATGGGAGAAGATGAACCTCTGACGTTCATTTTCGAGAAATAGACATGATTAGCTAACTGACAGGTAGCCATCTTATGGTCTGTTGCAACTGAAGGTTGCATGCTCCCTTAGAGATAAACAGATGAATTGGAGCATCTTAATGAATTTTGTGGAGTAATGCTCACTTCTAGATGTGGGACAAACACCCGTGACTTGGTTTCTGTGGTTGTTTGGAATGGAAAGCTACCTTTACGGGGTTTTTTTTTTGTTTTTTGTTTGGCAATGACAATATTTCTAGGCTTTCTGTTCTCATTCTCATTCGCACAACTTCGCTAACTGGGTTGAAGAAAGTGTCATGCAAACACCAGAACTAGGAGAACCAATGCAGAAGGGATGTGTTTCACTTGAACCTAGAGCTTTCTGCCTCTTCCCCTTTTTGAACAGGCCCTAGAAAAGTCACCATGAAAACAGGGGGAACTTTGTCCCCCTTTTAGTTTTCAATGCAAACCCAATCCTTCAGTGAAAAAAAGTTCCAATGGTGGAAAAAACAGGAAGTGACATCTTTTTAGCAGATGAGGAAATGGCTGCTCCCCTCTTCACTAGGTCATTGTTGGTCATAAACTATCTGCAGGTGGAGATGGTCCACTCACCAAGAGAATGGGGTTATTCTGTCAAATGAACCTAACTTTTGTGTACCATGCATACATTTCAGACCTGTTGGTCCTTTCTGAGAAAAATTGAATACTTTATCCCCAAGAGGCTTCAGCTATGAGAAACTGTATCACTGTTCTTAGCAAGATCCATACCAGTGGCGGGTTGCCAATTTTTTTACTACCGGTTCGGGCGTGCTCCCATGCTCACACGCGCAGAAGCATCCGGGCGGGTGGGCGGAGCCTCCAGTCGCTGTTACTACTGGTTTGCCCAATCCAGGCCGAACCGGAAGCAACCCACCTCTGATCCATACCATACTTGAATTATTGGTAATCCTTAACTTATTGTTTAACAATTTGAAGTTACGATGACCTTGGAAAATGTGACTTATGATCCATTCTCAAAGTTATGATCCTCATAATTGCAATTTGGCCACTTGGCAATCAGTTCACGTTGATGATGGGTGCAGCGTCTTGTGGTTACATGTTTGTGATTTGCGGTCTTCCCAGCTGGCTTCCAACAAGTACAGTCAGCTGGGGAAGTCAGATTCGCTTAAGAGTCATGTGACTCAATGTCTGTGGTGTTTCACTTTGCAACCACAGTAAAAATGGTTGTAAAATGAAGTCCGGTCGTATGACGATTTGCTTAACCATCACCTAGTGACTAAATTTTGAGTCACAATAGTGGTCATATGCCAAAGACTACTTGCATAAGTAAAAGGCTATAGAGTTCAGACAGTTCACATCACTTATAGTTTAGCAAACCGTAGTTTATGTACCGTAGTTTTCCCAGAAATAATAAAGAAGCTATTCACTATTTTCTTCTGGATCCTTATTTGGAAATTTGTTCAGGCTGCCCAATTTAGTCCAATCTCCTGGTGATCTTCCATCCAAATACAGGTAGTCCTTGACTTACGAACACAATTGAGCCCAAAATTCCTATGAGATATTTGTTAAGTGAGTTTTGCCCCATTTTATGACCTTTCTTGCCACAGTTGTTAAGTGAATCACTGCAGTTGTTAAGTTAGTTAAGTGAACCTGGCTTCCCCATTAACTTTGCTTGTCAGAAGGTTGCAAAAGGTGATCACATGACTCTGGGACATTGCAACCGTTATAAATATGAACTAGTTGCCAGGCACCTGAATTTTGATCACATGATCATGGGGATGCTGAAAAGGTCGTAACTGTGAAAAATGGTCATAAGTCACATTTTTCAGTGCCATTGTAACTTTGAATGGTCACTAAACAAACTGTTGTAAGTTGAGGACTACCTGTATTTGCTGCATTTGACCCTTGTAAGCTTTTTGATGTCAGCAAACATTAGCTAGATACTACTACCTGCTGTGTCATTGACCTTGAACTTTTATTTTTTCTTCATTCCTCACAACAATACCATAGATGCACTATTTCCCTCCCAACCTTTCATTGAAGATAGGAGGAGAGAGAGAAACAAATATTTTACTTTGGATTTTATGAGGAATCATGATAAAACAGAAATCATGAGCCATTAGTAGTACCTTTTTCTCTAGTACCTACCTAACATCTGAAACCAGTCAGATTTCTCACAAAGTTCCTTTCCCAGTTTATCAATCCTTGAGAGGTCTCTCATAGATTGACTTAACAGTCAAACATGCAAAGAAGCAAAACAACACAGATGCCAACAATATACACCAATTCTCTCAATCCTGTTTCTCATCCTCTGAAAACTTTACCAACAACTTTAATCATCAATACCTAGCATAGAATCCAGTTCTTCTACTTTGTCAATCTGCTTAAACACTTGGATCTATTTCTAAGGTCCATCTCAAATAGGTAGGGTGCAGCCAAAGATAGAACAATCCCAGGGGTGACATCTGCCATACTCCGATGGTCCTCCAGATCCTTTAAAATAACTTCTCTGCAGACCCCTTTCTGTAATTTCTTCATTAGGTATAGACTTTGTAATGTTTGAAGGGACCCGGTGGCCCAGTGGCTAAGATGCTGAACTTGTCGATCAAAAAGGGCGGCAGTTCGGCGTTTCAAATCCCTAGTTCCGCATAATGGAGTGAACGCCCATTACTTGTCCCAGCTTCTGCCAACCTAGCAGTCCGAAAGCACATAAAAAATGCAAGTAGAAAAATAGGGACCACCTTTGGTGGGAAGGTAACAACAGCCTTCCATGCACCTTTGGTGTTTAGTCATGCTGGCCACATGACCACAGAGACATCTTCGGATAACGCTGGCTCTTCGACTTTAAAATGGAGATGAGCACTGCCCCCTAGAGTTGGGAATGACTAGCACATATGTTCAAGGGGAACCTTTACCTTGTAATATTTCCATTCTTTTAAAAAACTTTTTACAGTTTGCCTTTAAAGCAAGGTGGTTAATAACGTGATTATTTTAGAAATGGTTCTCTTTCTGAACCTCCACTCAGCTCTTCTTTTTCCCCCTGTATCTGATCCACCATACTTAGTTTTAAACATTAAAGCACTACCCTATAATACATTATATCTTTTCTGAATTTTTTTCCATGTTTTTCAGTAGGATCTCCTCCTAAGTAAGCAGGTGAAGGAGTACAAAATCAGTCTATTCATTTATATTTGAAAGTAGTAATAAAGAAAGTCACGAATGAACTAATGTGATTATTATGTGATGATTAACTGTTATATATTTAACTAATCTTGTAAATAAGGGAGGATAAACCTCAAAAGTGAATGGAAGCATAAGCAGTAACAAATAATACTACTGACATGGCAGATTGCAAGAAGTTTAAGTGCATCTGATTATGGTTACCAGCTATGTGCATAAATAGAGCTAGAGTTGGTGTAGCAGTCATCCAGGTCATGGTTGTCCCGAAGGTGCCTTTTCAAGAGGCAACTGGACTTTCCGGTTTTTCTTTGATGATGTTTTGCTTCTCATCCAAGAAGCTTCTTTAGCCTTGTTGGTTTATATGCTAGGACTGTACCGGCGACACAGTGAGGCTCTCCTTCATTTCTTGTACTTACTCAGACTACAGTAATACAGCTGTCTAATCTGGTAAGGCTAGCTACCCATATGGTTCATGCAAGGCAGGAATAAAATGACATTTTGATCTGATAATGCCCCCAACGTCACCCATGAAAAGTCTTGCTTGATTCAGTTATGGTTGCACTTGCTCTTTTAAAAAAAACAACAATTTTTCGCTGCTTCTTGGCTACTTTCATATTGGGAAACGCTCCAATTGTAAAATAAGTTAATTCTGAGCTTCATTGTGATGTGCTTACTAAAGACAAAGGTTGTTTTCATACATCCAAACTCAGCTTTAGATTAGCCCAACATGGTGCTGTTCCCAGGCCAGCTTCATGCTGTGTTGTTTTCCGAAAAAAAACATGTAACAAACGGAAGCATTTGACAGCATTGTGGCAAATGGATGACACTTACTGCGTCCAAGTTCTGTTTTCCTCACTCATAACACTTTATTACTGTCTTTCTGAATTATTGCTTCATATATACTTTGACAGTGCTGTTTGACAGAATTAAAATATCAATAATATTAGTTGATATTACTGTTCCGTCACACAACATTATGCATGTTTTACCCTAGATATTAAACCTACTTTTTTCAAAAGCATAGTTCCCCAAATATCTCTCTGCAGCCACAATTGTATTAAGCTTGATAGCTTGGAAGTATGTCCTAGTAATTTTTAAAAAATATGTGTTCAAAATACATCTTTTAATTCCAAAATAAAATAAATATTTATGTGGAACAGTTCTGAGCAAGGCTAAGCCCAAGAAACTGTTCTGAAAACCTGGACTTCAGCCATGGGGGGGTCTAATAAATAGTTGAACAGGGTCAATTATGTATTAAGCACATAACCCTATTTGGGCTATTACCACGATTTTAGCCTCTGCACAATTGTGGTTGGGGATGGTGCTTCCTATTCAGGAACTTGACTCTCCTAGCTGTTGCATCTATACAAAATTAAGGCTGGCACTAAACATTATATAGGTATAATATTTGTATTCATTTGAAAATCAGCCAATTCATCCCTATTTAGCCAGTCTCAAAAGTGACATATATATGATTGATAAACAGTGCTTTACTGTAAGATTAACCATTACAGCTACACAATTTTTATATAAATAACAACTAATGTATATTAAGATTTTGATTGTTCTCAGCCCACTTTCTTAAATTGGAGCTCAAATTACCCTCTCCCCCCAATCATTCTCCTCTTCGTGTGTTATTACTCAAGCTGTCTCCCCCCCACTCACTATGTTCCCATGCAAACTTGCTATTTTTTTTTCTTAACTCTTAAGAGTTTGGGGACTCTGCAATGTAGAGATGCAGCTGTGCATCTTTACATTTGGGCCTATGGGAAAGGAAGGGAAAAGATGAGGAGGACTGGACACCTAATTAAGTTTTTTTAAAAAAATGTATTGTGCTGTATTTATAAATCTGTTAGCATCCCAGAGCACATTTGTGTTTGTGTGTATATACATATAGACTGTGTGTGTGTGTGTGTGTGTGTGTGTGTGTGTGTGTACACACGCACTAATCTGGTTGGACTTGGTCCTAATAGGACAGGCCATTTAATAGATAATTATCAATCAAGTAGCTTATCCAGCATTTATTATAATGAAATGTTTTTTAATATCCCTTCAAAATATTGCAAATGCTCCTGTGATCCAATGAAGATTTCCACCAGGGGTGGGTTCCTGCCAGTTCTAACCTCTTCTATAGAAGAGGTTCCACAAATCTACCGTGCCGTTTAGAACTGGTTCCAGCTCCCTCCCCCCCACACCACGCTTGCCCACCCACCGCTCACTGATTGGCTGGCTCACCAATCGCCCCGCCCACCTCTAAGAGTCCTATCTAAACCTTAAAGTCAAAGTTCAAGTTTGAACACCCCTGGTTTTTTTTTCTAAAGGGTTAGGGGTGCAAGGGTCTTGTAACTTGACAGCTTTAAGACTTGCGTGCTTCAAATGCCAGAGTTCCTGAGCCAACATTTTGGCTGCTAAGCAAGAGCGTTGTTAAGTGAGTTTCACCACATTTTACAAGTTGGCCACTCCCACCCAGTCATATGGCCGGCAAGCCACTCCCACCCAGTCACATGGCCGGCAAGCCACTCGCACCCAGTCACATGGCTGGCAAGCCACTCCCACCCGGTCACATGGCTGGCAAGCTACTCCCACAAAGCAGGCCACATTTACAGAAGAGGTTTTAGAAAATTGTACCACTGATTTCCACCTACAGAAATTGTAGGTGATCATGCTAAGTCTCTCTTTCTCCTAAGCTCTCTTCCCCTGAAGATCTCTCCAGATTTTCAGGGGCATGTAACTTATCCCCTTCCCTTCTACTGCCAGGTGTTGTGTTCTGCTTGTGAAGGCTATGACAATATTTTATCATGCTTTTCAGGTAAAAATTGCTTCCCTCAAGAATGCTCGGTTATCATAATTCGCAATACCATTGGTAAATGCAATGTTTAAATTAAAAAACAACAACAAGAAGCAGAACCAATTCAGGCTTACAAACTAATAGGCATGCCCTAGAGCGGGAAAGAAAGCAGAAGGGAAAGGTAGATGAGGGAGATAAATTTAACACTGCTGGAATAGAGCAAAGTTTATATCTGGATGGCTGGCCCGATTGAACTTTCCTTGCTGCTGAAGTGCTGATTAGCATGATGCTTCCCTGCTTAGTCATACAAAGAGAAATGGATAACCTAAACAGAGGGCTTTTGCTGAAAAGTATTGTTTTCTTTTTCCAAAGCTTCATCTGCTGATCTCATTGCTGTGCTGGGGATAGAAGGAAAGAATTAAGTTAGTGTAACAAAAGGAATTGAAAGCCATAGGGATTATTCTCCTCAGACACTAAGCCAGAAAGGTGCATTGAGCGGAATATTACAATACCAACCTGCCATTGGAACAGGAAAACTATGAGCCTAGTAGACAAATCTAATAACAGGTTGCCCTCAGCTTATGATCATAAGTGAGCCCAAAATTTATGTTGCTAAGTGAGACATTTGTTGTGGGTTTTGCCCCATTTTACGACCTTTCTTGCCACAGGTGTTGAGTGAATCACTCCAGTTGTCAAGTTAGCAACATGGTTGTTAAGTGAATCTGGGTTCCCCATTGACTTTGCTAGTCACAAAAGGGGATTGCATGACCCCGGGGCACTGCAACCATCATAAATAGGAGTCCGTTGCCAAGCGTCTGGATTTTGATCCCCTGACCATGGGGATGCTGCAACGGTTGTAAGTGTGAAAACAGTCATAAGTCCCTGTTTTAAAGTGCTGTTGTAACTTCGAACGGTCATTGAATGAACAGTTGTAAGTCGAGGACTACCTGTACTTCCATTTTCAAAGTTGCTCTTCCCTGTTCACAGTGAAGAGTGGGGTGATTTTTCCCCCCTAGGTTGTCATTGGATGATTGGAAGGATTCCAGCAAGCACAGGAGATAAATGAATATCTGCATATAGTGCACTCAAGGACAGAAGTTGGCATTCAGGGGGAGGACATGCTTCTGTGACCCCTATCCTTCAAGGAATATTTGATAACAGAAGAGTGTACAAGGCAAATTTAAATAAAAATGAGATATGCTGACTGTGCAATGCTCAGGAGGCAGCAATGCATTCCTTTCATGCAATCCCAATGTTTGTAAAGTATTGAAGGAAATTGTGCTAACTCATCATGTTATCTCAGTAACGATATCTGCAAACATGCCAGAAATGAAAGGATATATATTAACTAGAGTTATGCTTGTACATTATCTACAGCAATACAGGGTAAATCCATCCAGGTACTTATCCTGTTCAGTTTAAATATAGGGGGAAAAATACCGGTCGTTTCCAAGAAATTGTAAAATTCATTGATTAAATAGTAATGTAGAGCAAAAAATTAGGGTACATTTTTACAATTAAAAGGCAACTATCTAACGAGATGACCACATCCAAGCAGACCACTGAAAGTACTAAGACTTCAGTGATTTATAGCAGAGGTATCAAACTCGATTTCATTGAGGACTGCATCAGGGTTGTGTTTGACCTCCATTTGTGTGTGGTGGGGTGGCAGCTTGATGTCACTTGTGTCAGAGGCGTCTTTGGTGGCCCAAGTGCTCTGCCAGCAAAAACAGGCTCACAAGCTTCGTTTCTGGCTGTGACGGCCTCCTGCAACCCTCTGCCAATGAAAACAGAGCCCAGGAGGGCCATATGCAACCACCATTAGCTCCGTTTCTGGTTGCAATGGTCTCCTGCAACCCTCTGCCAGAGAAAACGGAGCCCGGAAGGGTCACACACAATCCTTGCAAGCTTCATTTTCAGCTATGATGGCTTCCTGCAACTCCCTGCAAGGCAAAATGGAGCATGGCAGGGCCACATGCAGCTCTCCTGAGCTTCATTTTCACTAGCAGAGACACAGCGGGCTGGTCCTTTGCTGTTTCCAGGGTGGCCCCGTGGGCCAGATCCCCGGCCCTTGAGTTTGACACCTCTGATTTATCGCAAGTGAAGAAAAGAAGGAGGGGGAATTCACAATGTTGTCTTGCTTTGCATTAAGACTATATAAAAGGATTTAAGACCCTACAATTGAAGGTGATGCTTAGCACTACTGACAAGCTCTGCAAACAAATCAAGAAGCTGCTTAAATAAAATATCTCTTTTTTTGTACAGCTTAATTTAGCAGGCTAATATCAGCAGACTCCAAAATGTCCACAGAAAATGTTTGATATGAAAGACTGGGAAAAAATTATTATTTAATTTTATTGTAGCTGCTCAGAGTCCATTGGAGTCGGACACCTATAATAAACTTTTTTTTTAAAAAAAATAGTTCCATAGCAGAGAGAAAAAAATCCCCCATACCTGTTCCTGGCTTTGTTCAGCCAAGGACAACCTATTATTGGCCCAATAAAGTTTGTCCAAAAATGAACAGGTTTACCAGAATGGACAAAAACACAGCAAGTATAACTTTAGAAATGTAAGATTTCTTTAGCCTTTAAAATTATCTTTTCATCTTAGTAGCCTGTTGTTCTCATAAGATGCAGGGTAACAGAGATGAAACAAGCATTCTTTTTTTTAAGGATAATTTTTGAAGGAAGTATCCTAGAAGATAATTTGCAAAGTAAACTTATGAAGATTTTTCCCAAGATGTAAAGAGAAAGATAAAAAGGAGGGTGAATCAAAACAATAGCTCAGCTGCAGCATTGGGAGAGGAGAAAGGAGAAGGACTTAATAGATAGATACCATAAATCTGGCAAAGGAACAAAGTAGTAAGCAGTAGAGAGAAATCAAATAACAACTTCCCTTCCATATAAGGTATACAAAGATATGTTCAAAGAGAACAAGTGTCCCCAGTGTCATGATAAATCCATCGTTATGGGAGGAAGAACAAATAGTGTTAGTCATGAAGAAACTTTACCAGTAAAAGAACATCAACTGAAGGGTCTGTACAGACTTGTAAAGATGGCCACAGGAGTCATTCAGCTTGTATCTATGATGTCTTATCAGTTAACATATCTAAAAATGGAGATTAAATAAATTATAGGAAGGGGAGTAAAGGAATAAATTTATCTTCCTCCAAAGTTTGTTCAAGGGACAAAAGCAATGCAGATAATGAAACAATTTGTAAAATTAGCAGTGGCAGTCAAATATTCATCACATGTGTCATATGGCTTTTCTTTCCGCCCTTCCCTCCCTCCCTTCTTCCCTTCCATCCCTCCCTTCCCCTAGTATTACATGCGCTTCTAAAAGTCAGGAAAAATAGTTTTAAATACACATGCAAGACTGCATTGCATTGCCATCTTGCATTTGGAGGTTGAATCACATCCGCTCAATTACAAAGGGTAATTTACAAAGGGTTACATAGCAGCGGTCCCCTTTGTGGCTCTGTAGACCGGTGGCAGCAGGGAGGGAGTGGGGATGGTTTCGTGCACATGTGTACACCACTTGCGCAGCAGCTCAGTCCCAAAAGGCTGCAGCCCTGTACTGAGCTGTGAATCGGGTTTGGTGCTTACCCAGATTTTTAGAGCACAGATTAGGTAGCTATAGTAGTCTTAGACGGTATCAAATTCTCTCCTCTTCTTCTTCTTCTTCGTATTATTATTATTATTATTATTATTATTATTAGTAGTAGTAGTAGTAGTAGTACAGGGGTGTGTTTCTCGCCCCGTTCCAACCGGTTCGGTTGGAACAGGGCCGGCAGCATCCTCGTGCATGCGCGCGGCGCACGCATGCGTACTAGCATCTGTGCGATGCTCCAGCTGCTCCTGGAGGATCACGCAGGCGCTGTATGCGTCCTACGCATGCGTGGAAGCGCAAAACTCATCAAAACCGGGTAAGGAGCGCGGGCGGGCGGGTCGGCCCTTCGCCGTTCCCGGAAGTTACTTACTTCCGGGTTCGCCGACCAACCGGTTCACAGGGACCGCCGCGAACTGGTTGAAACCCACCCCTGTAGTAGTAGTAGTAGTAGTAGTATCCCATTTATCAACTTAAATCCCAATGAAAATCAAAACTGTTTCAATTGTTTTTTCCTTTTAAAGATTTTACAATTCTTAATGAACTCTTCCTCCCCCAAGAGTATCTTGTAGTTTTGGTACAAAAGGACTCCAAGGACATCACAACTTTGTAACTTGGAATATCTGCCAAGTGTGTCTCTTATGTGAATTAGACGTTCCCTGATGATCTGTAGAAATGCCTTGGCTCTGTAAACAAGTCTAGGCCATACCAATAATGTTAATCATGTACAAGAAAATATACAATTCCAGATAAATCAATTCTAGAAGAATATCCATAAATTTGCAGATATGCTCAATGATATGTAAATTGTAAACTTTAATTTTATGGCAAGGAATTGGATAAGAAATACCTTTTCACTTGGTAGGCCAAAATTCCTTAGCAATAATTCATTCTAAATTGCTATGTGTTTAATGATGAAGTAAATTACCACAAATTTGTGTCTGTTTCTAATGTTAGTCTTAATGGAAAGCCAAATAAACAAACAAACAAGAAAACAAATAGTGATAACCGTAGATTTACATATATTCAGATTTCTCAAGATATATCTTCATTTTTTGCCTAGTCATGTTCCATCAGTCCAGAATCAAAAATTACTCTAAAATGTCTGGGATTGGAGTCATAATGGATTTTATGAACCATTGGTCATTTCACTGTAAATACATACACAATGTATAACATACATCTTAACTCCTTATCCAGACCCTCTACTTTTTTAAAAGTATAAACATGATAACTAGTCCTTCAGGTGTGTGTGTGTGTGTGTGTGTGTGTGTGTCTGTCTGTCTGTCTGTCTGTCTGTCTGTCTGTCTATCTATCTATCTATCTATCTATCTATCTATCTATCTATCTATCTATCTATCTATCTATCTATAAAACCCTGGGATACAGAATCATATGAGAATGCTGAAAAATATCTACAGTCACATCCTACAGCAATTTACACTTTTGGAATTACCACAGCTGCAGCTAAATTTAAATCTAGTTCATTTTGTTGATCACACACTCTTGTGTTTGTCTTCAGGCCCAGTAAAAGAATCCAGATAAATAACACATTGTGAGAAACAGTTGTGTTGGTTTATAGCACTAAAATTATATTTAATAAGTACAAATTTAACTTTTAGGCAGAATGAGTGGCATTTTTATAAAATTAATTTTTACTGTGGCCGAGTAAGCTATGTAAGACTTGCTTTA
This sequence comes from Thamnophis elegans, assembly GCF_009769535.1. Lineage (NCBI taxonomy): Eukaryota > Metazoa > Chordata > Lepidosauria > Squamata > Natricidae > Thamnophis > Thamnophis elegans. The sequence goes on along the minus strand of NC_045541.1, from coordinate 29,549,272 downwards.
TATCTGAATTATTTCCTTTGCCTAGTTTTATAGAAACCAAGGCAACTGGAAAGGCTTTTGAATGTGAGGCAGCTCATCCAGAATGGAATGAGTGAGCTGAATTCAGGTTGATGAGTAAGAATATATGTTGTGCTTTAAGTTTTCATGAGCCAAGATATCCAGTTTAGGAACAGCTAAAAGCATAACCAAAGGCTGTGTATATACATCCACAGGAAGATATTATCTTGCTGAAAAGCCCAATCCTGGAGTTTATTTCTGACAGAAAAAAAATCTGCTTTGGATAGGCTTTAAAATATATTAATAGAGGGTTCTCTAACATGATCTCCTTGAGGGGGTTGTAAGCAACTTAAAGGAGTCACTAAATGTTTTAACATTTATCAGGTTTCCACAGGTAAAAATGACTACTGTCAATTCACCTCAAGCATTTATCCCTGTTTTGCCCATTTCAAGTTGGACAGAGTTGCATTCAAGCTGCAATGCCAACATTTTGAAAGCCCTTGTGATAAAGTTTAATTACTACAATTAGGAGTTAAAGTATATGTATTCTAACTCTAGTGAATCAATTTTATTCCAGGAGGTTCATTTATCATGTTAGAGAATCACAGTACTACAAAGTTTGAAGTATGTACCATATTACAACTTTGCTCATATATATTTAAATCTAAGGACAGGCTCAGATAAATTTATTTGGCTTATTTTACTACTACTTGGATTCTAAACATGTGTTTCCATTTTAAAAGGTTTCAGTGAGTAGGTGCATGGCAGCATTTCATCCTACAAGTGATAATTCTGGCACAAGAAATTGGTCTTTTTCCCAGCTCATTTTAATTAAAAAACTGCCCTTTCTTCTCTTTTTTTTCCCTCCCAAAGGGTACTTTATAAGAATCTGCCTAATAAATTCCTCATTAATCCATTTGTCTTATGAAATTAAAGTTCCAAGTAATAGGTAGGGCATGAAGAAAATAAAGCCTAGCCAATATTTTCAAATGTTTTAAATGCAGTATTTTCTATTGAATTGCAAGCCAATTAGCCAGTCAATTTTCCTTCAGATAAAAAATGACAAACTCAATAAAGACCAGCTTAATGTTTCCTAATACTGTTTTGTACTGCCTGAGCTTTCCATTAGCTAGGAGAATAAATATATCACAAAAGGGTTTAAAAACTGAAGTTAAAAAAAATGTCTCTGTGGAAAAGCAACAGATTCTGATGCATCCACAGGTTTTAGAAATTTGGGCGTGATGAAACCCTGAGAAGAGGGATATAATAGACAGCCCTCCAGTTATTATTTGCTTGTTTGCTTGCTTTTTTTTTTTGCGCCTACAGTAACCAAGAAAGTCTTAGCAGGTTATAAGGGAAGAGCTTTAGTGATCCTCAACAATAAATCTCAAAGATAAGTTTGAGGATGAGGGAGGAAAGGCCTCTGTCCTTGTTAAGATGGCTTTCAATATCTTATCTCTTTTGGTTCCTAGATGTATTGTTCCCATCTGGGCCTGAATCATAATAAGAGTCAGAGTTTTTGAATTCTTGGATGAAATTCTCTTTCCACAGAATGTCAAACTTCAAATGGAGTTAAGAAAGAGTAAGCAACCTCTATTTCATTGTAGGAATCTACAACAAATGGAGATATCAAAAATCATGACATATGCAGATGTGATATCATGATTTAATTGCCCTTCAGTGCTACGTCCTGATATCACTGGCTCACCCAACTCCCTTTACTTGCCTATAACACATACAATGTTTCCGCCATACTGAATGGCTAGCAGTTGTTGCTTCTTTTTTTTTGAAATGGGGTGAAAAGGGGAATGGAAGAAAATCCACCATTTGACACATATGGGAGGTAGGCTTTGCTTCTGTGATCTATTTAAACTTCTTGGCTTAATTTGGTAGCTCCCAATCATCAAAAGGTTGCCAAATTGTATTCATTTTGGGTGGAAGCACAAAACTTCTTCCCTGTTTCTAAATGGATCTTAGAATATGCCTAAGAAATAAGGGAAAAAATTAGTGAACTTTATAAAAGTGTGATGTATGACATCTAAGTCTTTATTGCAAGCAACGTTCCAGCATAGAACAAAACATGAAAATATCTTAGACGCTAAGTATTTTGTTGGCATTCAAACTCATCTGGAAATCCAGGTTCTGCTGTTATATGGGATCCTATTTATCTCCAATAGGTACCCCATATCATCTGTCCTTTGAAGGAGCACATCTCTGGGCATTTTATTTATTAGATCTTTATCCTGCCTTTATTACTTTATAAGTAAGTCAGGATGATGAACATACTTAATACCCCTTCCTTTTCCTTTTTTTCTATGAGATGGAATGATATGGGTGTGTGTGCATGGAATGGATTTAGTCCTCCATACTGCATGCCACTTCAAACTCCTGAAGGCAAGGTGGGATGTAATAAATAAGGAATCAGACTGAAAGAAATATAACAGTTATTTATTCTGGCTTGCTGATTGCTCAACATAGCCCCTACTTTTGGGTGGCTGTTATACGAAACCAGTTGGTTACATTGGGTTTGGTTCTATGATATACTCCAATATGAACTGTCACTGATCCTTCACTCTATAGATACGTGCTCAGGCTGCCCTGGATCATCATGTATTTCATCCTCATCTTCATGCCATTTATAGATCAGCACAAAGGCAACTGTGATTGTTGTTAATGTGATATAATATCCGTAAGTGAAGCTGTCACTTTTTCTGAACAAGCTGAAACTTTGGTTAGGTGCTCCTTTATATGAATTGATAATTTTCATTCTGAATCTACTGAAACGTGGCATCTCCATGGAACATGGAGAATTTTAGGAAATATATATTTGCAGAACAAGCTTCACAGCTGTGGTTTTATTGTTGTTGTTAAAATATTGATTAATCTAGATGCGCCAGAATGACTGCAAAGGGCAGGAAGAACATGGATTAATCTTTGGGTAGAAAGCAGCCATTTTAGTTACACCAAAGAAACAATGCTAAATGAGCTTGCATATGATATCGCACCTGCCGCATTGCAGGACAAAATGGAGGTGGCTTCTGAAAAATACCTACTTATTTTTATTAAGCTATTGTCAACCATGTCTACAGCAATTCAAATACAATTTCTTGTGAGCAGGAGTCACTAATTTTCAAGGTGATGTACTAATGAATCATTTCTGTAGAATTACTTGCCAGCATGTTGCCAGATGCCAGCACCAGTCACACTTATACCTTTCTTGCTCCTTCACTTCTTGTTCTCCTCTTTCGTACCCTACTTCGATATGCTCCTTGGTTTCTGCTTGGAACAATAACCCTAAATGTACCTCAAGAGTCAAGGCATAATTTTGCACAGGTCAATGGAATTAATGCGATGGGTAGCTTTCTAGATGGAAATCAAGACTTGGAAAAGAAAATATTCTCAATCAGGTTGGGAGACAAGATAGTGTAAAGTGGCTTGCAATGCAGAGTCATTGGTTGTATGATAGAGAGATCCTGTCTCATAATTTGATAATGTAATCTGACAGCACTACAATTTAATCTGATAGTTGGGCACATCACTGCCCATGCCACTAAATTTTGGACCTGTTGAAGTTTCTGGGTGGTCAAGGCAGCCCTATATGTAGAACATAATAGTGTTCAATAGTTCTCAAGCCATGAGGTAACCAGGGTGTGACTGACTATCTGAAAGTTATGGATTTCTGTACTGGGCAGCAGGGTGGACCAGATGATCTTAAAGATTCCTTCCAACCTCTTCTACAATAATATCTTTGCAATGTAGGTGTTCAGGTTAGAAGAGATGCATGATGCCCACTAAACTCTTCTGAGAAAGTGTTCTAGAAATTCTCAATATTGTTGCATGCCTCTGAAATATGTGAATTTTCCACATGTGTTAATATGCTGATTCCCAATACAAATTCCAAGAAAGTTCTGCATTCCATAGGGAGAGAGATGAGACACAAGATACTGTAGCTGAATTCTGGCAAGACTAATGAGCCTGGAAAGAATACATTGGTATGTCCTCAAAATAGGTGCGCAGCCTATTTTGGAGCACTCTATCAACGAATGACTTTGGGGATACTATAAGATCCAGCTTTGCCAGTAAAGAACCTTTGTATTGGTTTCAGCTGATTTGTATGTATCATTTTTCTCAGTAGAAACTGTTTGACCCATATGTCCCTGCTCAGGATAACCTGGTAACCTCCTTAATGAATTAAGTGAGATAAAGCTCAATACATGGATCTGCCTTTAAGGATGACCTAGAAACTTCAGCTTGTGGAGATTGTGGCCACTACCATTAAATAAAGCAGCTTGTTGGGATCACGTTTCACTGGAGATAGGCAACATGACACCTTTCAGATATTTTGGAGTAGGATTCCATAAGTCACAGCCAACACAGTCAATGTCCTGCAACATATGGGGAGTACTGAATATCATACTGATTCTGGAGGAATTGCACTTCATACCAACTTACTCCTAAGCCCAATTCACAAAGTTGATACTAATTGCTTGAGATAAGTATTAGGATTGCTTCTCTATATGTGATTGTCCTCATGTCTTGAGAATCTGTAGGAGCTGTTCTCAAAGCAACATCATGAAGATACATCATGAGACATCTGGTGGGGGGGCATTCTGTGGAAGAGCTTTGCCGTTCATATTTGGCTCTCACCAATTTTACAATCTATTGGTTCCAGGTCAAAACTTTATTCATACAAACTTAAGTTACCTTGTTTATTCTGTTTTGTTTTAGATTTAGATGTGTGCCAAAAACAAACAAACAAAACTTGGACCAGCATCTATACTTTGTTTTATTTTACTCTGCAACAACCCTTTGAAATATACATAGTATGACATAGTGGTTAGAATTTATTAAGACATTCACCAACAATTCAAATCTCCATTCAGCCATGAACCATAGTAACCTGATGACTTTGGTCAAAATCACTTCCCTGTTCTCTTTTTTTAAATAGTATAAAATCAAAATTATATTTTAATAACTTTACCCATAAATCTAAAGCAAATGTGACGCAAACCATTTTATGACTTACACAAGAATCCAAATTAGCCTAAGTACTCCAAAGCAGATGTCTAGTTTCACTAGAACATTAGCTTTTCTTATTTTTTAATTTAGATTACATTTTTTAATAGAATAAAAGACTACTCTAAAAAGACAGGAAAGTGCAAGGAATGGAAATAACAGGGGGAAAAAACCCTAAAGCTAAGAAATATATGAATGATTTTAGACCTTCTTTTCAAAAGATAATTACAATCTCCCTTTTAATATTATACAAATCCCTTCAGCCTCTCACTTAATACCTTATATAAACTCCTATTTCAACCACTATAGCCAATTTCTCCAAATAAAAGGCAATCTACATCAAAAGTAAAGTCATAGAACTACTGGTAGTCATGAACTACCAGTAGTTCATCTGTCAGTCTGTAAATAAAGATGCATATTCAACCAAAAAGAAATCTATCTTATGAACAACAACCAGTAGTGGGATTCAATTTTTTTGTACTACCAGTTCTGGGTGGCGTGACTTCATGGGTGTGGCGTGGCTTTGTGGGCATGGCAGGGGAAGGATACTGCAAAATCCCCATTCCCTCCCCACTCTTGGGGGAAGGATACTGCAAAATCCCCATTCCCTCCCCACTCCTGGGGGAAGGATACTGCAAAATCCACATTCCCTCCCCACTAACCTGCTTTCCAGCTCAGTTATCCTGTTCAGGGCAACAAAAGAAGATCAGCTGGGAGGCAGTGGAGGCGGGCCCGCCTATTTGCCAGTTCTCCAAGCTACTCAAAATTCCGCTACCGGTTCTCCAGAACTGTCAGAACTGGCTGAATACCACCTCTGATAATAACCACAGAAGCCCTCCTCAGTTTTCAGTACCTAACCCTAGTCTCAAGAACAGACAAAAAGTAAATCTCAAAAGAGCTAAGGAAAAGTCCTCTTTACAGTACAGTTTTCCAAAAAGATATCAGGGTAAGTGCCAATCAAATCTCTGGAGACAAGCTGTCTTATAAAAGACATTTCTAAAATATGTAGGGAAACTTGAGAATTCCCACTGGAGATGACCATCTGCAACAGGTCAGCTCCACATACCCACCAATTTCTCAGAAGTCTTCCCTAGGAAGTAAAGGTTGGTGACTGGGTAGTAGCTGGCCAATATAACTGGCCTTTGTTAATTGAGATTAGAGTCAGCTGTCATGGTACTGATGGTTCAGGGAGGGTTTTGTTGTTTTTGTTGCTGTTTACATTTTGGAATTTTATTACTTGTTTTTAAGGGTTTTATGCTATATTGTAACCTGCCAGGACTCTGTTTTTTAATTGCTGTGATACAGAAGTATAATAAACAGATAAACCACTGATTATAGCACCAAGGAAAACAAGCCATGGTCTGAATTTTATTTCCCCATAAATATTGCAAAAATTCTACCCAATAAGGGTAGTATTTTAATTTTTAAAAATTGCCTAGATTAGTAAAGAAATACAGTACATTGCAGTGTTATCCATTGTTGTAAGCAGTCATCTTAGACTTAAGGCCGCGATGACAACATAGCAAGTTCTTAAATTTTAAAACTTAAATAAGATGGTCTGGGAATCTAAACCTAAAAAAAAAATGAGTTGCAGGTTTTAGTTTGGAACGAGGAGTATTTACTGTACAACCTGCTGAAGCTCTCTCGGTTATAAATGGATGAAATCAATCCAGAGCATGTCTACAGCAGGTGAAGAAAGGGAAGAGGCAGACCACCTGAGTCTCAATGGTTTACTGTGAAGGAGTTCAGTTGATTTTGCCCTAGGCAGAATTCAGTCAACAACAGCTGGGACTGCACAGCTGTAAAGAACTGTCACAGGCAGCTGGTTCCCAAGGGTGTGTTTTCATATAATAACCATTAAAATATTAGTGGCCCCTGAATAATAGTATGCACTCCATATATTTACAGCAAACACTTCTATTTGGTAAATTTACAGATTTCACCCTTCCTAGATTCTGCTGTTTCCAACTTTACTCAAAATATTCTAGTGATATATAAAACCTGTTTATTTTTCTCTCCTATCAACCCATATGCTGTAAGACAAGGTGGGGAACTACCGTATGTCCCCTTTATGAATTGTAAACTTCAACTCCCAGAATTCCTGAGCCACCATGTCATAAAAGGTCCTTAGTTCCCCACTCTTGCTCTAAGGCAGTGGTCCCCAACCCCCGGTCCGCGGACCGGTGCCGGGCCGTGGAGTACCTGGCACCGGGCCGTGCAGCGGCCGGGGGCCATGATCGCTGCAGCGGCCGGGGGCCATGATCCCTGCTGCCTCTTCACCCACACGCGCAGCCTGAGATCAACCCCGGGACTCGAACCCGAGAGCCGCCTCTCCGGTCCAAACCCCACTCCCACCCCGGCCGGCCGCCCGGCCGCCTTGGTAGCCCGTGGAGACGGAGCGCGTTCGGTTCGCTGCTACCTGGGGACGCCGTCCCCATGACGTCACCGCGGAGTCCTCGCCTCCTTCCCTGGCGAGGCTTTCTCCCCGCCAGCCAATCAGAGGCCAGTCCCCGGGCAAGCGGGGACAAGTTGCTGGCCGGTCGAAGCAGAAGCGGGAGCTTGGAGGGGGGGGAGAGAGCGAGAGAGCGAGCGCTGGGTGGGTGGCAGCGCGTTCCACAGCGGACTAGGCGTGCCGCGCCCTGCCAACCCCCCCCCCACACACGTACACACACTGCCTCTCTGGCAATTGGCTGCCCAGGAAGGGAGCGGGGAGCTTTCACAGATAGGAACGTGATGGGGTTTGTTTTCTTCCCCCACTCCTGAGCCCTTTTTTTTTTTTTTTGCTTGCCTTCTGGGGTCTCCGCAGTGGAGCAGCCGAGGTCAGATGGGGAGGCGGAGAGAGAGAGAGAGAGAGAGAGATGGGCGGGTGGCAGCTGTCTGTGAAACATCTTCCCCTCCCCACCTCCTGGGCAGCCAATTGCCAGAGAGGCACGGTGGGGGTGGTGGGGGTGGTGGGGGTGGAAGGAAATAAAAAGAGAAGTTGCCCTTTCATTTTGCAATCTCTCTCTACGACCTTGTTTCATTCTCTTCCCTTTTGTTTCGTCCTCATTTCTCAATCTCAGCAACTTTAACACTTTTGGACTTCAACTCCCCAAATTGCCCAGCCAGCTAGAATAGATAGATAGATGGTGGATAGGTGATTGATAGATAGAGAGGGATGGATGGATGGATGGATGGATAAATAGATAAATAGATAGATAGATGATAGATAGAGGATATATACACATACACGCATACACACATACATACACAGAGAGAGACAGAGACAGAGACAGACATGGATGGATAGATATCACAGAAGTGAGTACACCCCCTCACATTTTATCAATATTTAACTATATCTTGCAGCAGTTTAGACATTAATGGCTGGGGGCCATGATCGCTGCAGAACAACGCCCCCCCACCCCTGCGCGCGCTCAGCGGGCCACGGTAAAATTATCAAAGGCTGACTGGTCCGCGGTGATAAAAAGGTTGGGGACCACTGCTCTAAGGCCTTGCCCTAGGAGTGTTTGAGTCCTATTCACTGGATGTTGGATGTTACTGGAATGTTTTTTTGCTGGATTCACCATCTTGTTCCTTTTCTCTTTTGTAGTTTTAAGGTTTTAAAATTGTCCTATTGTTTTTATCTTGCTTAGTGCATTGTGAGCCATAAAGACAGAATTGGGTAACATCAAATTGAATAAATGATTTTTTTTAGATTTAAGCCCACTAAGATATGTACTTAACTTTCATGCTCATTCCTATTAAGACATGAACTAAAATCCAACAGACATAAATAAGATACACTATACCAGCTACAATAATTCCTCTTTTATTCACTGCTTCCTTTTCCATGTAATCCTAGCCTTCACAAAGTATTTGAACAAGCAGCTAGTTGCAGATCTGGCATCTTTCTCTGTAAGTCATTCCATAGATACAGAAGTATAATGAGACCTTTCCTCTCATGTAATTTACTGGCAGTGCCGTATGTCTCTCTTCAAAAATGTTTATTCTCCTTATGCTTCATTGAAATAACTCACTTGGATGATATAAAAAAGCAGACACTTAATTTCTTACTGATACATATGCACATGCTATGCATATGTACCTAACTGCAAATCACTCTTAAAAGGACCAAACAGAGCAAAATCAGCCCATGTGCTATCAGGGTTCATTTATACATTAAAAAGCAACAAACTCAGCTTTGCCACTGAATATTTTTAACTGGCAGCAGTAGCAAATCCAGTTTTGCTGTCTAGCAATGTCCCTGTGCTGCACAAATGTTTTGAAATCTTGCAGTATTTATATTTTACATCTTACAGTGTATCAGGGATGTGCAGTCAGGGGAGGCAGGGGAGGCGTGGCCTCACCAGTGTCATGAAGAAAAGAAAAGAATAATTAAAAGGAAAAAGGCTAAGGTAGTTGCTGATAGAGTCACAGTGGATGACTCTGCTTAGTGCTTAACTGCAGTGGGAGGCGAGAGAACTACGGGCCTCCTTTACTCTAGCTTTATGATCACTTGAGCAGAGTTAAGCAAGTGTTAACAGGCGGAAAATTCCTTATGCAAAGGAGGCACGTGTTCTCTCGCCTCCCGTAGAGGGCATTTTTACAGGCTTTTTAGAGTTCTCTGGGAGCAACTAGCTCAGTCTGACTCAGAGCTCTGGCCTTTCTCTTTTTACATTTTTTTTTTCTTTTCATGAGGGCAGGCAAAAGCAGAGTTGAAATCCTCTCTGAAACAGCTGGAAAAGGTGCGTGTGTGGGGAGGGGGGAGGAATTAAAAAAGTTTGATTGCATGCAGAACCACGTTGCCTTTTCAAACACACACACACAGCTGGATAAAAGTATATAAGCCCAGCTTCACTGATTACGTTTGAAAAGGCAACATGGCTTCACCTGCAATCAAAGGCTCCAGAAGGCAGCGGGGAAGGAGGGTGTGTGTGTGTGGCAGAGGAGCTGCTTTCAAGCCATTGGAAAATATATCCAATCCAACTTCTGTGTTCGTTTTTGTTTGAGAATGAGTGAGTGAAAGAGGGATCCAACTTCTCTGTGCGTGTGTCTGTTTGAGAGAGGGGGGAGGGAGGGAGAGGGAGGAAGAGGGGGAGGGAGAAGAAAAAGAATGGGAAAACTTATTTTGCAAGGGGGGGAAATGCTGTCGCTTTAAATCGGAACTGAGCATGCCTGGCTGTGGAATTCTGGGAGTTGAAGTCCACAAGTCTAAAAAAATTGCTGCCTCACCAGCCATAAAGCTCACCGCATGTCACTGCAGTGTATTATACAAACATATAACAACAGGACAGTCATTAATTACAATAACACATATAGTCTAATTTAATTATTTTGTAGGACTTTTCTTTGTGTGTGTGCAATATTTGTTATTTATATATTTAAAATATTTTCTGTTCATGCAAAGCATTTGGGGTGGGGGAGTTTGCCCAACTGTACATTAGTTCATATTGTGTAATATATAATAGCAATAGCAGTTAGACTTATATACCGCTTCATAGGGCTTTCAGCCCTCTAAGCAGTTTACAGAGTCAGCATATTGCCCCCAACAACAATCCCGGTCCTCATTTTACCCACCTCGGGAGGATGGAAGGCTGAGTCAACCCTGAGCCGGTGAGATTTGAACAGCCGACCTGTAGAACTGCAGTCAGCTGAAGTAGCCTGCAGTGCTGCATTTAACCACTGCGCCACCTCAGCTCCATATAAAAATGACAAGTGTGCTTGTGTGGCCTTTTAAAGTCTGAAATATGGGGGAAATGATGGATAAATGATTTCATAAACAATTTTATTATGTTATTTGATATGTCAAGTGCAAGAGAGTCTGTTTGAGTTGTGTGATCAAATTAAGCAATCTCCAGTCCTATCTTTCATAATTCCCACATTTTAGGTCTGTTTACTTTTTCTAAATCAATACTATACAGTGTAGTTCCAGTATAAGAAATCTGCTGATGAAAAGAGCTGGTAACACACATGTATATATGCTACTTGGCTCACATTTAGCAATACAAACCACACTGATGGCTGCATGGAAGTGGCCTTCTAATAAGCCCCAGAGGCAATATATTGTTGAAAATCTTGCTGGAAATCGATTACAGGTTGCCCTTGACTTATTCATTTAATGACCATTCAAAGTTACAACAGCACTGAAAAAAGTGACTTATGACTGGTTCTCACACTTACAATGGTTGCAGTATCCCTACAGTCACATGATCAAAATTTGGATGCTTTGCAACCGACATTTATATACAATATTTATATTTATATCCGGGCACATGTGATTGCCATTTGCCACCTTCCCAGCCAGCTTACGACTAACAAAGACAATGGGGGAACCAGAATTCACTTAACAATGATATGATTCACTGCAGTGCTTCTCTTTACTGTGGCAAAAAATGATTGTAGACTCGAACGCAACCCACTTAAAAACAGCCTTGTTTAATACTGGAAATTCTGGGCCCAATTGTCATCATAAATTGAGGATTACCAGTAGTAGAAAGTGCAGTTAACCTAAGGTGACCAGATTTTCAGATTGGTAAAGAGGGACACCTTTAACCGGGGGGGGGGGGAGGCTTGATTAAAAATTTTATACGGAGCAACAAAAATTTTCATACAACGCAAAAATAGTATTGTAATATATATTTTTATTTCAACATAACTACAATTTACAAATATAAATTGTAACTGTTGCCAAACATCAAAATTTTGATCACGTGATCATGAGGATGCTGAATGGTCGCTAAGTGTGAAAATGGTCGCTAAGTGCGAAAAATGGTCATCAGTCACTTTTTTCCATGCCATTGTAACTTTGGTCACTATACCACCTTTCTTGCCACAGTTCTTAAGTGAATAACTGCAGCTGGTATTTTGTATTTTGGATAGAATCTTTTTTTAAATAGTCTAAGACAATTTAAAAAAAGAATCCACACAGAATAAATTGAAGTAAAACATTTCAAACTATTCCACACAGAATAAATTGAAGTAAAACTATTTTTAAAAATTCTCTGCACAATACATTTCAAAGTATTGTGCATAGAATTTTTAAAATGGTTTATTTCAATTTATTTTGGATAGAATCTTTTTTTAAATAGTCTAAGACAATTTAAAAAAAGAATCCACAAAGAATAAAACTATTTTAAAAAATCCTATGCACAATAAATAAAATATTATTTTAAAATACATTAAAAAAATAAAAGAAAAAACCCGGCTCACTTACCAGCAGGCAGGCACTCCAAGTCAATCCAGAATGATGTAGATGTTAATACAAAGAACTGAGCAAATTAAAATGGTGAAATTAGTCCCAGGGAAATATTTTCAAAGAAACCTTGCCACCATTTTTCCCACACGAGCCGACCTCCAACCTCCGTGCCCCTCCCCTCTGGGAAATCCAGGAAGGAACAGTTGCTACTACTCTAGCCAAAGTATTTCCTGGAACTCTATGGTACTGGGTCATCTTTTCTTATAAAAGTAAGTAAAAGGGGCGGGGGGGGGTCCGTTTTCTTGCTTTAATGTTTTAATATCTTCAATGAAAGTACTGAGACAGAGAGAGAGGTTAGACAGAGTGTCTTTTGTCTTGCCCCAGTTAGGATTTCTTAAGCAAATCCACTGCGCTTTCAACATGAAGCCAGAAAATCGGGACTTTTTAAAAACGCAGTGGGACAAATTGTTAGAAATCGTGACTGTCCCGCCAAAATCAGGACGTCTGGTCATCTTAGTTAACCCCACCTGCTGTTTATAGCTCCTCATAAATATCTGGGAAGGACTAGCTGGAGCATTGTCCAGTCCAGCAGAGGTAATCCCATGCTTTTAAAATACCCCAGTGGTTTGCATTTTAATTTTTCAACAGCCCTTACACTATGTTTTATGCTACATGTTTCCCTATGATGCTACTCTTCAGATGTATTGGAACGGCAAGCTCCAGGATTCAATGTTGTCAATGGCTAGGGATTAGGGTCCCAATATAACCAGAAAGCATCTGTTGTAAGACTATTCCTTACAATCCAAGATTCTAAATAGCCCAATGCATTTTATAAAAACCAACAGATACTGTTTTCCTCTCAAATCCCTGTCTACATTTTCTGCAAAAAAAACCCCATCTTTCTAAAACTGCAAACACTATTAAAGGCTGAGAATGGGCAGGCTCTGTTTATTTTGATCCATATTCTATGAGATAATTTAGTATCTGAAGCGGGTTAAATGAAGTATGAATAAAGGTAGGTTTAGGGCAGAAAAGGGAAATGCTTTTTTATATAGCCTTTAAAGAATAATAGCCCCAATTTTCAAGATCCAAAATCATCTTGCTAAGATGTTAGCCATATTGAACACAATATGAATAACTTCGGAATCACCTGGGGTGGCAAATGCCAGATTCATAAATACCAATATAGCTAAGCTTATATGCCACTTTATAGTGCTTTACAGCCCTCTCTAAGCATCTTACAGAGTCAGCATATTTTCTCCAACAATTTGGGTCCTCATTTTATCCACCTCGGAAGGATGCAAGGCTGTGTCAACCTTGAGCCTGGTGAGATTTGAACTGCCAAATTGCAGGCAGTCAAAAGTCAGCAGAAGTGGCCCACAGTACTGCACTCTAACCACTGTACCACCATGGCTCTCAAGAAGACTTTCTCTAAAAGAGAAGACCATTGAAATAGACCATTAAGTTTTGCAAGTCTTTCCATTGTGCAGATCTGAATATAGAATGTTCAGTGATTCTTAACCTTAGCAACTCAAGATGTGTGGACTTTAACTTCCCGAATTCCCCAACCTTCACGGGAATTAGAGTCTACACATCTTCAAGTTGCTGAGGTTGAGAAATGCTCATATCTCTATTTTCCTTTTCCTTGATTTCCTGCTTCCTAGATGCACCTGATAGATTTCTTTTGGACAGTAAATACTTTTTGTACATGTGGGTCTCATCCAGCAAGGCAATTCTCAAGGACCACCTTTAATTCCCAATGCATTGGTTCACAGAATCCATCTTCCATATACAGTGTCAAAGGAGGAAACCTAAAATAGATTTTTTTCCTCTGACAATTATCAGTATTCTCTTCTTTTCCCTCCTCCCTGTTTGATTATCCCAGGTGTCTAGCTGTATCTTGCTTCCAATAGAAACTCTTGTCAAAAGCTGGCAGATGGTGCCCAGGAGAATCAAGTCAACCCTTCCAGGTTCCTTTTGACCACCTGTAATAGTTATTCTGCAGAATCGCTCAGAGTCTAGATGTCAGGCCAGGGTGGCCGGGGGGGGGGGGCAATCCCCCTTCTCAAAATGCTCCAGTTCCCATCGCTGGTGCTTCCCCATTTGGCAGACGATGCGGATTCTTTCTGCCTCTCCATTTGATCACACCTCGTTGTTCTGCATCCCTCTGTTTGTGTGTGTGTGTGTGTGTGTGTGTGTGTGTGTGTATAAATAGCATTGCTTCTCTTTCACCAGCAAAGGGAATCTTCCTACCCACAACATGACAGGGGTATCCCTCCTCCCTTTTCTTGCCTGCACACTGAATCCCCCCCCCCCCCCCCGCTTCCCTCACTGCGGTGGTGCAGCTACTTTTCCCATCCCTTAACTGCTGGGAGCTTCACTTACAGCACGGCAGATACTTGAGGTAGGGGTAAACAAAAATGCTTTGCATGATAAAGACTTTCTTAAAAACTGCTGATTTGCTTCATATGCTGTAGCAACTACTGGGGCAGGGGGTGGGGGGGAAACCCCACTCCCTCCCTTGCATTCCTCCCTCTCCCCACACTGTTGATCTAGCTGCCAGGTCACAATTCCCTGCTGCAGCTTCCAGGACCAGTTGCTAGGCAACCTTCCCCACTCCCTTTGCTGTGCAGCATGACTGCTATTGGGCCCTTTACAGAGAGGAGGCAGAAAAACATGGTTCCCTACTTATATGAAGGAGTAGGCTACCTTAGTCTTATCTCTTCAGCCCCTTTCATTCCAGACAGCCTTTCTTTAATTTGCTTGTCTGTTGCCCTCTGTTTATCACAAGTTTTTTTTTTAATTCTCCAGATGGAGAGACAAGCACAGTGGAAGAAAATGTGATGAAAAGCATTTCTTCCTGCTCAGGTTATGGATGTGCAGCGTCTGCTCTATGATCTGTTCTGCCTTCTTGCAATATCTGATAGGATTGTTTTTCCTTTAAGATCCATTTCGGTTTCATTTGCAAAAACAAAACAAACCTCCATAACCTACATATATGCTTAATTTTTTCAAAGTAGACATTTCCAGACAGATGTTAGATCGATGCCCCACCCTTTCTCCAATTAAGTAGGGGCAAAAACTTTTGTAGGGCAGGAGAAACTGAGAGGGAAGCATCCGTCTCACAATCCTAGTGAGGTTTATGGCTAAATGGCAGTTTGGATTTAATTTTGGCTTGAGATTTATTCTAATGCTCGTGCAATGTAATAGCTAACACCAGTAGCTCAGGGTTAGTTTGTTGTAGCACTGGAATTTTTCAACTTTGATTTTTGAGTCGCGCACATTTTCATTATCATTCCCAGTGATAATGGCATCAATGGAGCATTTCTGGGGGATTCTTGGCAGGATTCGTCTGCATTATTGGTTTGGTGTGTGCTTAGATGCCATCCTATCCAAGTATGTGCAACAAGCAGGCAAAGCAGAAAGTACAATCCCTGACAATCAATGAATTTCCTTTCTCCAAAGCTCCTGGGCTGAAGGTGTTACGTAGCAGAATAATGAGATATCTGCTTTTCAAAAACGAAGCTTGGAGAATGGTAATATGCTAGGAGCCTATTTTGTGAGGATTCTTTATGAATCCATTCTGCAGTGAAAAGGCACTCAACAGATACTTAAACTCGTTCAGAGCCCGAGAGATTTTGACTCACGCAGTTACATAATGAAAAAGAGGTTAATAATAATATTTATAGCAGTTCTTATTAATGTTATTAATGTACGCATCTTCTGCAGTTAATTTTCCTCTGACCACACTCTCCTGCCCTATTCCCACCCACCCTTTGTATGTATATATTCATAAATCACAGCAACACTTCATGCTGCTGATGAAGCAGGCAGAAGTCTGCACAAAAATAAACCTTAACACATTTATGTCTTTAAAGTGCCATAAAACTCACTGATGCTTCTTTGGCAAGTAGATTAATAGAGGCTTTCCCTCTCTAAGCAGTAGATTTATTTAAACCATCATAGTAAGCAAGGTAAGAGATGCCTGGAGCAACAGCAGCCTATGAATAAGAGAAGCTTGTAAAGTTAAGTCTTATTAGTATTTTACGTAATTTATCTCTTGTGGATGATATTTGTGTTTAACTTATAGAATGCACAAGATGTGGCAATATTCCACAACAACCAAAACTTCTACTTGGTGGCAATATACTTAAGTCTCAGGTGCAAAAGACAGGCTGTAAAGATGAGATGATAGTGGATTTCTGATACATTAGTATTATGTAGTCCTCATCTTACATAACCTTTCGAAGTAATGATGATACTGAAAAAAGTGACAACCAGCCTCCCACTTATGACCATCTCAATGTTCCCCATGGTTACATGATCAAAATTTGAGTGCTTGGCAACTGGTATGTATTTACAATGGTTACAACATCCTGGGATCACATAATCATCATTTCCATCTTCCCAGGCGGATTCCAACAAACAAAGTCAATGAGGGAAGTTGGATTCACTTAACAACTGTGTGATTCTCTTAATGACTGCAGTATTCACTTAACAACTATAGCATAAAAAAAGTCTTAAAATTGGGTGTAATTCACTTAACAGCATTGCTTGGTTATGGAAGTTATAGTCCCAATTGTAGTTGTAAGTTGAGGATGACCTCTGTTGAGACAGGATTCTGGTCATTATGTCCATACTGATATACCTAGCTAGTAATCCTAGGAATTAAACCATGGCATCTGGTTTTTCACTTTGACTTATATCTATGTTCCCATATCCAACCCAAGGATAAGTTGCTTTTTTTGGGCTACTGTCAAAAAAGTAGTGGACAAAACTGTACTGTAATTCATTGATTGATCATATTTCTACACTAGCCATTTCACCTAAGTACAGTCAAAATATAAAAAGTGGTAGAAAAGCATAAACAAAACAAAGTTAAAAGGGAGTTAAGAACAAAGTTAAAATAAGTTTTTTAAAGGCAAAAGGGGCACTCTCACCTTACCAGACATCCACAGAGCTGAATATGACACCCCATTCCCCATGCCAATTGACAGAGCAAGGTCTTAATACTCTTAATACAGGGCAGGAGAAACAGCTAAGAAGATTCTCTTCCTAGATCACACCAACTATAATTATTTAATGAGATTTGCAACATACGCTTCCTGCTTGACCAATTCATCAGGTAGTCTAGTCCCATGCCATGAAGAGCTTTAAAGGTGATAATCAACACCTCAAATTGAATTCAGAAGCAAACTGGCACCCAATCCATCTTACATAGCAGAGGGGTTTCATGAGTTTATTTCATGTAGCTTTACCTTTAATCAATATTGTTTTATGTTATTATTTATTCCATTTGTATAGCTGCCCATCTTATCAAGTTACTCTGGGTGCCAAGCAACATTTTGAAAAATAAAAGCAATTACAATAATACAACATATGCAACAGCTGAGAATAAATCACATTTCATAATTATTAAATTAACGGAGTAATCGGTTCCTATGGACAGCCAGATTCCCAGATATGGGTTCAGAACCAGGTCTTTAGGGTCACACAAAAGGTCATCAGTGTTGGAGCCATCCTGACCTCCAGAGGATCAATGTTCTATAAGGCAAGTGCTTTATCAGAAAAGCTATGTCTTCTAGGTGTCACCAACAGGCATTTTTTGGCCAATGGGATCGGAAACATGCAGATCCTGACCAGATCAGACAGATAGAAACAACTGGGAGAAAAGTTTGTTCAAATAATTGTTAATCGTAAAGATAAACATAAACTTGAGTCAAACTTGATTTGAAATGACCTGACTTGACGAAGACATCCAAGAAGTTTGCTGTTGATCTTTTCCAAGATACCTTAGTACTTTTGCTTTGTCTGTTGCCTCCAGCTCTGGCATTTATTTCTGATTTCCTGGCCAAGTGCTAACTGGATCCAAGTCTGTTCAGTTTCCAAGCTCAGACAAAATCAGACAGACACTTCTACCTGCAGGAACCAATATTAAAATTTTATTTATAACCTCTGCCATTTAGAAGAAAAAAAGGATTTTAAGTTATGGGTGGAGGTGAATAATCATTTTGGAAATATAGTATAGGTAGTCCTCGACTTACAACAGTTCATTTAGTGACTGTAACAACGGCACTGAAAAAAGTGACTTGTGAGAGGGATCTTGGAGTCCTACTGGACAACCATTTAAATATGAGCCAGCCGTGTGCAGCAGCAGCCAAAAAAGCCAATACAGTTCTAGGCTGCATAAACAAAGAGATAGAATCAAGATCACGTGATGCCTTGATAAGGCCACACTTGGAATACTGCATTCAGTTTTGGTCACCATGATGTAGAAAAGATGTGGAGACCCTAGAAAGAGTGCAGAGAATAGCAACAAAAATGATTAGGGGACTGGAGACTAAAACATATGAAGAACGGTTGCAGGAACTGGGTATGTCTAGTTTAATGAAAAGAAGGACTAGGGGAGACATGATAGCAGTGTTCCAACATCTCAGGGGTTGCCACAAAGAAGAGGGAGTCAAACTATTCTCCAAGGCACCTGAGGGTAGAACAAGAAGCAATGGGTGGAAACTAATCAAGGAGAGGAGCAACTTAAAACTGAGGAGAAATTTCCTGACAGTTAGAACAATTAATAAGTGGAACAGCTTACCTCCAGAAGTTGTGAATGCCCCAACACTGGAAATCTTTAAGAAGATGTTGGATAGCCATTTGTCTGAAATGGTATAGGGTTTCCTGTTGGACTAGAAGACCTCCAAGATTCCTTCCAACTCTGCTATCGTATTGTATTGTATTGTATTGATTGTTCTTCACACTAACAATCATTGCAGCATCCCCATAGTCATGCGATCAAAATTCAGATGCCTGGCAACTGACTCATATTTATGATGGTTGCAGTGTCCCAGAATCATATCATTGCCTTTTGAGACCTTCTGATAAGTAAAGCTAGACTTGTGTGTTACTAATTTAACATTTGCAGTGATTCATTTAACAACCGTGGCAAGAAAGGTCACAAAATAGGGCCAAATTCACTTAACAAATGTCTCACTTAGCTATAGAAATGTTGGGCTCAATTGAGGTTGTGACTCAAGAACTACCTGTATGAGATTCATTTATTTAGTGGCATTTTTCAAACTTGGTAATGATGAAATGCATGTAAAAATGCAAGTAGAAAAATAGGGACCACCTTTGGTGGGAGAGTTACAGCGTTCCATGCGCCTTCAATGTTTAGTCATGCCGGCCACATGACCATGAAATGTCTTCAGCTTTGAAATGGAGATGAGCACCGCCCCCTAGAATTGGAATGACTAGCACATATGTGCAAGGGGAACCTTTACCTTTAATGATGAAATTGGCTATCATATAATGGGTACATATATGGGGGAGTAGGCACAAATACTGACATTTAAAGTCATAAAGATATTTTAGGAAGCCAAAAATTCTCATCCATTTTCTGGTAATGTGACATCTGGGTACATTGTAACCAGGATTCAGCTGTACCACAAGAAGCCATCATCTTGATCGGCATCTTTAGATTGTGCCACAAGGGATAGGATTGGAGACTATGAAAATATAATGCTGTTCCCCCTTGCCTCATCAGCCTTCTGCAACACCTCACTCGGAATTCCAGCACCATTAGTACTAAACATTTGTTCCTCAGCATTTTTAGCAATGCTGGATGAGTAATTCCATCTGGAGCTGTGGTTTAAAATTCTCAGGTGGCACAGCACAAAGACCACCAGACAGGATTCAGCAATGATTTTCTTCACACTGCAGCTCCTAAATTAGATGGCTGCAAGTAAATCTAAGTAGGTGGGCAAAGAACAAGAGCTAACCAGCAAAATTTAGCAAGGTTTACTCTGCTCAGAAAAAAAACCTCTCCTTTGTTGCACATTTGTTTTCTGACTCCACACAGGATATTTTTTGTTAACTTGCACATTAGTATATTTCCAGGGCAGCTTGAACTTCTTCCAAATATCCCACTTTTAAGAACAAAGTGCTATGTTTTGTCTCTTAAGAAATTGTGATGTTTTTCAGCAACCACTGCAGATCACTCAGACTCCTCCAGAAGAGTTTATGGCATCAGTGAGCAATAATCCAATATTGCTTTGTCATCCATTGCTTTCTATTAGGTATTCAAACTAGGCATGCTATTTTTTTTAAGCACTGTCAATGTCTCTGTACTCTGAAGTTCAACTTCTTGCAAAGTAGAAGTGCATAATTAGAAATACAGGTACCGTATATACTCGAGTATAGGTCGATCCGAATATAAGCCGAGGCACCTAATTTTACCACAAAAAACTGGAAAAGTTATTGACTCGAGTATAAGCCTAGGGTGGGAAATGCAGCAGCTACCGGTAAATTTCAAAAATAAAAATAGATACCAATAATGTTTTTGAATATTTATTTCAAAGAAAAACAGTAAACTAGCTCTGTAAGTGGAAAAGAGGGTCAATAAAAACAATATGGTATCAACAATAACTTTAAAAGTACAAAAACCTTAGCTCATTCAGCAACCAAGCTAAAACACAAGAGTTAAAATCCTTCAAAACTCATAGGCTCATAATATACATTCTACCAGTGTCCTGCCTGTGCCCATTGAATATACAACCTGCCCTGTGTCCATTAATTACAGCCTGCCATTGCCCATTGAATAACATATACAGCCTGCCTGTGCCCATTAAATATACAGTAGCCATTGTAAAAATTTGCTCTGGATAACAAATTATTATCACACAATACCGGTGTATTCAATGAAATACTTCACTCATCTCATGATTAATCTGACCAGATTTTCAGATTGGTAAAGAGGGACACCTTTGACCGGGGGGGGGGGGGGGGGAGCTGGCCGCGGCTTTTACTGCCAGCCCACGGCCTTGCTAGGGACGTCTGGTCACCTTAATTATACACATCCTCTCTCTCTCTATTCACTATGTCATGGCACACTAGTGTGCCACGGCACAGTGGTTGAAAAACACTGGTCTAAGAGACAACATGCACTGCAACAGAAGGAGTGTTCCCATAAAGCTAAGGTTTTCAGGACCTACAATTTTACCATCCAAAACAAGAGTGTCAGCATCGGTGTGCACAGAGTATAAGGACATCCCAGCAGCTCTCCCATTCATTCCCCAAAGGATTCCCAATGACCCCATAAACCATTTTTACCATGTTCACACTCTTCCCTACCTATAAATACACACAGTGCTACAGTAATGCTAAGGGTCAGCAACTGTCACAAGGGCTTATAGACAAAACAGCTGAAAGAAAGGGGATCCGAGGTCAAGTCTGACTACCCCCAAAATGATGAATCAGCAGATTATCTGTTTGGGTCCCCCTTTTTCCTTTCCTCCCCTTAACCCTAGTTAGCCCCCATTCCTTTTTTTGTGTGTGTGTCTGTGTGTGTGCAGAGCATACTTATGGGTGACCTCATGTTGATGAGTCAGCAGTGTCTGGACTCTGCACACAGAAGGCTGCAGCCAGCAGATACAAGGGGGTAATTCAGTCCACCTCATCCCTTTGTAAAACACCCCCCACCCCCAGCCGCTCTGAGAAACACCCCCCACCCCCAGCCGCTCCTCAGCCCCACCCGTTCCCAGACACCTGATGAGTCAGCACTACTTGCCCAGATGGGGACAGCGCACCCAACGCTTAGGTAGTCCGAGAAGAAGCGGGGAAGGGCCCCACTTCTTCTTCTTTCCACCCCACCTCCGCAGAAGGAAAACTCAAAGCATCACGGCGATCCCGGGAAAAAGAGGCGAGCCGGGGAGCGGCGGCATTTCTCTCTCTCTCCCTCTCCCTCTCTTTGCCGCGACCTGCCGCCGGCGGGCAACAAGGACGGCCACCCACGCCGCAGATCCACGTCCAGCAGGGAGGAGGAGGAGGGAAACCCACCCACCTGTCAGCCACGGGAGAAAGGAAGTCGGTGAGCGGAGGAAAAGACGGGGGAAAAGGAAGCTCGGCGGGTGAAATGCGGTCCCCGCCAGGATCTCACCTCGCCCTCTTAGCCTCCCCACCCTTGACACACATGCACGCACATGCACCCTCCGCCTAGCCCGCCAGAACATTCCCGGGTGGGAACAGCCGGGGGTGGGGGGAAGAGAGAGAGAGACGCGATCGCGTTCCCGGCAGTCCAGAGCAGGAGGCGCTTTTTTCCAAAAATAAACACAGTGGATCATCTATCTCAGTGTTTCTCCACCTTGGAGACTTGAAAGTGTGTGGACTTCAACTCCCAGAATTCTGGGAGTTGAAGTCCACATATTTTCAAGTCTTCAAGGTGGAGAAACACTGATCTATCTAATTAATATAATTAGTTATAATTAGTTGGGAGGGAAAAGCGCTTGGTGCAAAGAAGGACTTTCTTTCAACCAGCGGAACCCCCTGGCGCAATCGGGCTGCGATTGGCGGCCGTCCTTGCTACAATCCGCGCCGAGCTCTGATGAGGGGGAAATTAGATTCCGGCTGATGCGGCAGGGGCTGCGCTGGTGGGGACGGGTGGAGGGGATGGGACTTGGAGTCCTACCATCTTGGCGAGTGGGGAGTCTCATCCCACCCCGCCCCGCCCGTCCCCGCCAGCGCAGCCAGGCTGCGATCGGCGGCCGTCCTTGCTACAATCCGCGCCGCCCGCCTCATCAATGGGGTAAAGTCCTTACGTCCAGCTCTCATGCGGGCGTAAGGAAAGTCCTCTCTTTCCCCCTCATCAGAACACAAGCCCGGGAAGCGAGTGGAAGTTCTCTGCGCGACTGAAACGGAAGCCACGGCAGGAGAGTGAGGCTGCTGCCGGCCATTTCACCTCGCGCAGAGAACTTCCACTGGGTCCCGAAATGGAGGAGAAAAAGGGGCGCCCCTTTTTCTCCTCCATTTGGGCAAATTTTTCACTGACT
Organism: Thamnophis elegans; assembly: GCF_009769535.1. Lineage (NCBI taxonomy): Eukaryota > Metazoa > Chordata > Lepidosauria > Squamata > Natricidae > Thamnophis > Thamnophis elegans. The sequence goes on along the minus strand of NC_045541.1, from coordinate 29,526,262 downwards.
CGAGTATAAGCCGAGGCAGCTTTTTTCAGCCCAAAAAGTGGGCTGAAAAACTCGGCCTATACTCGAGTATATACGGTAGTCCACTGTACATTTGAGCCCCGCATTTCTGTTGTTAAGTGAGACCATGGCACGACAAAACTGCGCTCGTCAAAATAGTGTTGATAAAACCACGTCGCTAAAGCCGCGACGTTATCACCATGCATCATCACCGCCGTGACAACAGCGCGGCGACAGAAGGGCGTTTTAAAACAGCGTGGCGGCAGAAAGCCGATTTAAATTAAGGTAAGGGTTAGGATTAGGTTTAGGGGTTTGCTTTAGGTTTAGGGTTAGGTTTAGGGTTAGGTTTAGGATTAGGTTTAGGGTTAGGTTTAGGGTTAGGTTTAGGGTTAGGTTTAGGCTGCTGAGTGCTTCGGAAGGCGCGGATTTGCCCTCCACGATTATGTCATCGCGGTAGGGTTGCGTTTTTCCTTAGCGCTTCGAATGGCGCGGATTAGCCCTTCGCGCTTATGTCTCCGCGGATAAGGGCTTCGCGGTTTTGTGGTGGAACCAAGTGAGACACTTAAGTGAGTTTTGCCATATTTTACAACCTTTCTTCCCACAGTTGTTAAATGAATCGCTGCACTTGCAGCGATTCACTTAACGGTTGTTAAGTAAATCTGGCTCCCCCATTGACTATGTTTGTCAGAAAGTTGCAAAAGCTGATCACATGACCCCGGGACATTGAAACCCTCATAAATATGAGTCAATTGCCAAGCATCTGAATTTTGATCACATGACCTTGCGGATGCTGCAATGGTTTATGTGTGAAAAATGGCCACAAGTCACCTTTTTCCACATGTTGTAACAGATGGTCATTAAAATGAACTGTTGTGAGTTGACTACCTGTATACTGCTTTTGATTTTTAACCTAAAAGAATGATAGAGTATTGTGTTACTCTAACTGAAAAATTTCTTGGAATATTTCCCCTACAGTTAAAATGCAATAAGTACGTTGAAAGTGATTCTGTGAAGAGACACCCTCCCCTTTACACTTTTGTTTTGACTTACATATCTTCATGACTTAGATTCTTGTGTTTTTATCAAATGAACTACAGGCAGAAATTTAGGTACAGGTGCACCTTAACTGGTAATGTGAAAAGTTTGCACCTACTGACTGGCTGCATCCTTCATCGGAATTTGCAGCTGCTGAATTCCAACCTGCAATGTATCTGCTAAATAAGAGGTAGTGATAAGCTGTCAAAATTCCTTGTCTATTAAAAATTGCAAACATATACACTGGGGACAAAATGGGGGGGGGAACCATAGATATAAACCCATGGATGGGGAAGACATGTATGTGAATACTTAAAAAAAAATTAACTCCATTCCCAATATACACATAAACACACCACAAAGTATTTCCTTATGTTATCTACTCTGAACACTAGCAACATATTCCTCTACAAGTTATACCTAAAAGGCACATGCGAGAAAACAGAACATAAAATTATATATTCCATTATATGTTCCTCAAGCAGCATTTAATATTCTGCTACGTACCCTTGCAGAAGTTATTTATTTATTTCAATTTATATAGCTGGATATTGCAGAATCTATAAGCTAAGGTATTCTCACATCTCTTAACACAGCCATTGTGCAGGCTGTACCACGGTGCTGGTTTCCTATGCAGGATGGTAAAATACATCTTTAAGGTCTTATAGAAAGGGCCAATCTAATCTCCAGAGAGTTGTTGTTCCATAAAATGGAAGACACAACAGAAATGAGTCTCTTGTTGGATGCCCCATCACACAACACTCCCTAGCTGACGGGACCTGGAATATGCCAAAAGCATTACAGGAATTTCAGTGACTTCATTGGCAGGCACTATGGTCTTCCTGCAGTTCAAACCAGAAATAGGAAATCTTTTGTTGCAAGGTCCTATGATAGAGGCATTACATATACACAGCAGTGGAGGGTTGCTCCTGATTCGGCCTGGATTGGGTGAACTGGTAGTGTCTGTGGTGGGAGGCTCCACCCATGCATGTGTATGTGCAGAAGCATTGCGAGTGCAAGTGCGTGCACTAGTGAACCGGTAGTAAACAAAATTGAAACCTACTACTGATGCACAGATATCCATTTAGGGAAAATGGTGACATGGAGTCCATCTTGTGCTCTTTTACTCAGCTGAGGAGCTCCAGAAAAGACTAGTAATCATTCTAGGATACCTGAGTACTCTATAAGAAAATCTGCCAGTCATTTCTTGATGATGTCATTTCTTAGCAGTCAGATAGCCTGGCTATTATACTGGAAAAGCTTCTTCTGTAATGAAATATTACTAGTCAGATGATAGGTGCAGGAAAAGTAAGTTTGGCTGAGTCTGATGGAGAACTGAAGGTGAGTAAAGCAATGAGCCAGGCAACTGAAAGTCATTTAGAACTAATAGCTAATGTTCATTTAGCTATTGTAAATGAACTGTTAATATTGGGTATTTCAGAATCTGTAATAAGTACCTTTTCCCAGCCTTGAAATAAATCTTCCCTGGGAGCTGAACCATTAGCTGAGGCTGCTGTGCTGAGGAATGTGGAGAAGAATGGCAATTTCCAGAAAATGAGGCAGGTGTTTGTGGAAAACTGCATAAGGAGAGGGGTAGAGTCATTGTGTCCATTAAAAAAAAAGTGGTCAGCCTTGGCCCAAATCTTAACCACTCCTAAAGCAGGAGAAAGGTGTGCTCTTTGCTGCATGGAAGACAAAGGGCTAGTCTGGATATTACAGATCAATTTTTGTTGCACAACCACCCTGCTTTATTTGGAGAGAGACACTTCCAAACAGTTCGATATTCCTCATAAAACTTTCCCATCTCCTCTGTAAGCCTGTTTAGAATTTCACCAACATTCCTTTAAGGACGAAAAGTTCAAATTGCTGCCGGATGCCTTTTAAGTGGTGAGCTATTCATTTGAAGCACCCCCACCGTTTTTTTGCATGTGTTTTTATTTTTCACACAAATTGGTGCTAAATTATAGGGAAATTACTAGTGGTGAATAAATATGAATCGATTGCTAACACAGCAACCTGGAGGCCTTAGGACAGCTGGTCTTTCCCACCTTTTTTATTCTCCTCTTGTTTCACAGTTTGCTGACATAAGCTGACAAAGCAAAAACTGCCTTGTCAGGAGATTCAGAAATCAGAGCTATTTTTTTCATATTTTTACTTTAAAAAAAACAACACTATTTTCTTTGGTCATTTAGGTTGGCCTTACTAAAACTATTCTCTTTTATAGAGTCAACTAAGTGTAAACTCCAGAGCACTTAATGTGGTATATTTACTGAGCGAAGATGCATAGTTTATATTGTAAATCACTGCAAGAACTGCTAGTTGTAGCGTACACCAGCTTTTATTAAGATACAAGAAGTAATGCAAAAAAACCTGTATTACCTGATAGGGGATTGCATTTGAGTGCTTTTTATTTTATGTATTTTGGCACTTTAAGGCATTTTAAGATTTACACATTAGTGAATAGCTGTATATTTTAAAAAGTGCAGGCATCCCAATGAATTATTGTCTTAATTAATATTGTAAATGGATTTTGGGTGTAACATTTAAAGCACATCGAGGATGTTATTGATTTCCCATCAAAGATTTAACTTTGACTACTTTTGGTTAATGGGAAAAAACATTTGGGGTATTCAAATAATAATACTTAATGTACAGTATCCATGTCAAATAGTATTTTAAATATTGTTTCAAGATACATTTGCCTGCCACATCATTGATTCTTTGTTTTGTACCATAATCCAATGAAATCCAATGAAATAGCAGGTCAGGGGTGGGTTTCAGCTGCTTCTACTGTTGGTTCGCTCAGGGACACACTGTGCACATGGTTGATGTGTGCTATGCATGCCGTTGATGCGTGCTATGCACGCTCATGCACAATACTAAAAAAATGCTTCTGTGCATGCGCAGAAGCCAAAAACAAGATGGCAACAGAACCAGTTCGGTGGCGTGGCAGGCCAAGTTACTACTTATTCGGCTGAACCAGTAGGAACTCACCTCTGCCGGATACCTATTCTCACCTTGCTCATCACTTCCACACATCATCAGGAGAGAGGGTTTGGACAGAAGTTCCAGATTCAAACCCAGCATGAAAAGTTGCATAGTTTCTTTGGACTATTTCTGGGATACAAGGCTGCTCTTGTTCCTAATATTCGCAGTCTGCATTGTTGGATTTAATGTGTTGTTTCTGCTTCTTGGCAAATGATAATAGAATACAGGTAGTCGTCGACCTATGACCATAATTGAGCCCAAAATTTCTGTTGCTAAGCAAAACATTAGTTAAGTGAATTTACCACCTTTCTTGCCACGGTTGTTAAGTGAATCACTGCAGTTGTTACCGTAAGTTAATGACACAGCTGTTAAGTGAATCTGGTTTTCTCCTTTACTTGGCTTGCCAGAATGTCACAAAAGGTGATCATGTGACCCGGGGTAGTGCCACTGTCATAAATATGAACCAGTTGCCAAGGGTCCAAATTTTGCTTACATGACCGTGAGGATGGTGCAGCACTCGTAAGTCTGAAAAATGGTTATAACTCACCTTTTTCAGTGCCATTGTAACTTTGAACGGTAACTAAATGAACTGTTGTAAATCAAGGAATACCTGTGGAGAACAAAGTAAGTTCTCATTGGTAGGAAAATTTACACTTTGAGTTGTCATGCAGGATCAGTTATATGCTGGTGATTTATGCAAGCTGAACACTATAAGCGCTTCTAAGAAATCTCCTGTTTCCTTGGGTAGAAAAATGCCATTTCAAGGCAGTAAATATGGCAGGAAGAAGAGGGGTAGGATTTTCAGCTCTATTCCTCTGCTAAGCCACTTTTAGTTCAGCCAGTCCTGCCCTCATATCTGGAATAGATTAGAAAATAGTCAAGAAAGCCTAGATCAATTTCTGTTTTAAAATGGATTTTAAAGAGTTGAGACTGGTCGTCTTAAGGAATTCTTTGTAATAAAAAAAGGAAATAAAATAGTAAAAATATATTTTGGCAATGTTTATTGATTTAGCATATGGCATATCATACATGGACTAACAATATATATTAATATTTCACCTAGATTAATAAAATACAAAAAAATATAAATGTTAAAAAGATCTATGTTCAAATACCAATGTCTAGGCACCTGAAGCGCAGCATCGTGTATATAAAAAAAAATCGGATACTGGACCGGTTGATGCCCTCAGCTTACAGCTAGTCACGATGTGATCTACAGTTTGATGCGGGACCCTGCAGTCACCCTGAGGGGAGGAAACTATGCCCCTTTATATAGTGAGTACTGGCAGAAACCGTGTGAGATGCGATTCCTATTCAGGATTGTCCTGTGTTTGTGTGATCGTTCTAAGCTTGGCGCAATTTTTGTGGGGTCATTTATATGTCTCCCTATGTCTCCCTATGTCTGGGTGTTCAATGACCCATTTGACTTTCCATAGAGAGTCGATGTTAAAGTTGTCGGCACATGTTGTCAAAGCGCCAGTGGGATTTGAGTCTTCGGCTGATAAATGAGGAAGCTCGCCGTGCATTGATAGGAATGATTTTTCTGTATTGTCACTACTGCCTCTTGCCTTCGTAAAGTCGATAGTGTTGTATGGTTCAGAACAGGAAACCAGTAAGTTGGAGTGGTATTGTTAAGTCTGGCGTCTAACTTACTAGTATGGCAGCTGTTAAGCCATTCAGGGGCATAGTATTTGTTGCAAAGTAGAGCAGCTCTAGTGCTGATGCCCTGAGGGTGGCAGCTGAGCTTCCCCATTTAGTTCCACATAATTTCTGGAGTATGTTGTTCCTAGTATTGATTTTTGCCAGCGTATTCTCTAGATGTATCTTATAGGAAAGAGTTTGGTACACTGTTACTCCAAAGTCCTTTGGATGGAGCTTATAGGGGAATAAGTTGTTTAAGTAAACCTTTGGGATTTCATATGCTAGTTTGTTGAGGTGGAACAGGGGTGGGTATCTGCCGGTTTTAATTGGTTTGGTACAAGAGCTTCCACAAATCTACCATACCGGACAGAAGAGGTTCCACTTGTAAACCCGGAAATCGCCCATTCGCTCGCCCCACCCATTACATTGAAGCTCGCTCACTCCCCCACCCATCTGCACTAAACTAGACCAGCCTGCCGCTCACTGATTGGCTGGAGTCCAGCCAATCAGTGAGCGGGCTGGAGTCGACCCACCCGCCTCTAACACCTGCTTAAAAGTGGAGTGCCAATCGTCAACATTCCTTTTTCTCGTTCCCAAGCAGCTGTCGCATTGCACTTGCTGATCGGGTCCTCGCTTCACCTTCCAGCAGCTTGCTGATTCCCTCAGGGAAGCAACTAAGTGCGAGGGGGGGCAGCGGCAGGAGGCTAGGGTACGCCAACCAGCGGCTTTTGTGAGGGAAGTCCTCACGGCCCCACTTCAGGCCAAAAGGGACACGGTGGCGGGAGGCTAGAGAAAGCCATGGCTGGCATATACCATGTGGCCGAAAGGGGGTGGTGGCAGCAGTGGTGGCAGGAAGCTAGCATACGCCAGCCCATGGCCGAAAGGGGCGCAGCGGTGGTGGGAGGCTAGCAAAAGTGGAGGCGGGGGCTGTCAGGCTGGAAGCCAAACCCCTTTAGCCCCAAAAGCCACTTCTGGATGTCTATTGCAGTAGCGAGGAGCGCGTGGAGAAAACTGTAAAGTCCAGCGGAGGCAGGAAGGTTCTCAGCACTCTGGGAAGCCTGGGGAGCGCCGAAAACCTTCCTGCCTCCACTGGACTTCGCACTCTTCTCCGCGCGCTCCTTGCAACTGCAATACATTTCCAGAAGTTGCGGGGGTTGTCAGGCTGGAAGCCTAGCCCCAAAAGCCGCTTCTGGATGTCTGTTGCAGTTGCAAGGAGCGTGCGGAAAAGAGTGTGAAGTCCAGTGGAGGCAGGAAGGTTCTCGGCGCTCTGGGAAGCCTGGGGAGCGCCGAGAACCTTTCTGCCTCCACTGGATTTCACACTCTTCTCCGCGCGCTCCTCGCAACTGCACTAGACGTCCAGAAGCAGTGGGGGCTGTCAAGCTGGAAGCCAAGCCCCAATAGCCCCAAAAGCCACTTCTGGACATCTATTGCAGTTGCAAGGAGCGCGTGAAGAGTGCAAAGTCCAGAGGAGGCAGGAAGGTTCTCGGAGCTCCCCAGGCTTCCCAGAGCACTGAGAACCTTCCTGCCTCCACTGGACTTCGCACTCTTCTCCGTACTTCCCGGCGAGTGAGCAAGCAAGGGAGGATCAGGCTGCCTGATCCTCTGTCACTCGCTCACTCTTTCGCCCGCCCAGACCTCCTCGGTGCTGCTCTGACTATCTCCATCCATCTGCACCTGGCAGCTGCAGTGATGTCATCAACATGAAGAGCGAGAGGGAAGAGCCCGGCCAGGAGAGGGCCCCGCCACTGCTTCGCCGGAGCTGAAAGGTTTTCCTTGGGGCGGCAAGTGCGCAAACCTTGGGGGGAATGCGGGTGGGTGAGAGTCAAGGGTGCCTGGGGGTATGTGCGGTTTTTCCTTCTGGCTCGCTTGGGCGCAACCTCCTGGAAATGACTGCGGGCTGCGTGGATGTGTGAATGATGAGAGTCAAGCTGAAAGAGTCAATTTCCTATCTTTAGGTCATCCCCTTGGCGTTGCTTGATGGAAGCCCCTTGAGGGCTGAGAAGAAAAGATGAATGGCAACTAAAAAGCCTTTTCTTTAGTTTATATCTGTCCCCACCTTCCCATTTCTCAGTTCTGGTGGCCGCACCTTCTCGCTGGCTTCATTAACTCCGCTCCTTCTTGTTTACCTGCATATGTGGTTTCTTTTGTCAGGCTCCTCAATTAGTGTGTTCACTCTTAAGCAATGTAGAAATGATCTTGGCTTTGGCTCTTTCAAAGTAGATGTATACTTTCTCTTGAGAGCAGACAACACCATTTCATTTTTAATAGATGCCAGCCAGTGTGCTCACTGTAAAGACATGACAACAAAGGTTATCTTAACCTGGAGGCTTTTGTAAGAGTAGATTGAGGGGATAGCAGAGGAGATATCCCTCCTAATCCCTCCCATCTCCAAACATTCGCAGTTAAAGTGGCTGCCTCTACAGCAGTGTTTCTCAACCTTGGCAACTTTAAGATGTACAGACTTCAACTCCCAGAATTCCCCAACCAGCCATGCTAGTTGAAGAATTCTGGGAGTGGAAGTCCTCAAGTCTTAAAGCTGTCAAGTTTGAATACTGTGGGGTTTTTTTTCCTAAAGGGTTAGGGGTGCAAGGATCTTGTAACTTGACAGCTTTAAGACTTACGTGCTTCAAATGCCAGAGTTTCTGAGCCAACATTTGGTTGCTAAGCAAGAGCGTTGTTAAGTGAGTTTCACCACATTTTGCAAGTTGGCCATGCCCACCCAGTCAGATGACTGCCAAGTCACTCCCACCCAGCCACATGACTGCCAAGCCACTTCCACCCAATCACATGACCACCAAGCCACTCCCAACCAGTCACATGACCACCAAGCCACTCCCACAAAACAGGCAACACCTACAGAAGAGGTTCTAAAAATTTTTGAAACCCACCACTGAGGTGGAACCACATAGATACCATTTTGCTGGTGCTAGGAGTAAGCCTCCAATCAGTGAAGAATTTCTCCAAGATTTAAGATCTTTGGACAGGAGACTGTCTGCCACCTCCATGTGTTTTTCTTGTGCTGCTGAGGCCCTTTGGGAATAGGGCGGCATACACGTTTAATAAACTGAACTAAACTGAAGTCATCAGCATATCCAAATTTGCATTCTCTTGTTGCCAGCATAGCTGATATGTGTAAATTGAATAGTGTAAGTCAGAGGTTTCAAACTGATGGCATGGAGGCCTGATGTGTCATGGGCAGGCCACGCCCACCCCAGCTCCGCGAAGGAAAAAAACCCGGATGTATCTGCTGTTACAGAGCCTTGTGGGAAGCTGTTGTTTAATCGTCTTACCTTACTTACGTTGTCCCCCATTATACAGGACTATCCCTCAGCATGTTATTAATTAGTCAATAATTTTTTTTTCAAGAGTTAATATGCACAGTCTGTATAACAACTATACTTCCAAACTGTGTTGTATGCTGCAGTTATAGCAGGTCTACAAATCTGGCTGTGGTTTTTAGGTTTTTGACAATACTGATAAGGCAGGGTGAAAATATTCTTTAATACATAGCAGTAAATATTCTTGCTGATTTGTCCTACACTGAGTCTTTGGGTGCTCTTAACAAATAATAGGTCTGTATTTCTTGCTCATCCCTAACTGTTGTGGTTGAAATTTTTTTGCCATAACAAGTAGGTATTCCAACAAAGAAACACAATATCTGGATCTGATCAATTTCTGAATCATGTATAGCAGAGGTGTCAAATTAGCAACCCATGGGCTGGATGTGTCACACACAGGCCACGCCCATCCCTGGTCCGCGAATGGGAAAATGTTATGAAACGTCTTGTGACTGCAACGTGATGCCATGAGTTTGACACATGTGTTGAATAAGAACAATTTCATTCTTTTCCGCATTGATCAGACCTTACTTTGAATAATGTTCTTTATTCTGAGTATCACAGTTGAAAAATATTCAGACTCACGTAGGTCCAGAGAGGAGTAAGAAAAATGACCTGGGAACTGGCAGCAACCTTCTGCAATAAAAGATTAAGTGAGGTAGATATTTATAAAATGTTGAAAATGACTATGTGAAGATGGGGGGGATAGTAGCATTTTTCAAGTATCTGAAAGATTATTATCGTGAAGGCCATAACCTGTATTTTATTGCTCCAGAATATAATCCATGAAAATTTACAGTCAAATGATGGAACCAGCATAAATTTAAACTAGCCTTCTTTATCCAGATTGGGGAACTGGTGACTTTCCAGCTATTGCTGGATAATTAGAAAGCAACCTCATTTGGGGCCATACTGGCTAGACCTCCTGGAAGATGTAGTTCAGCAACATTGCCAGTCCTCATTGTTTCTCATCTTCCAAAGCATCCTTACTACTGCTTCTACTTTCTTTGACCACTGTTCAAAAAGCAGGACATGTGTTTGCTCATACAAAAATCCAGTCAATATTTCCTCTCTTGCTAGGAGGGAGTATGCCGATGTGCAAATACATTGTTGTCCAACACTTTTAAAATTACTCATGCAGAAATAAGCATATATGAAAAGACTCAACCACAAATCCCATAGAAACACCAGTCCATACATTAATAATTACTTGGCTGATTCTATGTAATTCTTGAAAATTGATTACCATGGAGAAAAACAGCTCCGTAGCTTGGAATGCTAATTGGATACCTCAGAGAAGAAGGGCTTTGACAGATGCAAATATTGAAGCCTCTTTTCAAGGGTGGTGTCCTTCCCCCTTTGACTGTGATCTATAAAATTCCACTTCTGATCGGCTGTGGAAGCCATCATTTGTCGCCTCACTTTATCCTTATCCTTCTTCTGCCCTTGCCGTGCTTTGTTGTCAAAGCAACAGGAAACAGAGCTATACAGAGGCACACAAGCATGCTAGTTTGTTCCCTAACCAACCAGAAGCTGAAGGAAGTGCAGATAGAAATCAATAAGTTGTTTTGTTCACTGATATGCTCCAGAGGCATGTTGTGGCATCACATCTACTTCCTGGATCTAACAGTGATGACTTCAAGATGAACTTCAGGCTCCATGCTGATTTTAAATCTTGCAGGTATTGCACTTCTGTAGGAAAGTGATTTTTGCCTTATAACTGAGTCTAGCCCCTGATCTATTTAATTTAAGGTGATCTATGTAGCATTCTTTCTCCAGGTCTCAGGTCTAGATTTTTCCTAGATCCAAGTGAAGATGGTAAGGATTGAATGGGGAACATTCTACAAAACTACTTGTTCAGCTATCACCATTTTGTTTCTGCACTTTTTTAAACTCCTGAACTAGGAAGTATGGCATTTATATCAATACTAAATGTGTGAATGTTTCTTTAATGTATAAATTACAAGCAAAGGGGACCAATCTAATCTGCCACCTTGACATGGTGGCATTTATCCCTTGTTGTGATCTATTACAGATCAGTCTTTTTGGCCAGACCCATTATTTGTATTCAGAAAAGAAGGCATGGGTCTGAGAATACACATACTCTCTGCCCTCAATTCCAATAGCAGGGTGTAGTGCCTTCAATCTTGATCAGAAACCTACCAGGATGAAAAGTATTAAAGTCTTCCTTTCCCAAAGTCTGTAAATCCTTCTGAACTTGCCATGTATTTTTTTTAAAAGCTATTTACCCATTGCTATATGTACAAAACAAGTTGCTTCCCGTTTTGGTAACATACATTTCTCGAGTCTAGAGACATACCATATTATGAACTGCTTCATAATAACTTACTGGTCCAAAATCCTACTTAATTCCCATGTAGAGGTGTGTGTGGGGGGGGGGGAATCCAGTATCAAGAAAATAGCACATATACAACAGGAAATAAACAAAGGAACATAAGAGTGTTGCTGGATTATTCCAAAGCATCATTCTCATTCCTCTAGGAATCCCCCCCCAAGTATGCTCCCCCCCCAAGTATGCTCATGTTTCTCATCCTCAGAAATTCTGAGGCATATCGTCTGTGATCTTGGAAAAAATAGTATGCCTAACTATTTATGTTATAGTCTTAATGATCTTCAGGATACATCTTTTAGAAAGCCATGCAAAGTACTTTCATTAGGAAGTACTAAAATTTATCTCTTCCCCCTAATGCTTTACAATTGAGTCTACAATCTTGATCTCACAGCAAAATTTAAAAAATTGTTTTCCAACCCCAATGAGAAAAAAGGTTGTAAGTTTGCACACTTCTGCGTTTTATATCCTAGTAGCACCTGTATGGCTGTAAGAAATAAAACTGAGTTGCTTGCATTGCAACATGATCCTACAACAAAACACAACTTTATTGTAGAAAAGTTAATATATTTCTGATCTGAAATAATAAATGGAGCTCCCATCATAATGCTCCCAGCTGGCTAGCTAGCTTTTGGCTCTTTTTAAAATAATTTATCAATGTTAATAAGTGTTATGTACTCCATCACTAGTTAGCTGCAAGTGGTCACTTTGGAAGGTCTTGGGCTGGTTCTTGAATTGAAAGTCTGTTTATAAGTACACTCTGCAATGGAGGTAACAAGGATCATTCTTGAGTTGAACTAGTAAAGTTTTATCTCCTATTCATCTGAGTTACAAAGCTATCAAAGTTGTTCATTATCATGATAAGCTTGAGAAACAAGTCCGACCATTTGACTGCTTGAATTTGTCCTTTGCCGGTAGAAACCGAGGGGTGGGTTTCTACCGGCATTACTGCCGGCTTGGTGCAAGAACAATTTTGCACCTGCGCGCTCTCTTCACTCACGTGTGTGTAATTGCTTCTAAATAGGTCTGTGCATGCGCAGAACATTTTAAATGGTAAAAAAAAGATGTCACGGTGACTGGGGAACTGGTTCAGGGGCGTGGCAAGTATGCTATCCCTACGTGTTCAGCAGCCCAGTCACCATTTCTACTATTGGTTCCACCAAAATGGTGCGAACTGGTAGGAACCCAACTCTGCTGTTTCCTTAACCCTAGGTTTTAATAATATGAAACAAGCAGTAAGCTTTTCATACTCCCATATTCATTAGTGAACCATTGTTAAATTAATAATAAAAATATTTATTATTTTAATACCCACCCTCCCCTTTTGCTTTCTTGCTGACTCTCTTATGTCCTAAATATTCTAAATAACTTCATATGATCACCAAACACCACCACTGTATTCCTCACATTATTAATTAACAAATGAAAGGTGAGTGCCAGCTTTTTTAGAAAATAGCACAAATAAAATGAAAGAATATATTATATTATCCATATTCTCATTTTTTTCAGCCAGCCATGTGACTGAGGAGAGGTTGAAAATTCTCCTGTCATTGAACAAGTTCCAATCATCCTTTATCATCTCAAATGGTAACATATTATCTCTACCGTAAACAAGAATGATAACCAAGAATTGCCTAAAAACAGGCTTTTGCCTCTTGACCAGTTTGGTGTAGTGTTTAAGGTGCTATCCTAGAAACTGGGAGACATGCCTAATCCTAACTTAGGCATGAAAGCCAGCTGCGTGATTTTGGGCCAGTCTCTCTTATTTCAGTCCAGCCCACCCCACAGGGTGATTATTGTGGGAAAATAGAAGGAAGGAGTATTACAGTGGCGAGGTGGCGCAGTGGTTAAATGCAGCACTGCAGGCTACTTCAGCTGACTGCAGTTCTGCAGTTCGGCTGTTCAAATCTCACCGGCTCAGGGTTGACTCAGCCTTCCATCCTTCTGAGGTGGGTAAAATGAGGACCCGGATTGTTGTTGGGGGCAATATGCTGACTCTGTAAACCGCTTAGAGAGGGCTGAAAGCCCTATGAAGCGGTATATAAGTCTAACTGCTATTGCTATTGCTATTGCTACAGTATTATGTATATTTGCCACCTTGAGTTACTTATAAAGTAATAAAGGGGGTGTTAAAATCTAACAAAACAACTAATATTTATTTCTCTTTTCATGTTTCTACTTTAAAATGTGGGCTAGTGTACTTTTGAGCAGAAGCCCTAGATTCAGTGGGGAGTTAACCTCACAGTTAATCTCCTTGCTCAAGGGGATGGTTTGGCAAGTCTTTGGAGAGGTGACGAGGAAGCCAGTTTTTCAGGCTGGATCCTGCATTATTACAGGCTTTGAAGGTGAAGGGTGTTCTGGCACCATGGATCCATTACTTACACTTTTAGTTGCCTCTGCAATGAGAAGAGTCAATCCTCATCTGTTTTTCTGCTGTGTTAGACTTATGGTTCCCACAGTAACATTGTTAGGGCTGGTCCGTGTTCTTTTCTTGTCTCTGAGTGCCATTTTGGAGGCAGCGGGTTAAGCCAGAAGTGATAAGGCCTGTTGCAAGCTGGGAGCTAATTTCAGTAGCTGTGAGTGTGTGGCAATCTTGGCTCCTGTTCCTACACAGTTAATGTATGTTGGTATTATTTAGACCCACAACAATCCTGGCGGGTGTAGTAAGAAGACTTTGCTCAGGAAAGTTTTCAGGATTGGTTGCAGGGGTGGGTTCCGGCCGGCACTACTGCTGGTTCGCTCGTGTGTGTGCTTTGTGCCCGTGCGCACATGCACAGTACAATTACAATTGTTCTGCGCATGCACAGAACTGAAAAACAAGATGGAGGCACCAACAGCGCCGACCGGGGAACCGGTTCGGGGGCATGGCAGGCCTGGTCACTGCCTGTTCCAGCAACCCAGGCGCCAAACCACTACCGGTTCAGCTGAACTGGTCTGAACCCACCACTGATTGGTTGTACCCCACATTCTCTGACTGCTCTGCATTATCAAGCCCCCAGAGATACAGTTGCAGGGACTGGTGCACCTTTGCCGGGACATGCTAAAGATATGCTGCACAGCAGTTTCTTCCTTCCCTATGGTGGGGTACAGCTGACCCTTTGAAGAACAAGCCAGCCTCATATGCCTAGAGAGATAATAGAAGAAAAGAAGGGGGTTCTGTCAAGTTTGGTGCAGGACGAGTTTCGTGCGTGGTGAGAGAGGGGTGATCTCCAGCCAGGTGGAAAATTAGCTTAATTAGAAGTATGTTAGGGGTGTTGTTGTTGTTTTGCATTTAAACTGTTACATGAGTGGAAACTTTATTTTGGTGTCTATGGAGATTCTGAGTCATCCAGATCATGGTTGTCCCAAAGGTGCTTTCTCAAGAGGTAACTGGACTTTCTGTTTTTTCTTTGAAGATGTTTCGCTTCTCATCCAAGAAGCTTCTTCAGCTGAAGAAGTTTCTTTTGGTGCATCTCATAAAGTTGATTTTTGTTTCAATTGGCCAGTTGCCATCTATCACCCACCTCAGCTGGGCTGAGCTAATGACCCAACTTTCTTATTCGATTTTCTTTCTGTAATTAGCCAGACTTGTGTGGGGTGAATATTTTCCTTTCATTCTATCTGGGTTCCCCCAGAATGCTGATGTGGTGGGAGAAATCAATTTATAATGGTGGGGAGGGGGGAATGGCATCGGGGAAATCTCATCTTCCAGTCATTGATCATCCATAAGTGTGGTTACCTCAAAACAGAAGGTCCATGCTGGTCCATGAGGGTGGCTTTTTGCCCCTCAGTATACTTCAAATCACACAATGGCGGTGTGTTAGCAAGAGCTGGTCACTACACACCATGCTCAGGTAAAATTATTTTTATGTTAATTTTATTAAATATTACAATTAAAGGATAAGAACTAATACATACCGTACTAATAAAAGAAAAAACAGAAAGTCGAGAAAAGAAAAAATAGAAAAGGAAGAAAAGATAAAATATAATAAAGAAAAAGAAATAAACTTATAAAGAAATGTCTTTCCTCATAACAAGTATAAACAATTTTAGTAACTTATCAGTTTTTCTTTTCTTTCCATATCCCATCTCTATGGGAGATGGGATATGGAAAGAAAAACAAATCCTTAAAGCTTCATTATTCAGTCCTGGTCAGCAAAAATCTGTTTAGGGATACCAGAGACCATTAAGAGCAAAAGATGCATTAATCTTTGTCATGTTGCTTTATTAGAAATTAGAGTAAGCAAAATAATTGGAAGCAATGAAATAGTTGCAAGGACAACGACAAAAATGAAAAGAAAACAAGTTCTAGGTAGGACATTATTTGAAGGGACTAAAAGTTAAGATTAACTTTATATTCTTCTTTTTATTTCTATCAATCATAACTTTTAGTCCCTTCAAATAATGGCCTACCTAGAATTTATTTTCTTTTCATTTTTGACTTTGTCCTTGCAACTATTTCATTGCTTACAATTATTTTGCTTATTTGCTTATTCTAATTTCTAATAAAGCAACATGGCAAAGATTAACACATATTTTGCATTAAGATATATTTAAAAAATCAGCCAAGAGGGGCATGAAGAAGCATGAAAAAATTCTCTTTTCCAATCTGTAAAAATAAAATGTACACATTTGTAAGCAAAAAACATTAGTCATAAGAAAGGGTTTGGTTATCCTCCCACCAGACAAACTCCTAATTTCATAAAGGATTATTTTTTTAAAAAAATGATGTCGTGTATTAAAGCAGGGAATTTCAAGGATCCAGGCCAGATTTCCAGTTACTATATATTATTGCAGCTCCTTGGGGAAGAGCACATAACTGAATTTGTTAGGTGATAGTAGCAGCCTCCAGCTCACTAAATTAATGAGGCTTTTAAGAGGCCTTCGATGACTGTGGTTGCGGTGCTAAAGTAGCCTGGAGGTGAATTCCCTTAGTTTTGGACTCAAAAATGTAGATGTTTCTTTTAAAACAGTTAATTGATTGATTCAGCCAACTGGTGAAATAGATATGTGTATTTGTGCCTTCAAGTCAGTTTTGACTCCTGGAGACTGTCTGGACTGGACTAGCGAATGCTGGCTGGGGAATTCTGGGAGTTGAAGTCCGGACATCTTCAAGTTGCCAAGGTTGAGAAACACTGGTCTAGTCCCTTCAGTTTTCTTAGCAAGATTTCAGAAGTGATTTGCCCTTGCCTTCTTCTCAGGGCTAAGAGAGAGTGACTGTCTCTCTGCCCTGAGGTCCCCCAGCTGGTTTTGTGTCTCAAGCAGGACTAGAAGTCATAGTCTCCATCCTCTAGACCACTTCACCAATTTGCTTGGTAAGATGTTAGCTATGTATTCCCAATTTCTTCAGATGTATTCTTCCTATGTCAGTTATACTTTTTCATGATCTGACACTAATCATTCAGCATGTGCCAATTTATGTCAGGAAGCTTTTAAATACTAGTTAAAACCTGGCCAGATGCCCTAAATAACAACTAAGATCAGTGCACATGCTACAAACAGAAATGTTTAATTGGGTGTGATCTGTGGACATATTAACTGATGTTTTTGGGGTGTAATATTACTGCCTTAAAATTATGAGAGTTTGTTTTAAAGTGAGAGGGATAAAAGTTGAATATTGGTTTATCTGCTTATGCGCAAAAAATGTTCTCCCCTCACCAACTGCCTAGAAATTCAGAAAGATTACTGACAGTAGTTGTGATATCAGAACACACACAGCTAGGTTAGAGAAAACCTAACATCTACATTTGCTTGTCATGATAAATATATTAGTCTTTTCATTGCTTATGTTACGCAAATCTAGCTAATTTGGTTGGGTTATTGTTCAGTGTACTATTCAGACCAATATATAAATCAATTTAGTATCCAGTTAAGCATGTTGAGTGAATGTAGAGTTCTGTATTTGAATTTTAGCAGTTTTAACTCAGTTAGTTAAACCTGAATAAATCATAATTTTTATCATAACAAGATATGTATATAGAGTGATATGTTATACAAAGGAGAAAATGGAATAAACAGAAGATACAATACAATACAATACAATAGCAGAGTTGGAAGGGACCTTGGAGGTTTTCTAGTCCAACCCCCTGCCTAGGCAGGAAACCCTATACTGTTCCAGACAAATGGCTATCCAACATCTTCTTAAAGACTTCCAGTGTTGGGGCATTCACAACTTCTGGAGGCAAGCTGTTCCACTGATTAATTGTTCTAACTGTCAGGAAATTTCTCCTCAGTTCTAAGTTGCTTCTCTCCTTGATTAGTTTCCACCCATTGCTTCTTGTTCTACCCTCAGGTGCCTTGGAGAATAGTTTGACTCCCACTTTTTGTGGCAACCCCTGAGATGTTGGGACACTATTATGTCTCCCCTAGTCCTTCTTTTCATTAAACTAGACATACCCAGTTCCTGCAACCATTCTTCATATGTTTTAGTCTCCAATCCCCGAATCATTTTTGTTGCTCTTCTCTGCACTCTTTCTAGAGTCTCCACATCTTTTCTACATCGTGGCGACCAAAACTGAATGCAGTATTCCAAGTGTGGCCTTATCAAGGCATTATAAAGTGGTATTAACACTTCATGAGATCTTGATTCTATCCTTCTGTTTGTGCAGCCTAGAACTGAACTGTGTTGGCTTTTTTGACAGCTGCTGCACACTGCTGGCTCATATTTAAATGGTTGTCCACTAGGACTCCAAGATCCCTCTCACAGTTACTACTATTGAGCAAGTATACACCTATACTGTACCTATGCATTTCATTTTTCTTGCCTAAATGTAGAACCTTACTCTTTTCACCATTGAATTTCATTTTATTAGATAGTGCTCAATGTTCAAGTTTGTCAAGATCCTTCTGTATCTTAAGCCTGTCTTCTGGAGTGTTGGCTATTCCTGCCAGCTTGGTGTCATCTGCAAATTTGATGAGTTCCCCATTTATTCCCTCATCCAAATCATTGATGAAGATGTTGAAGAGTACTGGGCCTAAAACAGAGCCTTGTGGTACTCCACTGCATACTTCCCTCCATGTAGATGCAGTTCCATTGAGGACTACACGTTGAGTGCGGTTGGTCAGCCAGTTACAAATCCATCTGGTGGTGATGCTGTCCAACCCACATTCTTCTACTTTATCTAGTAGTAGGTTATGGTCTACCTTATCAAATGCCTTACTGAAGTCCAAGTAAACTATATCGACGGCATTCCTCTGGTTCAGTAATTTTGTCACTTTGTCAAAGAATGCAATAAGATTAGTCTGGCATGATCTGTTTTTGACAAACCCATGTTGGCTTTTGGCTATTACTTTGTTTATTTCTAGGTGTTAACTAATTTGTTGCTTGATTATATTTTGCAGAATCTTTCCTGGTATTGAGGTCAGGCTGATAGGTCTCTAGTTTTCTGAATCTATTTTTTTTCCTTTTTTGAAGATGGAAACATCAGCTCTTTTCCAGTCCTCTGGTAGGATCTCTGAAAGATATAGTTCAGTGGTTCTGAGATCTCATCTGCCAGTTCCTTCAGAACCCTGGGGTGTAATCCATCCGGTCCTGGTGATTTGAACTCGTCTAGGGTAAACAGGTGCTCACTTACCATTTTCTTCCCTATTTCAATTTGTGTTCCTAATATGATTTTTGTGGTGCTGTTTTTGATAGGTTGGACTGTTTTATCCCTTTGTGTAAAGACAGATGCAAAAAAAATGAGTTAAAAAGTTCTGCTTTCTCCCTGTTGCTTGTCATCTTCTTGCCACTTTCTCCCAGCAATGGACCAATTGTTTCCTTAAACTTTTTCTTGTTTTTAACATATTGGAAGAAGCTTTTTTGGGCTATTTTTTAATTTTGTGGCAAGCCTTTCTTCATTGTGAGCCTTAGCTTTCCTTACTTCATCTTTACAGGCTCAGGCTATTTGTTGATATTCTGCCTTAGTTATGTCCCCCTCTTTCCACTTTTTATATTTATCCTTTTTGTCTTTCAATTTGCCAGAGAGTTCTTTATACAGCCATGCTGGTTTCTTTTGGGAGCTGTTATTTTTCTTCTTCCTTGGTATTGTGCTAGACTGAGCTTTTGTAATCTCATTTTTCAAAATTTTCCAAGCTTCTTGAGGATTCTCATCCATGGAATTCTTTCCAAGTTCTCTCTAAGTTTATTGAAATTAGCTCTCTTAAAATCCAAGACTCTAGTTTGACTTTGTTCTACTACTTGTATTTGCATAATGTTGAATTCCAATATTGCATGGTCACTTGCCCCCAGGGTTCCTGTGGTTTCAACACCTTCTATCATTTCCTCTCTGTTAGTGAGAATTAAGTCTAATATGGCCGATCCCCTTGTTCCCTTCTCTACTTTTTGGGAAACAAAGTTATCTGCTAGGTTCGTTAGGAACCTGTTGGATCTTCCACTTGGTGCAGAGTTTGTTTCCCAGTTGATGTCAGGGTAGTTAAAATCCCCCATTACTATTGTGGTGTGCTTCCTACATACTTTAGTTAGCTGACTAGCAAAAAGTTCATCTACTTCCTCTGCTTGGTTGGGTGGCCTGTAGTATAGACCTATGACAATGCCGTTTCCCCCCCAACTTTAATATTGACCCAAATGCATTCAAGATAGTTCTCATCATTGTTGTGCTCTATTTCTGTAGAGATGTAGTTATTTCTTATATATAGTACAACTCCACCTCCTCTTTTATTTGGTCTATTTCTTTTAAATAATTTAAATCCTTCTAGCTGTATGTTCCATTTGTGGGTTTCATCCCACCAAGTTTCTGTAATGGCAACAATATCGTATCTGCCCTCATTTACTTGAATTTCTACTTCACCCTGTTTATTCCCCATACTCTGTGTATTGATGTATAGACATTTGAATCATTTGATTGATCTGTGTTTATTGTCCACATAACCTGTGTTATGCCTGACTGCTCCTATTTTCTTGCCACTTGTATGATTCGTGCACATGGTATGGCACTCACTATTAAATGCTTGGTTTTGCTTGACAGCAGGAATGATAATCTTACCCACACAAACATCTATATTACATGCACTGATAACCCTATGAGTTTTAGATTGCTGGGGACAGAAATGTTCTGTATCAATTAATTCTCTGTCCCCACTGTTCAGTTTAAATGTTTATCCAGAAATTCTGTGAATTTAATGCCAAGTAACTCAGTCCCTTTCTTGGATGGGTGCAAACCATCTCTTTTGTACAATTTTTCATTGGACCAGCTGCAGCCTTCCCTTTTACACCACTCCTTTAGCCACACATTAAATGCTGCTACACACTGGCCCTTCCCTTTTTGTTCCTTATATACTGGTAAAACCTCTGAAAAGATAAGCCTACAACCTGCACTACTAAGTTCATACCCCAAGCTCTGGAAATCATTCTTTACAGAAAGTACATCCTTTTGGGACAGATCATTTGTGCCAAGATGTATAATAGCATCAACATCACAGTCCTTACTTGCATTCTTGACTATCTTAAGAATACGCTTCTTGTCTCTGCTGGCAGTAGCAATTGGCAGACACCTGACTTATTTTAAAACCTCCATATCCTTTCCTAAATTTACATCCCTTACGATTGAATCACCAACCAGAAAGTGACTTGAATCCAACTTAAACATTTGCAGAGCAGACCAATTGGAATCAGTGGATCTACTATATCCAACTTAAATGTTTTCTATTTATGGTATCATCCAGATATATCAAATTGATCATATATTTTATTACGCTTCACTTTTCCATCACATATTGCCTTTTACCGTAACTTTCACTGACTGAAATTAGGCAGTAGGTTTTCCAGCTACATCTATTGCAAAATTCCATGGTTATTACTGCTTTACTTCTATAACGATTATCTGAGTTCTAATTGGAGAGATTTTTATCCACTCCATCTTCCCACCTTCTAGGATCTGATCATGATGGTTAGCAAAGGAAATGCAGAATTGCTGGTATGTCAGCATTAGAAATGTTAAAGACGATAGATGTTTGCAATGGGGTGGGGACTGTATAAACCAAAGAATACCAGCAATTTATTATAAGGGTACAGAAATATGTTTCGACTTAGGCTAGAAGGGTTAAATGAGGTACTCATTTAATATCCTGGAATTATTGTGATCAGTTATTGGCTGGCTGTACTCCGGCAGTTACAGATATATAAATATGCCTGTGCTTCAGAGGTCGGTTCCTACCGGTTTCGGCCCAGTTCGGCCAAACCAGTAATGGCATGCCGGGCAGGGTCACAGAACCATCAGCGACCCAGGCTGGACACTCCTCCGAACTGGTTCCCTGGTTGCCGTCGTTGCCACCACCATATTTTTTTTTAGTTCTGCGCATGCACAGAACAATTTCTATTGAACTGTGTGCATGCACGTATAGCTTGCATTCAGCACATGTATGAGCGAACCGGCAGTAATGCCGGGCAGAACCCACTTCTGCTGTGCTTGTCATGTTCTAATCACCAAATAGATCACTATTTTATACTGAATTCAGACAGAAATGCTGGCATTTAGAAGTATCCTAATAAAATACTTTGGCTGTATTTACACAACATTGTAAACTAAAATATGGTTGGTCACTTGTGCTGTGCATTGCAAAGAAAGCTGTTGTACACTATTATTTAAAAAAAATAGGAAAACAATGTGTTTGGTGCAGAACATTCCTTACATCATTGCCTATGTATTGCTGTTCATAAGAAAACTGATTTTCCTGAGAATGGATTTGATTCGTTTAAAAGATATAAAAAGGAGGAAGAAAACTGATTGCTAAGAAAATCAATAAATAAATGGACAAGAAAGCCTAGTCTCCCATTTGTAACCTAGCCGATCCTGAAGAAAATAATAAGCAAGCATTTCTGTGTTGATCTGGAGAGCATGACACTAATTTTTTGTATTATGTTTTTCTGTATCCTAGCATTTTTTTATGCATGGGGCACATTTGTAATTAAGAGCTGCAGGATGAAAAGATGGCACAGTCAGTGCTGGTACCACCAGGACCTGACAGCTTCCACTTTTTTACGAAAGAGTCACTGGCAGCTATTGAACAACGCATTGCCGAGGAAAAAGCGAAGAAGTCCAAGCAAGAACGCAAAGACGTCGATGATGATGAAAATGGACCAAAACCGAATAGCGATTTGGAAGCTGGCAAATCCCTGCCCTTTATATATGGAGACATACCTCCGGGAATGGTGTCTGAGCCATTGGAGGACCTGGACCCATATTACGTTAACAAAAAAGTGAGTCCTCTGCTGGGATTTTAACACAGAATTTGGGAAGGGGGGGGGATTCTGCAGAGTCCTCTTTAATCAATATATTGGAGGACAACTTCTATACCTCAGATTATTATCTTCTAAATATGGATTACTACTTTTGTTTATTTATCCTCACAACTAAAGCAGAGGTGGTATTCAGGAGGTTCTGACCAGTTCTGGAGAACTGGTAGTGGAAATTTTGTGTAGTTCGGAGAACCGGTAAAAAACATCTCTGACTGGCTCTGCTCCATCTATTCTCTGCCTCCCGAGTCCCAGCTGGAGGAAATGGGGATTTTGCAGTAACCTTACCCTGAAGTGGGGAGAGAATGGAGATTTTACAGCATCCTTCCCCTGCCACGCCCGCCAAGCCATGCCATACCCACCAAACCACAGAACCGGTAGTAAACACTTTTGAATCCCACCACTGAACTAAAGCATTACTTGGAGAAAATACTACAATACTGTAAACATGTTATTCCATAACCCCGCCCCATTATTGTGAAGCAGTTTTATTATATCTTTTGTATTTGCACAACTGGAGGAAAACGATTAGGGAAAAAATATTTAACAAAAGTTAAAATGACATTTGCAACAAATCTTCATTTTATAGAATTAGTGTTTTTAAATGATTGAATCTGTTTAGCAATTGCCCTCCGGTTTAGTTCTTTTCGTACCAGTAAGGATGTAAATGTTTGATTTGGTTTCTGTACTATCCTACAGCTATCTGGGTGGCTGTTTGATCTGTAGCCTTAGAGCCACCTGATTCTGGCTATAAAAAGAAAAGAAAAGAAATTCTTGCAGGCAGAAAATCCTGCTTTCAATTGAACTAAAATTAAAATAATTCTTTGGCCTGGTCATCTCCAGCCTGGTATCCTTCACATGCTCATCTCCCAGAATTCATAGCCAGAAAGGGGAAGGTCAAGTTTTCTAGGAATCCTATATGTTAACACAGCATTTGGAGAAGGCCATTGTAAGCCTTAAAGCAGAACATTATTTTTCCTTCTAATTTCTTCTATGAGAAAATATACAAGAACAGTAAGATACATGTTTTTATACCCTCAGTAGATGCATATCAAATCCTGCTCAATGAGTAGCTTCCAAAACTTCAGTCCACTTCTTTATTCTGACTAGAGCCCTTTTGCTAAGAGCTAAACAAAAAGTAAAATAAGCTTCCTTTTTATACAACTCAGTTAGCAGGTTGGTTTTTTTTAATTCCAAAAGACTGGAGTTAATATTTTTAACTCCACTGAATAGAAGAAGTAGAGGGAGTTTTTTAGCATATAATCAGGCACATAATCACCCCGGCAGACATTGGACCACATCTTTAACTTAGAATAATTAGTATGGATATGGATGACATTAGACTGAGTCCTTTAACATAGTCAAATTACTTCCTGGTCCAGATGGCATTTTCACTGCTCATACTCACTACAGGGTAGATGGGCCCATGAAGAAGATCTAATGGATTGTGATTGATTCTGGAAGGTTTCTGGTGAGTTTCATATCATCTGCTAGGCCAGTGGTTCTCAACATTCCCAATGCGACCCTTTAATACAGTTCCTCATGTTGTGGTGACCCCCAACCATAAAATTGGTGTCTCGGTTCCTAAGACCATCGAAAATATGTGTTTTCTGATGGACTTAGGGGTCCCGACCCACAGGTTGAGAACCCCTGTGCTAGGCTGTTCCACTGAGTGCCTGGTGGACATCTGGCATGAGGTGGTAATTGGGATGCTTAGTATGATTCTTCCCAAGCATCCTCTTTCTATACTGGTTGACACTGGGATTGGAATTGCAGGTGTTCTTTGTATTACTAGGACTTATGGGACAAGACGTGCAACAGTTGAAGTGCCAGTGAAGGGAAAGTAGGCTAAAATGTACCATAATCCGACTGAGCTTGAGTATAAACTACAGGTAGTTCTCATCATAACTGAACCCAAAACATCTGTCCCTAGGTGATGTGCTTATTAAGTATTTGCCATGGTTATTAAATGACTCACCAAAGTTGTTAAACAAATCTGTTTCTCCCATTACCTTTTCTTGTTGGAAGCCCCGTTGGTAGGTCACAAATGGTGATCACGACTCTAGGACAGTGGTTCCCAAAGTGGGCGGTACCACCCCCTGGGGGGCGGTGGGATGACTTAGGGGGCGGTAAGAGGCAAGGGGGGCGGCAAGGAGGTGCTAAGAGGCTTTTCGTACTCCTTTTCGTACCTCGCCTGCTGCTGCTGCTCTCTGGTTCCCTCGCTTATCTCAACCACACAGCCCAGCAGATCTCTGCCCGGTGAGTCTTCCTTTGCTTCTATTCTAGCTATCTCCCCCATGCCCCAGCCAAGGTATCAATTCTTTTCCCAAGCTATTTCCCTCCATCTGGGCTCTCCCTTGCAGAGCTCAGCCTAGCATTCAGTTTAAAATCCAGGGCAGGGGAGAGGGGCAATAGAGCAGCCAGGAGGAGGGGAAAAAGTTTTTCTTTTTTGCCAAGCTATTTCTTTTTTTCACAAGGAGAGGAGGAGAGAGGGAGGGAGGCAGAGAGGAAGGGAGAGAAAGAGAAGGAGAGAGGAAGGGAGAAAGTAAGAGAGAGAGGAAGAAAAGGAGGAAAGAAGTGAGAGAGGGGAGGAGGGAGAAAGAAAGTGAGAGGGAGAAAGATGGAGAGAGAGGAGAGTAAGAAAGGAGTGTGGGAAGGAGATAGTTGCATTTCCAACATCATATTTGGTGGAACGTGGCTTCAGTGTGGTCATCCAACTTCTCTCCAAGCAAAGAAATCGACTCCAGATTACTGAACATGATGATTTAAGACTCCTGCTAAGTGACTTAAAAGCAGACATTGGGAAACTGATATCATTTCATCAAGCCCATCCATCACATTAAGAATTTACTGAACAGTGAAGTAGTTACTAAATTTTACTGAGTTTACTAGTTACTAAGGTTCTTGATAAATGACTATCAGACTTTGAAAACCTGGTATCACTGGATCATGTTCAACAATTTTGTTGAATTAACATTAACTAAAAAGGTTTTAAATTGGATTTTGAATAAATGTGCAATTAATTGTTACAGTTTTGAATTTTACTGTTACTATCTTCCTTCCATTGTGCAAACCGCCCAGTCACATGACCCACCCCCAGCCACACCCGCCACGCCACACCCACAGAACCGGTAGTAAAAAAAATTGAATTCCACCACTGGGTGGGGGGCACTGAGGATCAGTTTGTAGCACCAAGGGTGCGGTGGACTGAAAAAGTTTGCGAACCACTGCTCTAGGACCATGATGGTGAACCTATGGCATGCATGCTGGAAGTGTCACGCAGAACCATCTCTCCAGGCACACCAGCCATCGCCCATTGCTCTTCTGGGTTCCAGCGTGCACATGCACGCTGGCCGGCTGGTCTTCGTGCACATGAGAGCGCTGGAACCTGGAAGAGCAGCTACCCGATGTGCATGTGTGCGCCAGGAAGCTGAGCTTCTGGTTTCCAGTGCATGCATACAGCAGGCCAATTGGTCTTTTGGCACGCATGCATGCCAGAAACCGGAAGACCAAGTCTATCAGTACTCGGTGCCGAAAAGGTTAGCCAACACTGCTTTAGGATGTTGCAACTATTCTAAATACATGTCAGTTGCCAATTCTGATCACATGACTAGAGGGATGCTGTGGCAGTCATAAATGCAAGAATCAGTCTTAACATTTTTAAGTACTGTCACAACTTTGAATTGTTATTAAATGAATGGTCGTAAGTCAAGGAATACCTGTATAGTCAAGCCTACCTCCTGTGACTTTAAGTGTGGGGAGGAACTTGTTTAAACTTGACTGCTTCTAGATAGAGAAATAAGAACAGGAGAAAGTCTTGTGACTTATTAGTACAAGATTTTGCTGTTAACATTGCTCACATTCTCTGTAATCTTAATTATTCAATCAGAAGTGTGTGCCTGAGGCATCACCAGCAATATTATCTAGGACTCCTTTTGATCTGTGAACTCTGATGAAGTGAATAGGGTGCTCATACCCTCAGTTTAGATTCAGTTATGGGATGAAAATGCATTTTATTCTGGTGGATGACCTTCAACACTTTGAGGAAATGCATCCATTCTGGTATTTTTTATATCTCTCAGGGGTGTTTAATACTATTAGCTAGGTTATCCTGCTAGACTGTCTAGAGCAGTGGTCTCCAACCTTGGGAACTTTAAGACTTGTGGACTTCAACTCCCAGAGTTCCTCAGCCAGCAAAGCTGGCTGAGGAACCCTGAGGGTTGAAGTCCACAGGTCTTAAAGTTCCCAAGGTTGAAGACCACTGGTCTAGAGGACTGGGAGTTAAATGTGCTGCCTTTTATTTTCTGAGGGAGCAGGTCCAATCTGTGATGGGTGGGGAATAGAAATCAAGCCATCCTGTAGTCACTGGTGAATATCCTTCCTCTCCTGCTGTTCATTATATACAGGAGACTATGAGGAGAAGTCATTGATTCATTGGGAGTGAGATACTATCAATATGCAGATGATACCGAACTTACCATCTTTCTACATCTTAGTAGGATAATTGTAATTTTAAATTCAGGGTTTTAGTTCATGGATGAGAGCTACCAGGTGACTTCTTGAAGATTAAGCCAACACTGTATCTGCTATATGCCCCAACTTATCAATTCTACACAACAAATAATACATCTCTGCAGAGGTTATATACAGTTTTTCTTCACTTCTTTCAATGGAGAACACAATCACAGTTCCCCTATCACTTTGCTTACAAAATACAGAGTATGTCCTGAAATTGGTGGAATTTGGTGGGAATCTGAAATGGAAAGCAGAATATGTTCACTACAATTTTTCCCAAACTCTAGTAAAATTAGAGTACCTATCTGTATATTGGATTTACAGAACACTCCATATATTGCATGAGTATATTTTTACAGATATTTTTGGAAGCATAACAATTTTTAAAAAGTATAATAACCACACTTACAAGGTGAAGTATAAGCATGGTGCACTATATATATCTATATCTATATATCTATATCTTTATATCTATATCTATATATCTATATATCTATCTATCAGATAGATAGATAGATAGATAGATAGATAGATAGATAGATAGATAGATAGATAGATATATAGATATATAGATATATAGATATATAGATATATAGATATATAGATATATAGATATATAGATATATAGATGATAAAGGAGGAGAGCCTGTGGCTTAGTGGTTAACACATCTGCCTAATATGTAATACAGCCCAGGTTCGAATCCCAGTAAGGGTATGGCTAGCTGATTTTTTTTTTTAGATTTAGATTTAGTTTATTTATATGCTGCCCTTTTCCCTGGGGGGACTCAGGGCGGCTCACAACTTAAAAGGGGGGGGGGAGACAAACTTTTAACATATAAGACAATACACAATTAAAACACAACATTCATACTATTCGGGTGGGTTGTAGTCTTAACCCCAGGCCTGACGGGATAGCCAGGTTCTGAGGGCTGTGCGGAAGGTCTGGAGGGTGGTGAGGGTACGAATTTCCACGGGGAGATCGTTCCACAGGGTTGGAGCTGCCACCGAGCAGGCTCTCCTCCGCGTAGTTGCCAGTCGACACTGACCGGCAGATGGAACTCGGAGGAGGCCTAGTCGGTGAGATCTAATAGGTCGTGTGGAGGTAATTGGCAGTAGGCGGTCTCTCAAGTACCCAGATCCACTACCATGGAGGGCTTTATGGGTGGCAAGTAGCACCTTGAAGCGTACCCAGAGATCGACAGGTAGCCAGTGCAGCTCGCGGAGGATAGGTGTTATGTGGGTGAAGCGAGGTGCACCCACAATCGCTCGCGCGGCCGCATTCTGGACTAGCTGAAGTCGCCGAATACTCTTCAAGGGCAGCCCCATGTAGAGCACATTGCAGTATTCCAGCCTAGAGGTCACAAGGGCATGAGTGACTGTTGTGAGAGCCTCCCGGTTCAGGTAGGGGCGCAACTGATGAACCAGGCGAACCTGGGCAAATGCCCCCCTGGTCACAGCTGACAAGTGATGTTCGAAAGTCAGCTGTGGGTCCAGGAGGACTCCCAAGTTGCGGACCCTGTCTGAGGGGCGTAGTGTTTGACCCCCCCAGCCTGAGAGATGGAATACTAGCCAAATTGGTGGGAGGGAAACACAACAGCCACTCGGTCTTATCTGGGTTGAGCACGAGTTTGTTAGCCCTCATCCAGTCACTAACAGCTTCAAGTCCCTGGTTCATCACTTCCACCGCTTCATTGAGTTGGCACGGGGCGGACAGATACAACTGGGTATCGTCCGCATACTGGTGGTATTTTATCCCGTGCCGCCGAATGATCTCGCCCAGCGGTTTCATGTAGATGTTGAAAAGTAGGGGGGACAGGACCAAACCCTGCGGCACCCCATATGTTAGGGGCCTAGGGGTCGATCTCTGCCCTCCAACTAACACCGACTGCGACCTGTCCAAGAGGTAAGAGGAGAACCACCGCAAAACAGTGCCTCCCACCCCCACCTCCCGCAGTCGTCGCAGAAGGATACCATGGTCGACGGTATCGAAAGCCGCTAAGAGGTCAAGGAGAACCAGGATGGAGGCGTAGCCTCCGTCCCTGGCTCTCCAGAGGTCATCGGTCAATGCGACCAAAGCGGTTTCTGTGCTGTAGCCAGGCCTGAAGCCAGACTGGAATGGGTCAAGATAGCTAGCTTCCTCCAAGGACCGCTGGAGCTGATGAGAGCTAAATAGCTTGAAATAGATCTATACTAGTCTCCCTTTATTTATTTATCAGCACAAATACAACATAGATATATAGATATATATAGCACCAAGTGCAGCTTCACAAGAACGCATACAATACCTTTCAGTTGTTGAGACTCATGTCCTGATTTTTTAAAAAAAGTTTTTAATGAGCTTTCCTTATTGGACAGTGAAGAACTCTGCAGCATTACTGGACTTGTCTAATCCATTGATCTCAATAGATTAAGATGTTGGGGTGGGGGAGGAAACTGCTGGGTTACTTATGCTGAAGCTGGTGAGAAACTAGTCTAAAATAGAAGGAAAGAGCTTTTTTCAGGATGTCAAAATCTAGGTTTTGCTCCTGAATTTAATCTACAATATTTAGATTTTTATCTGGTTGCATAAGTCTGGGTCCATGTTAAAAAAGGATCTGCTTAGTTGATGAGCCCACTTCGAATCATAAATAGATATGAATGAACAAAATTATATTGGGGGGACAGATAAATTACCTTCTATATTTGTAACTGCTACTTTAATAATGTCTTTTGTATATATGATAGATAGACCAATGCAGAACTCATTTTGCAGGTTCTGAATCCAATTTTCTCCATTAATTCTGTTGCTTTTTTTCTAGACATTTATAGTATTGAATAGAGGAAGGCAATTTTCCGATTCAGTGCCACGTCTGCTGTGTACCTGTTAACTCCTTTCACCCTCTTAGAAAAATAGCTATCAAGATTTTGGTACATTCATATCCTTTTCGAGTTCTTATCTCATAATGATTGAAATAATGCTATTTCTATTTTCAGTAAGTTGACTATTTAAACCATGGGGTTTTTGTTTGTTTACGTCCTGCTTTGCCCTGTTCATCTTCTCTTTTTGCCTCTTACCATTTGTTTATTTTTATTTTATTATTTACCCATTTCTGCCATGTTGCCCTCTACCTATTCATGAAAAGTGGAGCTTTAAAAATAAAGGTTAAAAGCCTTCCTTTTCTTCTTCTGTTTTTCCCCATGATTTCTTGTCTGCAGCCTCTATTTTTCTTATCCTGCTTTGAATTTTGCTTTATTAGACCAAACACCAATGATTTGGACTCTTGACCTTACGATTTTTAGATGGTTATCAGACGCTCCTCAGTAAAATCAATAAGGATATGCACCTTTTCTTAAAATTAATTCATCTGCCAATCATTCTTTCCCTGCAGTGAGATAAATGGGAGATTTGGCTTATATTGGAAGAGCCATTTCAAATTCCTAGGGCTCTAATTAGACATATCAAGACAAATCAAATTTCCACGTGAACTGAGTTGTGCCTCTTGAAAAATATCCCTGAATTTTCTACTAAATTCTCGGGATCCATGCTATATATAAATTGATTTATTAGATAGTTCACAGTTATTTTCAGACAGTTAAAAATATAAATTTGGAGCAGTCTAGAAGTTACGCCTATTGAAACTCATCTATAACTTGTAAGATGCTGCATTCTGTATTCATTCAATAAATCATGAGGCTGTCTCCTTGTTATCCACTGCATAAATGACGAACGTTCAAAAATGTTCTAGGATGCTCCATGTTGTTTTGTTCTGTATATTCTAATATCTCTCAAAACGTTGCATTGTGACTCAAGGCTATCAACTGCATCTTGACTTTTTCTATGAAAAAAAGATACAGTTGAAGTTTGCTTTATGTATATGTATATATATGTGCACAAAGGTTGTACAAGCATTCAGTACAAACTTAAGTCCAAATAGTAAATCTTTATGTTTTCCTTTTTATACAGAATTAAAATATCCTTTTCAGATAGTATGGTATGTTTTCATGTAATTTTAATATGGTGTAATTATTCTGAATCTATATTTCAGTTGATCTTGAAAATCACAAGGGAACTCTGAATACTGGTTCTTAGATAAATTAGAGCAAATGTGATGTGGAGAATAAAATTATACTACTCCATTCATCTGTGAAGTTTGTAAGATGTTGTGCAAGGCAGTTTCTCTCCAATTTTAGGCCACACAAAATATTAATGAACAGCATATGCTCATGTCAAGCAGCATAGCTTTCAGTTTTTGCAGTTTCTATACTCTAACCTCAGTACTTTGCAGTGGAATCCTATGCACATCAATCCATAAAGTCAAGTTTTATCGATTTATGTATGTCATTTTTTTTTTTTACTATTTGAAGTTGTGATACACTGGACCAGCTCCAGAGAGTGAGTAGATTCCATTGTTCTCAGCACAAACACATACCTATTTTAAAATGTCTCATGTATTCCGTGTTACTTATTCCCAGTGTATACAAATATGTATACAATTCCAGATGAATTCATATTTTTATGATTTTCGAGAGCTCTTTTTCACAAATATTGTTTTGAGCCTTACCGCCACATTCTGGTCCTCAAAGGCTACATTTTAGAAAATTCTTAATGAACAACTTGGTTGTACCTGTGTGGGGAATGAAACAGACTTAAAAGGGAAACATCTTATAAAAAAACTAAAGGTTATTAGAAGAAGGAGGGCACCTGTTCCACTCTTTACATCCCTATGAATTGTCAGGAAAGGCCTCTGGTTCTTGAACACTCCTTGGCAGAAGCCTCCTTTCATCCTAAAAATCAACCGGCTCAAAACCTTTACCACTTTGGCAGTTCATCCCAATAATCCCTTGTATACTGTTCTGAGCGCCCACTAGGAAGGTGAAATGCACATTTAATATTACCCAGCCCTTCAAATAAAGCAGCTCTCAGCATGTTTTGTTTTATGCTGCCATCATGTGGCCATTTAATGCCTCATATACAAGAAAACATTTCCTATTAAGATGGTGACAGGGAAGAATTCTAACACAAACCTTGAATTATTCTTTGCATGACTCAGCCATTACCCCAAGAAGGAAAGCAAAAAAGTCAAGATGATGGCCAAACCATCAGTATCCTAACCTTTTTTTAACACGTGACACAACAGACAATAAAAGAAGAAGGTAGGGCTTTAAATACCCGTATTTTTCAGAGTATAAGACGCACCAAGATTTTGAAGAGGCAAATTTTTTAAAAAGGTTTTTGCACTTTGCAGACCTTTTAGGTGGCCTGCACTTGTTGCCGTTTGTCTTCCGGGTGCGATTCAAGGTACTAATTATGACCTTTAAAGCGCTCCATGGCTTAGGCCCTGCGAGACTACCTACTGTCACCAGTAGCCTCCCATCGTCCAGTGCGATCTCACAGAGTTGGCCTCCTCAGGGTGCCGTCGGCCAGACAGTGTCTGCTAGCTACCCCCAGGGGGAGAGCCTTCTCTGTGGGAGCTCCTTCCCTCTGGAATGAGCTGCCCCCGGAGCTTCATATAATCCCCGACCTCTGGTCCTTCCGACGCACCCTAAAAAGTTGGCTTTTCCAACAAGTTAGCCTGGCCTGAACAAAACAAAATAAATTATTGATCATTGTTAATTTTAATTTGAATTTTTTTAAAAAAAATGTTATTGTCAATTCTAATTGGGTTTCTTTGGGATATTCTATTTAATTTTTTAAACTTTGTATTATGTCTTTCTTTAATGTTGTATGCCACCCTGAGTCCTTGGGAGAAGAGCGGCATATAAATCTAATAAGCCTAAACCTCCCCAAAACGGCCCGTTTTTCGGGTATTTTTAAAGGGCATGAATATCCTTTAGGAGGCTTGTAAAGTGCTCCTGGGCAGTGCCCCCCCCCAAACAAGGTAAAAATGTTTTCTTTGCAAAAATGGGCCCATTTTTTGTATACAAAAAGGGCATGCATAGCCTTTAGGAGGCTTATAGAGTGCTCCTGGGGCCGGGGGGGGGGGATTGAGCAAAAAATAGCCCATTTTTCAATCATTTCTGCCCTCCACAGCCCCCAGGAGCACTCTATAAGCCTCCTAAAGGCTATGCACGTCATTTTGGTGAAGGGGCTGGGGTTTCGGGAGACAGAAAATGCTGTATTCAGTGTATAAGACACACCCAGATTTTCAGCCTCTTTTTTGAGGGAAAAAGGTGTGTCTTATACTCCGAAAAATATGGTACCTGTCTGTGGCCACTTTATTTTTTACTTTTTTTGATCCTTTGCAGATACTCCTGGAATTGCTGTTCTTCTTCCCTTTGAGCAAGGCTTTCAAACAAGCAGCCCTCATGGCCACAGCACCACTTTCTTAAGCCCTTTCATTAGTGGCGGGTTCCTACCACTTCAGACCGGTTCAGCCAAACTGGTAGTGATTTGAGGGCCTGGTTTGCTGGAATCGGCAGTGACCCAGGCCTGCCACGCCCTCCAACCAGTTCTCCCTGCGGTGCCATAGGCGGTGCCATCTTGTTTTTTGCTTCTGTGCATGCACAGAACAATTTTTCTTGCACTGCGCATGCACG
Organism: Thamnophis elegans; assembly: GCF_009769535.1. Lineage (NCBI taxonomy): Eukaryota > Metazoa > Chordata > Lepidosauria > Squamata > Natricidae > Thamnophis > Thamnophis elegans. The sequence goes on along the minus strand of NC_045541.1, from coordinate 29,492,670 downwards.
CTCAGCACACGGCCACGTGCAAACCGGCAGTAGCGACTGCCAGAACCCACCCCTGCCTTCCATTAATAAGCATACAGCTGTTTTGAAGCCAGTCAAATGTTAGTTGCATTCTCCCTAAAAGTACAAAAAAAATTGATCTGATTATTCCACCAGGACTACCTTAAAGGGGTAGGGCTAGTATGAAGTTGCCTTTGGAAAGTATAACATGTAACTTTAAATCAGTTTATAGAATATTGAATATCAGACTGTATTTGAGCCTTGAAACATTAATAGTTCAGAATTATTAGTGCTCACTAATCAATGTCTTACAGAGCATAGGTTAGCTCTATAAAAATCCAGTGAATATTGAAATGAATACGATTTTTCCTCCATATCAAAATGGTCTTCCCTGGTTGCCTATCCTTTTTGTTTGTGGCCTGGTCAACTTATTTGCATTCTGGTGCTATACTGGCCACCAACATCTCGCTGCAACTACCTGATTTTACTTTTAATAAAAGAGGTAACAACTTGTTTCCATCTTTCATTTTGTAAAAATCCATATATAAAGCCAAAATACATTGTGCATGTGATAATTTTCATGAAGTGTTTTCCAGTATGTTTTCCTTAATTATTAATACATTATTCAGCATGCTTATTATGTGCACTATTTTAACCAACTGTGTATTTATGACCATGAGTAATCCTCCAGAATGGACGAAGAATGTAGAGTAAGTCAAATTTTATTTCCATTCAACATGTTAACCAAGCCAGAAACCGTGTTTTTATATGCAGTAATCAAGTGACTTATTCTAATGGCAAGCAAACTTCAATAATGAGTTTCATAACATTGTTTTTTACAAATTATGCCAACTGTCCTAGATTACAGTGTTTAGTGCCCTTTAAGATTAGGCATGGAAAATGTGATGTAAACTGGGCCTGAAACTGCGACCAATGTTCTATACCAGGAGTGTCAAAGTTGATTTCATTGAGGGCCATATCAGGGTTGTGTTTGACCTTGGGGGTGGGAGTGGCCAGGGTGGGGGTGGCCAGCTCAACATCTCTTGTGTTGGGGGCACCTGTGGTGGCCTGAGTGCTCTGCCAGTGAAAATGAGCTCCCGAGCTGTTTTTGACTGCCACGGCCTCCTGCAACCCTCTGCCATCAAAAACAACTCGGGACATGCGGCACTCTCAAGCTCCATTTTCCCTGGCAGATCATTGCGGGCCAGTCGTTTGTTGTTTCCAGGATGGCCCTGTGGGCCATGTCTAAGTACCCCACGGACTGGATCTGGTCCCTGGGCCTTGAGTTTGACACCCGTGTTCTAATCCATGGATGTCAAACTCGCTGTGTCATGTTGCGTCACATGACATTCACAATGTTTATTCCCTTCACGAAGCTGGGGTGGGCATGACGCATCCAGCCCACAGCCTGCCAGTTTGGCACCCCGTTCTATACAGTGAGTTACAGTGCACTACCTTCATTTCAAGTACTTCCATTGGCATAATTCTTACCGGTGGAGATATATGTATTTTTGAAGAGCCAAGGTGGCGCAGTGGTTAAATGCAGCACTGCAGGCTACTGCTAGATCAGCAGTTCAGCGGTTCAAATCTCACCGGCTCAGGGTTGACTCAGCCTTCCATCCTTCCGAGGTGGGTTAAAATGAGGACCCAGATTGTTGGGGCAATATGCTGACTCTCTGTAAACCGCTTAGAGAGGGCTGAAAGCCCTATGAAGCGGTATATAAGTCTACTGCTATTGCTATTGCTATTGTTATCATCTGCAAGGTTATATTTACTTCCCTATAGCTTTTATGTATATCCTTGAATATTTTATTTTAATTCCTCGCAGCTTCCTTCTGGTTTGAAATGTAACATAAATGGAACTGTTGCTCCCATCTGCTTTTTTTCCCTTTTGAATTATCACCAGGTCATTTCTTTATTCCCAGGAACAGAATTGTTTGCTATTTTAAATTTCTAGCATTGTCTCCATTTTAATTTTTTACTGGTACCTTGAAAGTGTTGTATATATAATTGTTATAATTAACAATGGTTTTCCTTTAATTTTTGTCCTGAAATTTTCTCAGATACACGTTCACTGGGATTTATACCTTTGAATCACTAATAAAAATTCTTGCAAGGGGCTTCTGTTTAGAAAATTTCACTTTCCTCCGGGATCCCTGGAATTGGTTGGACTTCACAGTTATAACATTTGCGTAAGTGTTTCGTTGTGTTCTGATTATTTCACTTTTGAAGAATTTAATAGGGAGTGATCCCAGGAGAAAAGTTTATCCAAAAAGGAAAAGTATTTTGAAAGGTTCTATAACAATAAATCTAATCTCCATGATTCATGTTATTTATTTTTTAGCATGTCAGAAGCAGTCTGGGCTATAGAGGCAAAGTAGCGTGTTTGGCCACTTGCTTATAATAATGAATACACTTCTCAAATTCCCAAATTAATTTTCATGAATAAAAAAAAATGTGATAGGTGCATTGACTTATTTAATTTGAAGGTCAGGAAAGCATATTAGTAAATACAAGGCAATTGCAACAAAGGGAGACAAGGTGTTAATTAAAGACCCCCCCAGCAAGTAGCCTAAGCTCTGCCTCAATTCTGAATAACTGTGGTTTAATTCTACAGGTATGTAACAGAATTTGTAAACCTAGGCAATGTTTCAGCTCTTCGAACTTTCAGAGTATTGAGAGCTTTGAAAACTATTTCTGTAATTCCAGGTAAGGAGTGGCTTGGCGAAGTGCCAGGCCCCTGGTATTTCCAGCTGTTTTTTGTGTGCTGTCATTGTGTTTGTGTGTGAACTCCCCTATTACAGATATGTGACAGAGTTTGTGGACCTGGGTAATGTCTCAGCGTTGAGAACATTCAGAGTTCTCCGGGCATTGAAAACAATATCAGTCATTCCAGGTGAGAGCTAGGTTAAACTCAGAGGCTGACTTTTTAGAACTCCATGGAAGATAAAATCACCTTTTTAGGCATAAGCCATGTTGCTCACTGCACAGTAGAAGCAAAAATAAAAAGCAAGAATCGAAAACATTGCTTTCAGTCTAATGTGATTCTTTGCTTTTTAAATATTTCAGCTTTAAGTTTTGTTTCCAGTCCAGCCTTTGTGTTTAACACATTCTTGCATGAGACATTTGCAGTAGGTGGCTATACGATTTGCATCTTATGACATCAAGCTTTCCACTTTTAAATTAAAGGCCAATATAGTGAGGCTTTCATGTTGATGCAAATTTTATCATTTTTTGCAGGCACTTCAGACAAGCTTGCAATCTGTTGTTTATATACTTTTTTAAAAAATGCAATGTGTTAAATATGCAGAACACGAAATATAGTATGGGCCATGCATGGGGATTTCCTAGAAGTTGTCTGTCTTTTCCAAACCATCACCTGTTTTATACTATAAGATTTAATCCAGTATCATTCAAACAGCCTATATCATATACATTTATTAATAAACATAAACAGAGGCACATTGTTGAATACTTTACAAAGTGATCTCACAATAACGGTTTGGGCAAGAAACACAGCAGGTGAAAATAATGTGCTTTTCCATAGAAATATAGCATGGATAGCAAAATCATATTTTTTTGCTTAGGCCAAGCGTTCCTCTGATTACATACAATGTATATTTATCTATAAATATAGATCTATTTTATTTGTGTATAAAATTTGAGATCAGCCTATACTTAACAGCTTCTCATTCATGTTCATAGGCAATCAGGCTTTTCATGAAACTGTCACAAAGACAATTCATTTCATTGCCATACTGCATGAAAAATTACTTGAATCAATGCATTCTTAAGAAATCTTGAACACTATATCAAAACTGCTTTCTTTTTTCTTTATTGGCTTGCAGGCCTGAAGACAATTGTAGGGGCCCTCATTCAGTCTGTGAAGAAGCTCTCAGATGTCATGATCTTGACCGTGTTTTGTCTGAGTGTATTTGCACTAATAGGGCTCCAACTTTTCATGGGGAACCTGAGGCATAAATGCCTGATTTGGCCACCGGACAATTCTACTTATACAATAAACATCGTTTCCTATTCAATAGCTCAATGGGAGGAAAACGGTACCTTTGTAAATACGACAGTGACCACTTTTAACTGGGAAGAATATGTCCGTGATGACAGTAAGAACTAGAGATTTTTTAAATTTATTTATAAAATTTATTGGCTGTCCATCTTACCAATAGGGTAATACTGGGCAGCTTACAGTTACTTCTTAGTTAAAACATAGAATGTTAAAACCAAACCTTAAAACTTACATATTCTTTATGTTTTAACCTTTCTTCCAAAAGTTATCCTTAGCAGAAATGGTGCATTGTAAGCAAATGCTATGGTTGGTTTGCTATGTTATTCTGTTTCCAACCCAAGGAATATTGGTTTTGCTCTTTTCTACTGCAGGTAGTCCTTGACGTATGACCACAATTGAGTTCAAAATTACTGTTGCTAAGCAAGACATTTGTTAAATAAATTATGTCCCATTTTACGACCTTTCTTGGCACACATGTTAGGTGAATCACTGCAATTGTTAAGTTAATAAATAGTTGTTAAGTAAATCTGGCTTCTCCATTGCTTGTCTCCATGGCTTGTGAGAAAATTGCAAAAGGTGATCATATGACCCCAGAACACTGCAATCATCATAAATATGAGTCAGTTGCCAAGCGTCTGAATTCTGATCATGTCACCATGGAGATGCTGCAACCGTTATACGTGTGAAAGCGGTCATAAGTCACTTTTTTCAGTGCAAGCAGTCACTAATTGAACTGTTTTAAGTTGAGGACTACCTGTATTAGTATAAACATTAAGAAAATATGTTAAATTGTGGTTTAAATTGTGACAAATTGCATTTTGTACATTCTTATATTGTGGATGACTTAAAAAAAAATAGCGAGACATTCCAGAAAGATTGCCATATGAGTTTAATAAAACACAAACAAAAAAGTATGATTTGGGAGCCTTTAAAGGCCTTTCCTTTTGCTGATTTTGCTGAAATACTATCCAGCCATTCTTCAATCTGCAAAAAGTGATGCCAGCATGATATTCCTGACATCATGGCTATTGTGCTTCTCTTGCTTCTGCTCCCAGTCACTTAGATCTTCCTTCCAAAACGGGAAGAGAGCACGTGAGTTGGGAAACCACTGTCTCCAAGGGTAAAATCTAATTGCTAGAAAAATTCTACTCACTCTGACATCCAGCTAAAAGCAAAATGTTGAGATTGGAGATGGGGGGGGGGGACGAGGAGGACATCCTTCAATGACCCAATTGGAGGTCACCGGCCTCCCTTAGGACCCAGGATGTTTCTTCAGATGAGGTCTTGTTCCATTTTTCCAATGATGAAAACAAATTTGATCTGGCTTTAGCTGGCCTCTGTGACCATCTAGCACTGAACTGAAGGCTTGCTTTCTCCTCAACAGATAATGAGTAGGCCACTTGGATATGAGGATGAGGAGGGCATGTGGGAGGCCACGTCCGGGCTGTTCATTTCTCTGAAAATTAAGGGTGGCAAAGCCTAATGTTTTTTGTACACTTTAAGATTATCCTTAGATGACATCAGAATACAGGAAAACATTTATACAGCTATTGCAAGCACTCATCGGCTACCAATGGCTTGGCAACATCATACATAGGGAGGAAAAAACGTTGCCAGGGGGGAAAAATTGGCATAATTAGATGCAATTGAAAAATATCTGAAGATTTACAGATTTGTTCTGACATGTAGATGGACACCAAGTCCAGCAGATGCAAAAATGAAAAAGGCTCCGGTGTGACCTTTTTAGACATTGCTGTCAGTTGTAGCATTAGTGGAAAAGCAAGGTCCCTCTGGGTGCTACATTGAACAAACAGATCAGACTTTAGGCACACAAAAATTAATGGACACACGTTTGACAACAGGACTCAAAACAAGGAGAAAGTAATCTCAGAGGATTTTAAACTCCCAGGATATTGATTACCGATCTCAAGGTTACTATTTTGGAGCAAAGAAATGATTCTCCATAGAATGAGAGGCTGCTGAATTCCCCTATGTCAGGCTGTTGCACAAAGTCTTTACAAACAGAGGAGTGTTTAATGCATTACAATTCTTAACTGTAATCTGTTACACATACAGTCTGCATCTGTATAACCACTCTTCTCCTCTCCCTCGCGTCTTGCTTATTCCAATCTTACATCAGTTTAATCACCCTACGCATCTCATGAAGAACATTGTAGCTTGTGCCTTTTAATAAAATTGTTAGCATTTTAGCTTGAAACAGCTAACCTACCAGACTTCGTTTTTTTTTTAACTAATAGGCTAGCTCAGTATTTCTCCTATAACATTGTTGTAATGTATTTGTTAGTCTTTAGGATTCCACAAGTCTGTTTAGCTTATTTGTGCTAACAGTGACTTTTAGTGTAAGTAAATATAGCCAATTCTCTTTCCAAATAGGTCACTTTTACTTCTTGGAAGGACAAAATGATGCTTTGCTGTGTGGCAATGGTTCAGATGCAGGGTAAGAGAATAATCTGTTATATATATATTGTTATTTATATATAAATTATTTGTTTGGAAATTGCTACTGAAATGATGGTAAGGGTAAACAGTTTAACACTTCTCTGAAGTGTTTCAAATTTGATAATATGAGGGTGGGGCAGACCTTTGCTGCTTAAATATTTGCAGCTAACTTTAAGCTGTAAATATTGGAGATGGAAAGAGCTATGAACCATTTCTTCACTTCTTTTTATCAGTCTAACTTTATTTATCTTGAAACTTGGAAATTTCTAAAGTCAAAATAAGCCTCTTTCTTGGTTTCTGGTCTTTAACTGTTATTTAAAGAGGTATTGTTCTGGTAGGACTGCATCTTATGATACTGCCTTAAGGATGTAGCTTAACCAATCAATAATTTTCCCTAGTTAATATTAAAAACAGACCTTTCTCAACTTGTTGTCCTCCAATGTTTTGCATTTTAACTAGTTTAATCCTTCATCCCACATTGCCAAATTAAAATCCATCATTTTGGAGGGCATCAAATTGTGGTCAGTCTTTGTGTGTAATTGGTATTCTTGGATGGTTTCATAATACATTTTCAAGTGAGTATAATTTTCATTCTATTGAAAATTAACAGGCTGCTTGCTCAAGCCTCAGTCTGTAGTAAAGCATACATTGATTAGGATAATCTTTAAAAATGGCAATTTTTTCCTTTTTCTAGTCAATGTCCAGAAGGATATATGTGTGTAAAAGCTGGTAGAAACCCCAACTATGGCTATACAAGTTTTGATACCTTCAGCTGGGCCTTCTTGTCACTATTTCGGCTGATGACTCAGGACTTCTGGGAAAATCTTTACCAACTGGTGAGGGTCTTTGTAAGCAGGAAGTACCAGTAGTAGCACTGAGGCTGATGGTGTAAAGCAGCATTTTAATATGAGCACCTGAATGAATTGCAAACAAAAATTTACAACTGTTATGCCACGATGAACTGTTTCTGAAGCATAACAGTTGTATACTCAAATGCTCAAATAAAGAACTTCAAAGTCTCCTTATTTCATTGAGAGTTAAATGTATACAACAAGGTCTTAATTTTCATCACATGAGAGCCATCTAGGCTTTACTTGGCATACTGAGGCCTGTGTTCCAAAATAGGTGGGACTCCAAATTGGTGATCATTTTGAGAGGTTGAAGAGTATGGGAGACAAGGGGTCTGCAATCATGAGGCATTTTTTCCCTTTTGATGTCCAAATTCTCCACAATGTAAACAAGTACCCAATACTTGTCCCTATCCTCTGTGAGTGACTTGCTGGTCAGAAAAGGAATAATGATAGGTTACATGCAGCCAGAACTTTTTGCATCAGTGGTATCCAACTTTGGTAACCATTTTGGCATGAACATTGGAGCTCTTGGGCAACAGAGAACCATTCCAACTTCCCTTTCTCAAAGGAATAGCAATAGCACTTAGACTTATATACCATTTCACAGTGCTTTCCAGCCCTCTCTAAGTGGTTTACAGAGTCAGCCTATTGCCCCCAACAATCTGGGTCCTCATTTTACCCACCTCAGAAGGATGGAAGGCTGAGTCAACCTTGAGCCTGATGAGATTTGAACAGCCAAATTGCAGTCAGCCGGCAGTCAGCAGAAATAGCCTGCAGTACTGCACTCTAGCCACTGCACCACCACAGCTCATGGAACTTCATGTTATTAACGCCTATAGCCATAAAGATTGCTGAGATAGGGATTCTATTACCAGGAAATACCAAGGAAAAGAACCCACAATGTCATGGAGTGCTGCAGTCCCTTACCTGATACCAGGAGCTATTACTGGATTGTGGGAGCCTTCCTGTTGGTTTTTCCACCCAAGACAAACATTACTTTCAGGGTCAGCAACTTGAAAACTTCAAATGTTCTCATAAGCCCTAATAGCTCTCATAATTCTTATAGCTCTCATAAGAGTAAGGTAACTTGGCTATCTGCAGGGCACCATGTCATCTATTCCTACATTGGCCCTATAAATAATTCATTTCACAAATCAGATAGAAGTGAAGGGGCAAGATCCTATTCTCTGCCCAGTTAAACGTCCTCCAGATGAACTCCATAATCTTCAGACAGCATCTCATGGATAGCTTTTTTTAAAGGAAATGGGAAGAAAAAGCTCTTAAGTGAGTAAGAGGAAGTGAAATAGAGAATGTTGACCAGCATCCCATTGCTCTCTACAAAACATAGTTTTGCTGGTTGTTTCAGTGTATTGCCTATGCTCCTACTCACCATACTGCTCAGTGTAGTCTGTAAAATGCCAAACAGGTACATTAGAAGCAACCATAATATTGCACAAGTACAGAAGTATGGGCTATATTTATGCAACATCTTTGGCAGGGTCAGGTAGCAAATGCACTTGCTTGAGGGACATGCTGAGTTTGGTTAGTGTTCATCTTCATTGTGACTTAGCAATTGGTTATAAGGTGAAGTAAGTTAACCTTAACACACCCTTCCTAATTTGGTCCCTAGCCAGTAATTTTTGATGTTATCTTGAAACACAGCTGAGTGAAGCAAAGGTTGATAATCTTTACTTCCATTCCAGTTATTACTGAACTTCATTTTTTATTGTTCCCATCATTGGTCACCCTAGCTACTGATGGTAAGAGTTGGAATTAAGTAATGCCTGTAGGGCCATACATTCTTCCCTGCTGTCTTATTGTGCGTGTTGACAGAATTGGAAAAGCCTCAAGTGGAATGTCCCAGTTTTCCTTAATCATTTCTTTATGTTTAAGATAGCGGAAGTACCACTGTCTCAGTGATGAAGGGAGGTGTTTTCCAGCTGTACTAGCTCAGAAGCCCAAATGTGTCTTATCTATGATAGTTACAGCAACTAGGTTTATTTGTAGATTAACATGCAACCTTGTACATAAACTCACACACATTTAACCAATAAAGTCTCATAAAATTAGAACACTGTTTGTCTTATGCTCACTCTCTAGACTATAAGAAAAAAGGAGGCTAATATGTTTGGGAGGATTGTTTTAAAACTATTGATTCTTTATTTTCTTTTATAGACTCTACGTGCTGCGGGCAAAACGTACATGATCTTTTTTGTCCTGGTGATTTTCTTGGGTTCTTTCTACCTGATCAACTTGATCCTGGCTGTTGTTGCCATGGCTTATGAAGAGCAGAATCAAGCCACCATGGAAGAAGCTGAGCAGAAAGAGGCAGAGTTCCAGCAGATGCTGGAACAGCTGAAAAAACAGCAAGAAGAGGCTCAGGTTACTTAATGAGTGGAACACAACTTTTATGTTTTGTCCTGTACATAGAAAAGATGATATGTAAAGTCATGGGTTCATTATATCAAATTTTGTGACTTCCAGCTGTTTGACTCCAGGGTTATGGAGAACTAGAACATTTCAAGATGTCAACATCTAGTAGGCATGAGTATACATATATTCAAAGTTATGTACTGATGACCATTGGAGTAGGAAGAAAGTTACCATGTGTCTTCCTTCTTTTGTATCCCATAATATTGAATGATTTGAGGACAGGAAACTAAAAACTTGGTGCATCAAGTCTCCAATAGAAATGTACCTATACAAAAATTAAAACTCCTTGTCCTCAAAAATTGTTCTCCCGAAAAAGAAAACAAAGGAAGCATTGGACCCTAAATATTACTGGTGCCTTTTCCTTAAAAAGGCACTTCTGTCTTGAGGCAAAATTTCAACTAATAGCGCTAAATGAAACTCTGTTCTTCCTATAGTTTCAGAATGAATAAAATATCCCTCCATCAGAAATAAAATATAGTTAATGTTAACATAGTTAATGAAATTTAGCCACAACAAGGGAGGAAACTGGAATACACAGAAATCTTGGAGCAAGAGAATTGCATGCATCACTTCAGCCAGAAGTTATTCACCCATGCTTTTTATTCACCTCTTTGCCCAGGAAGGCTGTATTTTAGTGATTCCCCAGTCCTTTGTGCTCAATACTGTACTTCTCACTATAGCAAAAACGATACAGCGAACTAAACAACTATCTCTCAATTGAGAGGTAGTGGATGAAAGCAAAGACTGGCATTTCAAGTTTGCCATAAGGCTTTCTAAATTGTAGATCTCCTGGAGGTTCAGAGCAGCGCCCTTGATGGAAAATTTTTTAGCCTGACATACTGAGGTAAATTTAATGAGATCAAGGCTTCATATTCATTTAAACATGCCATGTTATTTGGCAAGTTCCTTTTTCCTTGAAATGTAGGCTTACTATTATAAGCATCAAAGTCACCTGATTTTTTTAAAAAAACCTATCAATTAACATATCGGTATGATGTATCTTAAATGTACTTAACTTTCAGGCAGCAGCTTTAGCCGCCGCCGCTGGTGAATCGAGAGAATTTAGTGAAATTGGTGGTGTAGGTGGGTTCTCAGAGAGCTCTTCAGCAACATCAAAGTTGAGTTCCAAAAGTGCTAAGGAGAGGAAGAATAGACGGAAAAAGAGAAAACAGAGAGAACAGTCTGAAGGAGATGAAAAAGACGATGAATTTCACAAATCAGAATCAGAGGACAGCATCCGCAGAAAAGGCTTTCGGTTCTCTATTGAAGGGAACAGATTAACCTATGAAAAAAGATTTTCTTCCCCACACCAGGTATGGAGAATATACGTGGACTAAGTAAATCTGAAAGCTCAACGCACATTTCACTACTGTACTGTGTTTCCCCGAAAATAAGACAGGGTCCAGCTGCCAGCAGAGCAAACAACCATAGAGCATATGCCCAGAGTGGCCACTGCCGGAAGACTCGATTTGGAAGCTGCAGAAAAAGCCATGTGGTGGTGACAGTGGTGGAGGTGCCCTGACTCTCCGGAGTGAGCTGGGCCATGCATCGTGAGACTGGCAGGCGTGTGAGCGAGAGCGGAACAGCCGCTCGCGCAACCCCCCCTCCAGCCATGCAGAGTGCCATTCACTGCCATTTCAAAGGCGCCAAGCCGCAGGAGCCAGGCGGCAGCGAACAGGCGCTCACGCAGCTTAGTGATACCCCTAGATCAGCGAATGGTGCTGTGCCTGGCTGGAAAGGGGGTTTGCCGGGTAGCTGCTCATGAGTGTGGTCGCATAATGGCTGCTCTGCTGCTTTGCTGTGACAGCGCAACACATCCATTCGCCCATGAGGCTGTGCCCAGCTCTTTGGGAGCAGCCGCCTGGCAACCCTCCTCTTCAGCTGGGCACAGAGCCACTCACCAACCTAGCGGTATCCCGAAGGCACTAAGCAACGTAATCACCTTTGCCTTCCCCCCCGGTTCCTGTGGCTTGGCACCTTTGGGATACCGCTAGGTTGGTGAGCGGTGCTCTGTCTGGCCAGAGGTGGGGGGTTGTCCAGGGGACTTATTTACAGGGGAGGGCTTATATTTTTGCCCACCAGAAAAATGTGGCATGGCCTTATTATCAGGAAACATGGTTGGAGTTTGGATCACTTTATGGGCTATGCCTCAATTAAATCCTAGGTTTCTTATTTCCCTTTTTCTTCTCATGGGTCTTCTTAGTTGGTTACTTTTTGGTATGTAATTGTGCAGAATTTCAATTCATTTCTATGTTTATATTAATTTATGTGCAAGCCTCAAGAAAAAAAAACTTACTGAGTAAAATGTAAAGCAATTCTTTGAGGTACTCCTTAAATGAGAAGAATATGCCTCAATCTCCTGTCAATTTTTGCCATTCTTGTTTGTGTTCCTCTAGCCTTATTTCCTGCTTGTTTAAAAGAAGAGAATAGCAAGGCAGCAGCTGCAAAGAGAAGGAACAGTGAATGCTAGAGAGCTCCAGGAATGACCAGTGGCCTCTTAAAAGGGGTTGGGGGGGCTTGGCTGGTTCAACAAAATACCAACCTTTGGTTTGCACAATAAAGCAAATGCCAAGAAGAGGCAAGCAAGGATAAGTCGGGGTTTTACTAATTTTATTTTTCACATTTCTGAACCGCCCATCTCCCTCAAAGAAGGATCCATTATGATTTATTATATATAGAATGTAAAGCCAAGAGAAATAGTGGCACTAATTTAGAAAGTATTTAATAAATATTTATTTAATATTTAAAAAATAAAAATGGATGTTGTTCCTGTACTCTTGAGAGACACCAAAATATCTGTGTTCATTCATTTCCTTATATTTAAGAAGGATCTTTAATTTTCCCATCGTCTTTCAACCTGTTTATGGATGTTTCTGATCTTGCATTCCCTTACAGTCTTTGCTGAGCATCCGCGGATCGCTGTTTTCCCCCAGGCGCAGCAGCAAAACGAGCCTCTTCAGCTTCAGAGGCCGGGCAAAGGATTTTGGATCGGAGAATGATTTTGCTGACGATGAGCACAGCACTTTTGAAGACAACGAGAGTAGGAGAGATTCCCTCTTTGTTCCTCACCGGCACAGTGAGCGTCGCAACAGTACCATCAGTCAGGCCAGCCGATCATCTAGGGTGATGCCTATCCTTCCAGCAAATGGGAAGATGCACAGCACTGTGGACTGCAATGGGGTGGTTTCCTTAGTTGGTGGGCCTCCTCCTCTTATGTCACCCACTGGGCAGCTTCTTCCTGAGGTAATAAGAGATCTGAACAACTATCTTGGCTCAAGGACTAGGCCAAACTTTGCCTAGCATGTGAAGAAGTTTGGCTAATTTTGACAGGGAGGTACTTTCGGGAATTTTAAGGGATGGAATGGGTTCTTTATGCACCTGCAATACTTAAGGCATTCATTTGGTCTGTTAAATTAAAGAGCCGAGACGGCACAGTGGTTACAGTGAAGAACTGCAGGCTACTTCAGCTGACTGCTAGCTGCAGTTCAGCAGTTCAAATCTCACCAGGCTCAAGGTTGACTCAGCCTTCCATCCTTTCGAGGTGGGTAAAATGAGGACCCAGAGTGTTGGGGGCAATAGGCTGACTCTGTAAACCAGTTAGAGAGGGCTGTAAAAACACTATGAAGCGGTATGTAAGTGCTATTGCTATTGCTAAATTCCTCCAAGCTTGCGAAAAAGCAGAAAAGGGGGATCAGAAATCCCAAAAGGGTTGGTGGTAGATTCCTGCAATGGACAAAACAGCATTGATTTGAAATTTAAATTCAGATCTACATGCACTTTGGCATCATAGCAATTTAAACTAGAAATGCACTTGGCTACTATACTCGCATGTAAATTAAAATAAACTTTAAAAAAGCACCTCAAATAGACTTTCAGAAGAATGCAGTATCCTGTTAAACAGCATTGATCCTGTTAAGCTAAATTGCAGAGCTTTCCTATAATAAGGAATCTAGCATAGAAAAAATATTGATCATAGGGTGAACTCAGAGAATTTTCTTTCAGCTTTTTGAAAAGAGTCATATCATCCCAGGTTATTCCAGCTGTATTCTGTAAACACTGGGTGGTTTCAGGTGTTCTGCTTCTCTGCCAGTGAGGTTTTGTGTGGATGTACTTCTACTGTTTTTATTATTTTGGGGAAAAGGAATACTGTTTGCCTATTACATTCCGCCAGGAGTGGGTTGCTGCCAACATTACTTCCGGTTCGCAACACATGTGCATGCATGTGCATGCATGCGCCAGATGTGCGCTGTGCGCACATGCACTCTTCAATGTAAATTGTTCTGCATACATGCCAAAACAATGTACAGTGAACTGCGCATGTGCAGTCACTAAAATCCAAAATGGCAGCAGCCAAGTAGCAGTGAGGGAACCGGTTCAGGGGCGTGGCAGGCCTGGGTTGCTGCCGGTTCTGCGACCCAGGCCTGAATACCACTACCGGTTTGGCCAAACCAGGCCGAACCGGCTGCAACCCACCTCTGCATTCCACCTCCTCTTTCATTCTTGGTGTTGCCATCTCTAAGGACAGGACTTAATTTGTCAATACTGCCATTTTCTTGCAGTCCTAGTTTACCTGGAGGTTGTTATCAATCTCCATGTCTAACATCCCCCTACACTCAGAGTTTAATGCTTTTTCAGAAGACTGCTAGATTCACATTCAGAAATAGCCCAAGTGACAAAGCCAAGCCCAAAGCAACTGCAAACTATTAGGCAATTTGATTGGTAGCTCAGTGTCCTGTTCCAGGCTCCTGCTCCACTTTGGGGGGAATGGTTGCTGATAGCTTCTTTACTGTAAAACAGTGTTTGGTAGGATGGGAAATGAAGGTAGGGAAATTGACCAATTGCTTTCCTAAACCTACCTTTCATCAAAACAGTAAGAGCAACATTTATCACCAGCCATTTTACTTTGGCAAAATAGAGCTTGACATTTGAGACAGCAAATTTTATTCAGATATAATTTTTCTGGCAACTCAGAGGCCAGTGATTAGTTCCTTAATGTGGCCATCTGACTAGGCATATAGACTGAGGAGATTCAAAACATATAGTTTAAATAGAGGAATTTTGTTTCATTGTGTTCCTGTTCAATGGTTGTAAGCCCAACTTGGAACACTGTGTTAACATGTTCAGCAGTTTGTCATGTAACTAAATCAAAGAAACATTAACATTAAAGGGCAACGGAGATCTAGAACTCTCTTGAAGTGAGATTAAGACATTCAATATTTCTCCCTAAAGGATACCAGTCAGTAGCCATCTTTGTTTTTAGTCCAGAAGAAAAACACTGTTGTTGATGATGATGATGATGCATTGCTCTGATGGGAATGTTCTCATTAAAAAAAAATGTTCCTAAAGAAAGAAAATTAGGCTGAGAATACTGTATTTAACTCAAGGGCAGTGTCAGAGCAATGCTGCTTCTTCATAATGTGTCATTCCAACTGCTTCTGATTTAAAAAAAAAAAATGAAAATCCAGGCTGCACAAATTCAAATGGCCACTAAATGGCAGCAAAAATGCAGAAAAGGGACCCTTTGCTGTCATGTCCAGATTGTGCAGATTTATACAAAGTAGATCTACCAAGTAGTAGCTGTTGGCATTAGCAACAGTTGCTAGAAAGGATAATGATGCTGACCCGTGAGCTTCATACCAGACTTTTGTTTATCTGCTCTGAAAAAAGCCTCTCCTCGTTTTCATACTATAAAAACAGGGTGGAGACATGAAAAGGGGGAAATTATAAGCCTAGTGCGCAATAAATTTGAGCATTATAAATGGAAGCTGATGTAACTTTTTATTTGTATGCAAATATAATTAACTAAACCCTTAAAGTCCTTAGATAAATCCTTAAGGCATCTTTAAATGGATTGCTTCCTTAATTAGGAATATTTGAGCTGAAGGAGTCCAGATGACAGATGGCTACAGAGCGTTAATATTTTCAGTAACTACTTCTGGGCAAACTTTTGCAAACAAGGATTGAGCCAAGATGCACCAAGCTTGATAATAGAAATGATTGTTCAAGCCAAATTATCTCTCTGACTCACTTTTTATGTGCGGAAAATGTATCAAAGAATTGAATATTGCTACCTTTAGTATTCTGTTCGGTTTTGTTTAGTAGTCTATTTCTACAAGTCAAAGAATAACCATATTCTTCCAATTCATATATCCTATACTTTCAGGGTACCACCACAGAAACAGAACTAAGAAAAAGACGCTCCAGTTCCTACCACATGTCAATGGATTTTCTCTCAGATCCTACTGCAAGGCAAAGAGCAATGAGTATAGCTAGCATACTTACCAACACAATGGAAGGTAAGCATCCCATGTAAACAACGCTTCTAAAATTCAGAGGGCAAAATCTGAATTTCCATTTTAAAAACAAACATCTTCATATTCATTAATTTAAATGTTATTGATTTGTTGATGGCTGTTGATTTTTGTTTTCCCAATATAAACTGTTTCTTTGTTACCAGTACAGTATAATGTTAAGACCTAATATTTTTTTTTTAATAAAGACACCAGATTTGTTCTTCTAGGAGAAAATTCTAAATATTCTAATCTTCTGGATTATTTAGTTCAAAGAGCCAGTCAAATGGAGCAGAACAGTGCTTCTTTTTTGCTTTCAGTTTTCTCTGTTTAACTCGGATTTTCATGCTGCAACAATTTCTTCAGATAAAACAGGGTTCTAATTAGATCTTCCCTACTCCAGTTTTTCATAATGTTCAAATGCAAATGTAACAGCAAAGCACAGGTTACCGCGAATATAAATATGATTTGCAAATCACATTTCTGTGAATTGGCACAGATTCAGGCATAACACCAACCATGTGTTGGGTATGTGGTGTCAGATCAGAGTGTAGTCCTATTTCCTAAATGCCAATTGAAACTCTTAACTACAGTTGGCCTTTTGCCAGAAATGATGTGTTTTGTTTCAACAAAGATGCCTGCAATTTACCTTGATAAGGGGGTTCCTGTTGCCTCATCACGTCAGTGTAATCTTTTACCTCTTCCTCCTCTTTGACTCATCCTGCACTTGCAAAAACTAGAAGAGGGGTCAGGATATATAGATAGATAGAAGCTCCTCTGACACTTCCATGTACAGAATCCTCTTTCATAGTCTGAAAGTACCAGAGAAGGTTGCAGAGAAAAAAATCTTCTGGTGGACTTTATAGAAGTAATGCAGCCATTTTTCTGCACTGATACAAGTAAGGTGGAGCTGTTTCATGAAGGAAATTTGGATGGATTCTCCTCTCAGAACTTTGTCAAAACAAGGCATCTCTCTGCCCTAAATTATAGTCAAGCAAGTCATGGATATGTGGCCACCAGAGAGGAAGACAGAGGAACATCCCTTGTCCCCATTGCACACCAAAGAAAAATATTGCTAACATGCCTCTTCTTTTCAATCCATGTTTACGAGGTGGCGCAGTGGTTAAATGCAGCACTGCAGGCTACTTCAGCTGACTGCAGTTCTGCAGTTCGGCTGTTCAAATCTCACTGGCTCAGGGTTGACTCAGCCTTCCATCCTTCTGAGGTGGGTAAAATGAGGACCCAGATTGTTGTTGGGGGCAATATGCTGACTCTGTAACCCGCTTAGAGAGGGCTGAAAGCCCTATGAAGCAGTATATAAGTCTAACTGCTATTCCTATTGCTATTGCTATTACTAAAGAATAGTTGTTTGCATTTTTCTGGCCATTTGTAAAAAAATAAAATGAGTCCTTGGTCCATAGGGAAGTTGTTCCTAAAATCCTCGTTCGTGTTGGTTTCTTAATGTATGTGTTGAATGGAAAAAGTGGCTAGCTTTTTGAACGTTTCTCTTTCCGTATGCTTTCTTTTCACTCTTTCTAGAACTTGAGGAATCCAGACAGAAGTGCCCTCCCTGCTGGTACAAATTTGCTAACATGTGCTTAATCTGGGATTGCTGGGCTCCTTGGCTGAAAATAAAGCATATTGTTAATTTGATTGTGATGGATCCGTTTGTGGACCTTGCTATTACCATCTGCATTGTTTTAAATACTTTGTTTATGGCAATGGAACATTACCCGATGACTCAACAGTTTAATAATGTGCTCTCCGTTGGAAACTTGGTAAGTCTTCCGCAGTCCCATAAGAGAGCAAAGAATTATATTTATTGGACAGATTACTGAATTTTTGGACTCTGCTTAGATCTAGCTTAAGTCATTCAAGGGGGTTCCATTCAAATCAATATACCAAGACTGAAATCCGATTGATTTTAATACTATTAATACTATTTTTAATTCTAGATATGAAGCTGAAGTGCAAGGAGGGCATGAGATCTGCTGCTTACAAAATCTGGCAATTTCTAGAGCCGTGATGGCGAACCTATGGCACGCGTGCCACAGGTGGCACACGAAGCCATTTCTCAGGGCACGCGAAGCAATGCCCTGTCAGCTGGCCAGTACACATGGACGCACTGGCCAGCTGACTTTGGCCTTCTTTTGAGGCTGTTTTTCGCCCTCCGGAAGCTTCCCTGAAGCCTCCAAAGCTTCCAAGGCAAACCAGAAGTTCGAGAATGGACTTCCGGTTTGCTCATAGGACCATTTTTTGCCCTCCAGAGCCTTCAGGGAAGCCTCCTAAAGGCCCCTGAAGGCGCCAGTTCGGAAATGGTGACTTCCGGTTTGTCCGTAGGGCTGATTTTCAACCTCCGGAAGCCTCCTGAAGGCTCTGGAGGTCGATAATCGGCCCTATGGACAAACCAGAAGTCACCATTCCCGAATGTCCGGGTTGCCCGTAGGGCCGTTTTTTGCCCTCCGGAGGCTTCAGGGAATCTCCTAAGGCTTCCGTAGAGCATCCTAGGGGGAAGGCTGTTTTTGCCCTCCCCAGGCTCCTAGCAAGCCTCTGGAGCCTGGGGAAGGCGAAAAAAACCATGGTAAAACCAGGGGGTCTGTCGCTGATCGTGCACACACATACTGGGGAGGGCACATAGCATTATGGGTGTGGCACACCAGTGCACGATCCCCTTCTGCTGCCCCCACTTTTGGCACTGCAGCCAAAAAAGGATTGCCATCACTATTCTAGAGGAATTGGTATCAGATGTTTTCTTCACAGCTGTTCCCAGCAGATAGCTGCCTTATGAATGGGGAGTGTGTGAGACTGAATATTATGCCTAGTGGTAAGGATATACAAAAATGCACATATCAAAATACGTGTTTCCATTTCTCAAAATAGCAAACTGTTCAATTGGAGATACTTTTTTACATTTTCCTTTAACTTTCTCAACAACATTTTTATGAATAGACTGTTCACTGTTATTTAGGACTGACAACAAATGATTTTATTTTTTTTTGTATGTAGGTGTTTACTGGCATCTTCACAGCAGAAATGTTTCTCAAAATAATTGCCAAGGATCCTTATTATTATTTCCAAGAAGGCTGGAATATTTTTGATGGCATCATAGTCAGCCTGAGCTTGATGGAGTTGGGTCTTGCAAATGTGGAAGGGTTGTCTGTTCTAAGATCCTTCAGATTGGTAAATATCCATAGGAGGTTTCAAGAAACATTTTGATTGTATTATGTATTCAGAGTAATCAAATTGTGAATATACATACTGTATTCTGATACCTGAATGCTATTCAAAAATAAAATAAGTCAGAAACTAACAGCATGAAGAATATAACAGCAGAATTTAAATATTGATCAATATTTTCTTAGATATTAAATTCACCCAGACTAGTAAGATCTTTTTCAAAATAGGTTTGTACACATCTTGAGTCTCAAACACAATTACTTAAAGCTACCAATATGTATTGACTTTACATATTCTGGAAAACCCTCACATGGATTTCTAAATCCAGTGTCCATTTTCAGGAGCAGAATTTCTGCACAAGTTAACTCTTTTTTATTATGATTTAAAAGTAATTAAAATCAAATGTAATTAACACTGATACTGTTGCCTTTGTGCTTTTATTTTTTCAGCTGCGAGTTTTCAAACTGGCAAAATCTTGGCCAACATTAAACATGTTAATAAAGATTATTGGCAATTCAGTTGGTGCCTTGGGAAATTTGACTTTGGTTTTGGCTATCATTGTCTTCATTTTTGCTGTGGTTGGAATGCAGTTGTTTGGCAAAAACTACAAGGAATGTGTCTGCAAGATTTCCAATGACTGTGAACTCCCACGCTGGCACATGAATGATTTTTTTCATTCTTTCTTGATTGTCTTTCGAGTTCTTTGTGGAGAATGGATAGAGACTATGTGGGATTGTATGGAGGTTGCTGGACAACCCATGTGCCTTACTGTCTTCATGATGGTCATGGTGATTGGCAATTTAGTGGTACGTATCAAACAAATGTCCACTTAAGGCAAGTAGAACATAACAACTGGATTCTTTAAATATTGACATTGAAAAATTGGCATAAATTTAAAATTTAAAACAGTTTTGATTTTAAAAAATTATTTTTCTATTCTAGTCAGAAGGTCATGCAAATACTACATATATACATGTTTTGTTATATTTGTGCTGATAAATAAATAAAGGGAGACTAGTATAGATCTATTTCAAGCTATTTAGCTCTCATCAGCTAGCCATACCCTTACTGGGATTTGAACCTGGGCTATATTACATACTAGGCAGACATCTTAGCCATTAGGCCACAGGCTCTTATCCGTTATCAGTTTGTTATATATATATATATATATATATATATATATATATATATATATATATATATATATATATATGTGTATATGTGTATATGTGTATATGTGTATATGTGTATATGTGTATATGTGTATATGTGTATATGTGTATATGTGTATATGTGTATATGTGTATATGTGTATATGTGTATATGTGTATATGTGTATATGTGTATATGTGTATATGTGTATATGTGTATGTGTGTGTGTGTGTGTGTGTGTGTGTGTATGTATGTATGTATGTATGTATGTGTATATATATATATATATATATATATATATATATATATATATATATATATATATATATATATATATATATAAACAAACACTGTTACCTTCCCACCGAAGTGGTACCTATTAATCATCTACTCACCTTTGCATGCTTTTACACTGTTAAGTGGGCAGGAGAGTGCTTTTTAAGGGTACTTCTGTTATAATTATCATGGACATTATCCATTTTTATCAGGAAAACACAGGGACCTTACTTTATATGAAGTCAGATCACTGATCTAATTAAGTCTATGATGTCTATGCTACATGTAGAGAACATCTTTTTTGGCTCTAAAGGATGCTAATATTAGATACAAGTGCAAATCATGATTAGTTAATCTGAATTATTATGTTTAGTCAGTAACAGTGTTAGAGTATCTTAAACAATCAAATTAATGCATTTTCTGTCAAGGAATATAACCTAACACAGAAGTGGGTTGATAAGAATGCTGATCTATTTCAGTGTTGGTTCCTTATGTTCAAAAAAGATATCAGATTAGGAAGCAGAACATAGGCATTAAAATTCTCTGATATAGGAGTATTCAAGAAGAAGTAATACTTGGTGTTTGAATATTTTACATCAAAATATTCAAACCTTGTGGCCAATAACATGATAAACTGAGTGACCCTGTTTTTCTTCTAATAGGTTTTGAATCTTTTTCTGGCCTTGCTCCTGAGCTCCTTCAGTTCAGACAATCTTGCTGCTACAGATGATGATAATGAAATGAACAACCTCCAAATTGCAGTGGCTAGGATTCAGAAAGGAATAGATTTTATAAAAAGAAAAGCTCATGAATGTGTAGAAAAGGCGTTTGTGAGAAAACAAAAGGCTTTGGATGAAATCAAGCCCCTTGAAGATCTAAACAATAAGAAAGACAGTTGCATTTCTAATCATGTGATAGTAGATATTGCCAAAGATTTTAACTATCTGAAAGATGGCAATGGGACTACCAGCGGCATAGGAAGCAGCGTGGAAAAATACATCATTGATGAAAGTGATTACATGTCATTCATAAATAACCCAAGTGTAACTGTGACAGTACCCATTGCTGTTGGAGAATCAGATTTCGAAAATTTAAATACAGAGGAGTTTAGCAGTGAGTCAGATCTGGAAGAAAGCAAAGAGGTAAGTCCTATGTAATATGCAACACATATATTGTGGTGTTCTTTTCAAAACATGATTTGCACTTATTAAAAAGTTAAACTCACAGGTACTGTTTTCATACCTTTTCAAATAAATCCACATATCTTACTTAATATTGTACGAAATGAATGCCAACATATTATAATCATCCATTAAGATCATTTTAGATATGTTGGCCTTTCTCAGAAGATTAACATCAATGTCATTGACGTTTTTATTTTTCTAACTTACAGAAAAAATACAGGATTGCAATTAAATGTTTGTTATTCATAGCACAATTTTAGGAAATATTGCTGCACAGCTCTTTAACTTATATTATAACAGAGGTGACTCAAGAGCCATTCTGTTCTTCGGCATTTAGAAATTGGCTCAAATGGGATGGAAATTAACTTGCAGCATTAAATGTAAATCAATCGTGTTCTGAGTGTTAATTTTATACTTTATAAATGAGCTAATGAGGACTTAACATTTGATGAAAATTGCAGAATTCTGCACACATTCTAACTAGCATGCAAGCAAAAAGTGGGTGCGCTAATTTTACTTGGTTTGTTTTCTATGTATTATTTTGTAAATCATTTGAAGTTGAAGTTTTTTAATGAAGGATCAAAGTCTTAAATCAGCTATAAAGCCATTTTTCTTTTTCCCAATTTTTCTTAGTAAGTATGTCTGCCATTGCCATTATAGTTTCGATTGCATTTACAGTATTACTTTGAGGAGAAATTTCAGTCTGTTTCATTAAAGCCAAATTTAGAACCTGGCTATTATTAGAACCTGATTATTTATAAATCTTTTTTAATTCTTTAGGTAATGGATAGATATTTTTTTCATTCCAGAGGGATGAAATAAAATACTCCTTGGGCTAGGAAAAACTGAGCCATTTTGTATTCATAGAAGCCATTTATAATTTAATGATTGGTTTATAAAGGGCCAGATTAACTACCCTAGTTTTTAGAAATACCAAATGATACATAATTTGATAATTAATTAGCTATTTCATATAACTTGTATTCTACCTTTCTTGGCAAAGATTTTCCATAGCAATGTATAAAACCATGGCACATTGTAATTAAAATAAAATAATCGAGATGGAAAAAATATCAACAAAATAATAGTTTAAATAGTTTTAGAAACTTTAGTAATTTACAGATGAAAAGCTAAGTCCTTGAAGCCAAAAAGATATATATTCCTTTCCTTTAACCTAGTACTATATTTCAGGCAATATAAATTTGTGATATTTTTCCTATCAAACAACTTATAATATTTTCAGCTTTTAATATTTTAGTTTGTAATCCAGAGAAATTTAAATTTCCAATCTCATCTATTTTCATGGAAGAATTGAATAGCTGCTTAAATATCTCCTTTAGATTTAATTTTTTATTTTTAGGCATGAAGTTTATATTTTTTTGCACTTTATACTTTTTTAAGGACCAGTTTCCTTATGCTGGTCTGACCATAATAAAGATTTGATCAGATTTGTTTTCATACATTTGTGCAACGAAAACTTTAATTGATTCTAAACATGGCTTATTTGATTTATTCAGAGATTTTTATGCATGGTTCATCAGAATCCATAAATATTTTACTAACTATATTATGATATTTAAAAAGCCATTTACTATTCCTTAAGTTTGAACTTCTTGAGTTCTTTATCACCATCAATCATCTTATGTTAATGTTTATTAACATATAGTTATATGATATAATAGCATTTCTTTAAGATTTTGATATTGTTTTAAGTTACTTTAGAAATAAATTGTCCATCATTTCATAAATGCAATTCTTCAAGGATTATATTTTAATTCTGCTAAATATTAAACATTTAAATACTGGACATCTGTTAAATAAGCTTTTGAAATTGCTGCCATCTCCAGAAGTGAGAAAAAAGGCAATATTTATTTGTTCATTCATCCATTCCAATACAGTAATTTTATACCACCCAACTTCTCACAACTTAAGATTCCCAGCCACTCTTTCCACTTACATTTTTGGAGCAGTTTTTTCTTCTTCTTTGTACTTGGAAGGCTGAAAGAGACAGGAAAAAAAGGAAATAATGTTTCCACACAAATACTTTCAATCAATACTTTATGAGAAATTAGAAAGTTTCCATTCACCATTTTAATCCTCCCATCTTTCCTCACTATTTCTCCCATTATTGTTTTTAAGAGAACCTCTATAAATGAGAAAATGAGAATATGTGCATTCTCTTATAATCATTACTACTACTACTTACTACCACTGAGTCTCTCCATTCAGAGTCTCTCAAAAACAAAATCTAATAACATTAATTATCCATTCTGAACAGTGATAGGTTAGTGCCGGCATTGCTGCCAGTTCACTTTGTGTGCACTTTGTGCAGTTGATTATAAAGTGTTCTGCGCATGCGCAGAACATGAAAAAAATACTAAAAAACCCCACGGAACCAATTCAGGGGCATGGCCAGCCTGGGTTACTGCCGGTTCTGCGACCCAGGGCAAAATGTCACTACCGATTCGCCCGAACCGGTATGAACCGGTAGCAACCCACCTCTGATTCTGAAGATTGTTGATTGTAAATCTGTCCTTGATTTCCAAAGGAGAGATTTAGGCTACAGTTTCTTTACAGGAATTCTCTATGCGAACAATGAAAGATATGGGAAAGATGGAGCTACCAATCAACTCATAATATTACTCCTCTTATTGAGATGATGTAGAGGTTCATCAAGGATTGTGTTTCCTTTTACTCCTGATTGGGATTGCACCCTGTGTGGTGAACAGGCTTCTTATCAAAAGAAAAGCCTAGTGGGATCTTAATATCCTCTGAGAAAGCACAATACGACCTTTCATGTTCCTCATCCACAGAAAATAGAATGAATCCTTAAGCTCGTGCTTAAATTTTACAGTGGCATCAGTAAGAAAACATGTAATTTTCCCTTCATACATATATTGATTAAATTTAGTTCTGAAGCTTTTTTTCATGCAAGTAAAAAAAAAGGATCAAAGTTGACTTTTCGGACTCATGCCTGACTCTTTGTGATTCTGTAAGCTATTCATCTATGGCTAATTTGTGTAGCCCATGCTAATAATAACAAATAATTGGAACTGCCTTGGCAAGTAGCCCTGGCAATAAAATATGTGGCTTGCTGTTAGAAAGCTCCGTTATGCAAAATTTTCCACAATTAATTTGTCATTACGTAAGTCAATCCTTGTCTTGATATCTTGATCTTAATTTTTTAAAATGATTTATAAAATCTCCTCACAGGGTAAGTCATTTTGACGAACAAGAAGAGGTCCACTTGCATTAACTCCAATGCACACATCTAAATCTGGATCCAATTCAGATTTTGGGTGATATAAGATGGCTGGAAGACATTTGTTTATTGAGTTTTATTGTGAAACTCTAGCTCATGTTTTATGTTGAATACTAACAATAAGGCTAGATCTTTGAAGTATATGAATATTCCTGCTTTGTGCATGATTTTCAAACAAATTACAAGTCTTCAAGTAAACTTTCCAATTCAACAAGTCAATATAGTTTCTGTCTTAAAATTTCACTTCCATTTCATCTTGGCTCCTTACAATGAATTCTAAGAAGACTGAGCAGTACATGCTTCAAGGCCAATCTGGCCATTCTTCACATAAAAATAAGCAGTTATTTTCTTGTTTTTATATTTAATTTTACAAAAAATAGTCATATTGTTAAGTCAAATCATACTTACCTACCCGGAGTTAAACGCCAAGATACTGTATGCAAATTTACCATTCTTACTTCTCGCAGGATTAAAATCAAGCTGGATCATTCAAGAATGCAACTGGTGCTTTTTTGTCAGACAGCAACGAACAGCACCAATATTGCACAGGTTACTTAAGCAAGTTCTACCTCTGTATGATATTATATTTTAAATGAGGACTGACTGGCCTGCATGCTACTCTGCCATCTCCCTTCCCCATTCATTGCAGTATTATAGAAACCTCACCGCTACTTCCCCGCCGAGTCACATGACTCACACCACAGCATGGTCAGGCAGTACTGGCAACTAGAACATTTGTAGGATTTCAGACTCTAATTCACCTGTGTTTCTTTACCATACAATTTTAGCAATGCGAACAAGCTGCATGCAATGTATTCAACTTTGAAAGCATTGGTTTAGCTTAATTCTGGACAAACTAAAGTATTCATTATTTAATCAAACTGGAGTGAACTTTATCCTATTTACAAATATACATTGTTGGATTATCTTCGTGCTTTTTCTTTTTAATGAGAATCATCATTTTAATAAATTTGAATGCCACATATTACCAATTTTCTGCCAGTTAGTTACATAATTTATAAAAAAGAGAAATCATCTCAGCAATGCTATTTTTTTTCAATGAAAGCATGTTGACAAGGTGGTAACATTGCCAACCAGGCCCACAATTATGACAGTTCCACACACTGACTTTGGAAGTGATAAAACCGCAGTTTTTTGGGCCAGAGAAATTTTAATTAACTGTAGCGCAAATGATATTGCCCCATGATGGCCTTCATCAGGTTCCCTCTGTTAGATTTTTTTAAAGTTTTAAACTTATTCACCAATGTAAACATTCAGTTCCTTGTTCATAGGAATGGTGATTTGGCCATGAACTCAAGACTCATCTCTGTGTCCCACATTTCACTTTTTTTCTCTGCACATATCTGCAAAAAGGTCACATTTAACAAGATACAATTTGGCTCTGAGACTTGTATACCAATCCAAAAACTGTCAGTTCTAGGCAAAATTAATGGGCAACTGTGAACACATTTAGAGACATTCCTTGAAAATCTGGTTCCACACAGTCCATATGAAGTAACGCATACTCTTCCAGAGACATTATCCTTAGTACTGGAATGCATTCCTCTTTCTCATGTATGGAAATATAACAAGCAGATACTGCAACTAAAAAGCATGCACAAAGTTGCTTCTTTATGCACGTTTTAAAGAATTTGATATGTTGGCTAAAATAATTTTTATTATAGTGAAAGAAAAGTCTTCCTATATACACCAGAGGTAATGAAATAATGTGATGTCATAGTTTATAATCATTATAATTTAAAAAGAAAAAAAGGGGGGGGCTATTAAATTATTTTATAAATAGAACAGTTTTAAATCTATTGACTATATTGCTTGCCCCTGTGTGATATACTGTATAAACAAACCATTGCTCCAAATCAAATGAAGATTTTTCCTTCCCTTGTAGTGTTATAATCATTAGCCACCTTTCATGCTGAGGAAGAAAATCAGCACTAGTTTACATAATGTTTATTTTTCTAGATTGCAACAAAAACTAATCATAACATGGACAGTCCTGACCTTTCTTGGTGTGATATACAAGTAGCTGGACATTGCCTTCATGTTTTGTCAATTTCCTAGTCTAATTCCTATATCAACTCCAATCCAGAGTTGATCCTGCTCAGATTTCTAAGTTGGCTAAGTGTTGCCCCCAAGCTGGTTTAAGAAAGAATGATTTCCTTTAAGTTAAGATTCTTCTCCCCAGATATATGATAAAAATAAATAATTGAACAGTTTCTACATGCTGTCTTCTAACTCCCATCATTCTGCTATAGTCCCCATTTAGCCTTTTCTCCCAATAATCCCTTTCTCTCATGTCTAATTTTAATTAAAGAATATAACATGAAGAGTTCTTTTTAACATTTTGCATAAATCTAAAAAAAATCTTTCAAAGTGATGAATATGAATACAACTATGGGAATCATAGCAATAGTTGATTTTATTTTTTTATATAAAAAGGTCACTTTCAGAACGCTTTAATTAGGCTGGTTCGCTGCTTTCTGAAACTAATTAGGCTGGTTCGCTGCTTTTCTAAAAGTATTCCCTGGCAATCATGCTTAACTCTGATATTAGCTTCACTTTTCTAAACTGAAAAGCGGTTTCCTTTTGCAATGTCATTTTGCTGAATGAATGAAAGCATGATAACAAATTTGATGTGTATTTGAACAAGAATATTTCCTAATGGTATCTGTGTATCTTTTATTGGTATATGACAGATTTCTGAAAATTAAAACAACAATTAAAATATATCTGAATATACTCATTACACAATTAGCAATGTATAATCTCTGATATTATCTCTGAGGAGCCAAGGTGGCGCAGTGGTTAAATGCAGCACTGCAGGCTACTGCTAGATCAGCAGGTCAGCGGTTCAAATCTCACCGGCTCAGGGTTGACTCAGCCTTCCATCCTTCCGAGGTGGGTAAAATGAGGACCCAGATTGTTGTTGGGGGCAATATGCTGACTCTCTGTAAACCGCTTAGAGAGGCCTGAAAGGCCTATGAAGCGGTATATAAGTCCACTGCTATTGCTATTGCTATATTGCTATAATCTGATGCATTTATTATGTAAAAAGAAAGAATATGTTAATATTTATATAGCCTCTGAACTTTAATAACATTTTTAGTGTAACCTAATTCCCATAGTAAATTGTTTGGGTAAGATGCCAGTCATGGCATGTTTCATAAAGGATGGTGGAGGTTGACATTCTTATTTTAACAATTATTTTAAAATTAGAGGGTGGGGAGGACAGTCTTAACAATGCAATCCTATGTTTTTATTCTTAATGAAGTCCCATTGAATTGAAGTATGTTTAATGAAGCTGAATTTATTTTATCTTGGTATTTTGGGGTCTTCATATAAATGAGAGTGTTCCTCACAAAAGAAAAATAATTAGTATATTTAATGTATACTTAACATCTAAGTGCAATACAAGATTTATTTTTCTCCCATCAATTCTGTCAGGTAGGTTGGGCTGAGAGAGCATGACTTTTCACGAGAAGGGACTAAATTTGGGTTTCCCCATTCCAGTGACGTGCAGTCAGGTGAGGCAGAGGAGGCACAGTCTCACCACTCCCATCATGAAAAGAAAAATGTAAAAGGAAAAAGGCGAGAGCTGAGGTCAGGCTGAGCTAGTTGCTGCCTCACCATAGATGACTCTGCTTAACTGTTTAAAAAAGCCTCTTAAAAGCGCCCTCTACTATGAGGCAGGAGAATTGTGTGCCTCATCTAGTCTGACTTTAGGTGTTTTATGATCACTCGAGCAGAGTTAAGCAAGGTTTAAAAGCCTAAAAATTCCTGATGTAGGTGAGGCACGCAGTTCTCCTGCCTCATAGTAGAGGGCGCTTGTTTGGGCGGGACTTCTTCAGAGGACCCGAGGCAAGAGCAGAGTTGAAATCCTCTCTGAAACAGTTGGAAAAGGTATGTGTGGGTCGGAGGGAGGGGGAGGAATTCAAACTTCATCCTTCTGGTGCGGGGCTTTGGGCAAAGGCTGGAGAGAAGGACCCTAGCTCGCTTGTGCTATCCCTCCCCAAGTGTAGTTTGATTGCAGGCAGAGCCACGTTGCCTTTTCAAACCTGTAATCAGTGAAGCTGGGCTGGATCCTTCCAGGGCGGGGGAAAGTAGGTGTGCTCCAGTATGGCTCTTTGACTGGCTTCCTGCCTCCTCCTGTGGTCTCCTCACTGGTGCTCTCCCTCCAATCCAACTTTGTGTGTGTGTGTTTGTTTGAGAGAGAGTGAGTGAGAGAGAGAGAAGGGAATAGGAGAGATAGTCCAATCCAACTTGTGTGTGTGTGTGTGTGTGTGTATGTGTTTGAGAGAGGGGGGAGGGATGGAGAGAGGGAGGAAGGAGGGGAAGGGAGAAAAAGAAAAAGAAAAAAAGGAAACTTCTTTCACAAAGGAGAAAAACAAATGCTATCGCTTTAAATCGGAACTGAGCATGCCTGGCTGTGGAATTCTGGAAGTTGAAGTCCACAAGTCTAAAAAAATTTGAAACCCACCACTGTGTCAGTGCCTCACCAGCCATAAACCTCACCGCACGTCACTGCCCCATTCATAGTCCAAATCTGAACCAACACATGTTCTTTGACTGAAACTACTATTGAGGGTAATTAAATTTGCTGATGAATGTGAATAATGAATAAATAAGCAGTCTTAGAAGTATAGAGCAGAAGAAATGGTTTTGAAGGACAGGATGAAGAGCTACTACTAAAACAACTGTCAGCTAAAAAAGAACTATGGCAGGAATGCAACCTGAGTAAATGTCTCATATGAGACATTGCCTAGTTTTCATGAAGATAAGGAAGAGGGGGGAGCACATTAAAATTTGCAAGGTCTCATATAACTTTACAATAAAAGTAGTCCTACAATTCTACATAATATTGGATTCCTAGTTTCCCTGAAAGGATGACATCAACAATTTCAATATTGTCTGGACTTCATAATCTGTTTTTTAGTAGTTTCTAGATTAAACTACCAGGTCAACTGTATTTGCTTAGTAGACTTTGATGGCTTTGTGTAAGGTGACATATCAGCCTAATATATGAAAAAATATGCAAGTGTGAATCTAAAGTAGTATTTGATAATTGAACCATTCAGGGACAGAATACAATTACATAATGTGTGGCATTTGCATCAATAGCACACATGTCACTATGATTTTGAAGAGTTTGTTATTATAGTTTTCTAGAGTCATTGTTGGACAAACCATTATTAGGTAGTGTCAAGTTGGATCTTTAATAAATGGAAATGAAGGAAATTACCTTCAGTGGAAGTAGGAAAACTGCAGGAAGAGAGCCTATCTATGAAACAGATTACTTAATATAATATTTTCCCAATCTGAACATATGATAAGAGCAAGTAGAGGCTGCTAGGAATAGAATGAAGATGATTATTTCTTTATTTTGTTTTTAACATTTTTTTCCAGTTATTTCAAGATGGATGGCATATAAATTTAATAAAGAAATAAACTAAAGGTAGCTTATACTGGGATCTCCTATTTATTTTCTTACTAGTACAAATATTAATGTTCAAGAGAAAAATGTTGAAAAGGAAGTCATAATGCCTTTAAAATGTTGAAAAAGATTAAAATGTAGATGGCATTCCAAATGTTAAAGTATTATTTAATTTGCTTGAGGGGTGACTTGCAACATATGTAATGTAAGACATAGACATATGTCCATGCCTGATAATTGAGAGAGTCCCATTATTCTTATTCTTTAAAGGAGATATTAGCAAAAAAGTACTGATGACTATAAAAGCTACAGGGTGGGGGGGATTAGTTTGCTCTGTTTGCCTATAAAGGTGTACTGTATATACTCGAGTATAAGCCTAATTTTTCAGCCCACTTTTTGGGCTGAAAAAAAGCCGCCTCGGCTTATACTCGAGTCAGTGAAAAATTTGCCCGAAATGGAGGAGAAAAAGGGGCGGGGCCATGCCGCTGGGTGACACTCGTGAATGGCCCAGTGCCCCTGTGAGTTTCCCCTCCCTCTGTGTCAGTTTGCCGCGCAGCGCGCACCGCACCATCCCCCCTCCTCACGTTCTAATGTAATGCAGGGCTGTCTTACGATTCCCCTTCCTCCCCCTCCTGCCGCTCTGCAACGATGTCCCACCTCCTCCTTGTTATGGCAAGCAGCCACATAGCGATGTCCCACCTCCTCTGGTACAGTGATCCAATGATAGGAATCACTGTGCCGTGTGTCATAGGAGGCGGGACATCGCTCCCGCGGCTGCACGGGACATTATCATCACAGCGGGACATCAGCATCATGAGGTGAGTGAAGTATTTCATTGAATACACCGCTAGTTTACTGTTTTTCTTTGAAATAAATATTCAAAAACATTATTGGTATCTATTTTTATTTTTGAAATTTACCGGTAGCTGCTGCATTTCCCACCCTAGGCTTATACTCGAGTCAATAACTTTTCCAGTTTTTTTGTGGTAAAATTAGGTGCCTCGGCTTATATTCGGGTCGGCCTATACTCGAGTATATACGGTAGTTGGAATTTTGATTGGGAAGGTAAAGAGATGACAATGGGTAAAATTTGAGGTTTATTGTGTCTTTTGGCTGTGCAAGGGAGTATATAGAACAGATTTTTTTTTGTTCATTAGATTACTGAAATGTGAAAATGTGTGAAAATGTGTGTTGATTTGGAGAAAGTATGTAATAAAATGAATAGACTTGAATCATAGAATGATTGTGTGAATGTGAAATTGAAAATTGGAGGCTGAATGCATGCAGTTGTGAGAGCAATTTCTCACATGACTAAGAATCAATGCAGTGCAGAATGCTCCACCATCACAAAAGAGTGAACCTCCTTCACTTTGCACTGAAAACAAGCAAGAAAACAAGCCAGAGTTTTGCCTCTTAAGACTGCTTATATAGGGTTCTCATTTGAAAGTAGAACATTTATTAAAATTCTTATGCTGTAACTTTAATTTTCCTTCTAATAAGTATTGCCAATCAGCACTCTGAAAGACTTGCTTTTACTTGGATTGTTTCCAATCTAGAGAGAAGTTTGACAATAAGGAAAGTAAACATATATGAGAAAATAATGAAATGCTTGGTGAATTGTTCAAAACTTGAACAAGGGAAAAAAACAAGAAAGTCTAATGTCTCTTTGGTTCTTTAATACATGTACATGTATGGATGAATGTATAAGGAAAGCTTGTAGTGAAAATGAGGGTGTATTGCCTAGCAACATAAATGTGAATGTACCTTGGTATGCAGATGATGGCATGTTGTTAGCACTCTCTGTGCAAATCCCCAGTGATTTGCAGTGAAAGAGATTATACAATGCATCAAGAAATATTAATCTGCCAATCAATTATTCAAATACCAAGGCAGTCATATTGAAGAGGGAAAAACTTAAGAGAATGGTTGCAAGTTATATAAAGTTAGAAAAATGAGTGGAGATGTTTTAAGATGTGCAAATACTGGCAGCAGGTAGTAGATTGTTTATGGCTTGTTGCAAACAATGAATATTGGTCAGAAGAAGCAGAAGAGTCAGTGTGTGAAGTATGTTCTTGTCTACTTGTTGGATTAAATGAGAGTAGGAGAAATATCACAGTAAGCTGAATGCAGTGCAAACAAAGTATGTATTGTAAAAAGAAAAGAAAAGTTCAAGAATGAACCAGTGGTAAATGAATGTAGAATGAATAGGAAGTTGAATATTAGTCTGAAAGAAGCATGATGGGGTGCTTTGGTCATATAACAGAACAAAGGAGGCTCTAATTACTACAATATATGAAGAATGAATTAGTCAAGACAAAAGTGAAAACAGAAAGTTGTGGTTGGATCGATTTTCAAAAAAGAAAGAGATGAGTAGTTTAACAAGCAAAAGTCTATGTTTAAATCAGTACAAAGATCACTTGCAAATATTGAAAGTATGGAAAGGTAGAATGAATAGTGTATATTTCTTTTTTCTTACTTCATGTTTTTAATTCATTTGGCTTACTCTTTCTTAACCCCTTTCTGCATTCTGCAAGGAAAAATGTGATACGTATGTATGCATATGTGGCACTGTGTTCACCTGTGCTATGACTTGGTTATCTTATTTTCTTAATAGCTGTCCTGGTCCATAGCTCCATCTGAAGTGTTTGAAGATGGGTAGTTGATCACCCTTCTCCTTTGTACTCTTTCTGAGATTACAGCAGGGCTATGGAGGCACCCCTCCAATTTAACCATCTCTGTCGGTCAGTAGCATGAGCAGAGCTCAAATGCTTGGGGTCTTTCATTTTTGTAATGGTTTGGGTTCTATGCAGCATCTAATCCAGATGTTGTGGTTATTAAAAAAACACCATCTTTTCCACTGAGAATAATTTTTACAAGCCTAAATTTGCAATTCATTAATTGTAAATTCCTAGGCTAGATGTAAGAGTACTTACTTGCATGACATCTGTTTCTCTAATTTTCCCCCGATCTTTTTGCTTGCACATGAAATACCCAACATACTAATATAATGAATGACTTGCAGATGAAGGATATTTTTAAAAAAGGTCAAATTTGTACCTGTGGTTTCTTTTACTTCATTGCTTATGAAACAATACACAGAAATTATTTTACCTCTTTATTGAAATGAATATGTGAATTATACCATCTTTTTTTCTGGAAAGCAAAAAGATGCCTGTTTACTTTGATTTTGGCTTTTGTGCTCCTATTGTTGTAACAATAGTGCTATAAAAGAGGGATGAAATGATGCAAGCAAACTGCTACACAGTTCTAAAATTTTAAATACAGGATAATTTGATATTTAAACATAAAATATACATAGCTAATATTATAAAACCAGATTGGAATTTATGCTTCAGTCCAACAATGGTCATGGGCATAAGAGATTTCATTTAAATAAATGTAGTGCATCTGAATAATCTCCATTTATTGCAGTTTTTATATAAGAGATTGCATCTGGCATTTACTATGGAAGTAGATTGGACTTTTCTAGTAGAATGAATGCGGTAATGAATGCTATAATTCCTGTATATACTTATTTCATAAGTTGTGCACTGTCCACTGGAATGTTTTTGAGTTGCTTGAGATATGCATACGCATAATTGTATAGCTTTACATAGAATCCAGACACTGATTTCAATATGATACAGTATAACTTTATATTATAGCAATTTCACTCAGGACCAATTTCTAAGCAGGGTAAAATATGTCATTTATGATTAGCATTAATTGGTTATGTGCCATCATGAGTATAATATGTGGAAATGATTCCTATGCAAAACCTATTCTTGGATGTAATAGTAAGGAAAAGAAACAGAATTGCTTTAACCATGTATGTCACAAATGGTGATGTACAATAAAATATGAAAAAAATCCTGAATACAAATGTACAATGAAACTGACTCTCAGGGTAATATGATTTTTTGAAATGTTATTATTTTGACTGGTTTTGATAATATGCCAGTTGATTACAGAAGCCTACTTGGACCATGTGATCAAGAAGTTATATTCTACTTAATTTTAGTTAAACTATTACTGGTAATTAAAGCATAATTCTAGATTTTCATAATTAAAAACTCAGTGGAAAGTATAAAACATGGTAAATTTTATTATGATTATTTTTAATACAGTCAGTGTAGAATAATTATTTGTACTCTCAAAAATATATAATCATGAATGAATATGCATTGTTTATATTTCCATTATATCTCTACTACTTGACATTAATAAGGTTATTTTTTAAAGTTATCTATAATTCATACATGTTATAAATACAGCAGCATGTTCTCTAATCAATAATGTCTACTATAGTGCAATATTTTCAAAGTTGATTTTCTTTGTAATACAAAATTAATCTCCTAATATTGGTTTACCTAACAACTAGGAGAATTGATCTTGAAAAGTGCATTCAGACTAGTTCTGGTTTGTTTCCTACTGTAACATTTCAAAAGTCAAGTAAAAAATTAACTGTTGTTTATTGTGGGGTGTAATTGTTTGAAGCCTTCTAGAAATAGATTGCAGTAACCAACCTGAAATTCTAAATATTTTTCAGAAACAAATGTTTAATCACAAACTGGTTGAAATAAGCCAGGTATTTTCCTTCATAACAGAATAGACATGCTAACCATTATCCTTGAGGTGGCAAAAAAAATTTCGACTGATATATGTTCCATCCTGATCATCCTTTCACAGAGGCACTGAGTTTTATAAATATGAGCATGATAGTGTAGAATAATCATATCCAAGGACCAGTGGTGGGTTTCAAAAAAAATTGGAACCTCTTCTGTAGGTGTGGCCTGCTTTCCAGGTCCACTGGTGGAACCTCTTCTAACCGGTTCGGTAGATTTGACGAACCGGTTCTACTGAATAGGTGCGAACTGGTAGGAACCCACCTCTGCCACTGGTACAGCAAAGGAAGGCTTAAGCTGTCTCTTTCATTGAGTTGGGGTTAAGATGCAAGCATCATCCTGGGGACACTGGGTAAAAAAAGATGTTGCCTGATATTTATGCTGTGGTTATGGGAAGAGACTCTACAAACACCTGCTTTTATTGGCAAAAACTGCTTGGATCATCCAAAGTGCTTTCAGTAAGTTTTAAAAGGTAACTAAACTTTTCTGCTGTTTATACAATTAACATCCCAAACTGGAGCAAAACAAAGATGGTAAAGTACTTTCTTCTTCAAACTAACATTTAAGCTGGTTAGAATTCACGAAACGAGGTTGATGCCTATGAATAAATGCCTTTAGCTTTACCTGATTTTAAAAAAAAGACCAATACAAGTATGTGACAATTCACCATCTGCTTACATCATTCCCACATAAAGTTAGTTACTTACCGGTGCAGCCGTTTTGTTAATGTTATACACGCTAATAACATTGTACAAGGCTAAAAATGACATGATCACTACTTTTATTCACAATGGTACTCATATTATCTTCATGGGGCACAACATTCATTTCTCTGAATAGGATCAGGAAACCAGTTGACAGTTTGTTTAAAGCATTACTCATCATGAGGGTAATGCCTTTCTTCCAAAACAGGTCAACTTTGCATTTTAAATGCTACACCAAATAATACACATATACGTTTCACTATGTACTCAAAGGACCTATATGTGTACCATGCAAGAATAAAAAGTAGTTTTAGAATGCACAGTCATTTGTGCAAGTGCATTGCCAAAAGAGAATGCAAAATAATGGCTCTTGCTCTGAAATTAATATGCTGCTTTCCTTTCTGAATTCCAGAAACTTAGAAGTACTTACACACTGATAATTTGTGTTTTCATGTCAGTGGGAAGTAACTGGTTAAATATGGTTTGCTGCTTATGCATATTCTATCTGCATCAGACATGAAAATGCTGCTTTCAGTTTTTGGTTGGTTTGGTCATAATTTTGGGGAAATGCTACAATTCATACTGCTCTCTATTTTACCTCATTTGAATAATCAGCTAGCTATGATTCATGCTAATAAAGCATTTCTGAATTTTTAGTTCTGAATTTGGCTCACAGTGTTAACAAATTTGGTTCCAAATTGTGAATCCTAGTATGAATATAACAATGTGTCATGGAGAAAACAATGTGGATATAATTTCTTATGCCTTCATGTTCAGAAAATAAATTGGTATTAATGTATGCGTAGGCTAATTTAATTTTTATTTCAAAGTTATTAAATAAAAAGAGAGCATTCTGAAATGTACTAAGCACATCCAAGACCATAACAAACAAAACTGTCATTAACAGTTTTTTATTCATTTGCAGAAACTAAATGCATCTAGTTCATCTGAAGGTAGTACAGTTGATGTTGGACTTCCCCCAATTGGAGAACAACCTGAAGCTGAACCTGAAGAATCTCTTGAACCAGAAGCCTGTTTTACAGAAGGTGAATAATATAAAACATTGCAAATCTTTCAGTGACTCTCTTGAGGACCCCAGATCTAGCAAAGAACACAATTGGCATACAAAAGGAGATGTGCAAAGGCCTTCCTAGTCACAGCTGACTCTTCAAGCAAGAGCTGTGAGTCTAGGAAGACACCCGTATTGTGTACCAACCTTGAAGGGAGAGGTGGAACTAGTAATGGTTTCCTCTTATCTTCGCTACAGGTTCGGAACCGGGAGTGCTCATGCATGGCGCTTCTGCACATGTGCAGAACTTTCTGCGCATGCACAGAGCATCCGTGCTGATGTCTGGGTGGGTGGGTGGAGCTTCCTGCTATTGCTGCTACCGGTTCACCCGAACCAGGGCGAACTGGCAGAGTTCCACCTCTGGGTGGAACCCCATTCAAGATGGAATATTTCCAGATCTGAACAGTTCAAATATCCATAGCCATATCATATTCACTGGATTGAGTCAGAGACAGTTCGTCCCCATCCAAACCTCCAGGGACTGGAACAGAATCTTGAATCAACTGAAATACCTGTATACAAACTCTCAGTTGTGATAAATAATTTCCTTTGGGCCTCATTGAAACTGTCCCATGAAAACTGATTTTGACAACATAATAGATTTCCAAAGCGTCATTTCAAATGTAGACCAATTAATTTTAGAATGAGAAAAAGCTCCAAAAACATCTGCTGGTTTAAGAGTATATTCTGCTCAAGACATGTATTATAATTTTTATTCTGTTTTCATTGGCCATATCATTTTGCATATTTTGCCAGGCTGCATCCGGAAATTCAAGTGCTGCCAAGTCAGTTTAGAAGATGGGAAAGGAAAACTGTGGTGGAATCTTCGGAAGACTTGTTACAAAATCGTAGAACATAATTGGTTTGAGACTTTTATTGTCTTCATGATTCTCCTTAGCAGTGGTGCTCTGGTAATTTTTAGAACTTGAAAACTGTTCATTATCATAGAGATTTAGCATAGGAAATAACCCAGACACATAATTATCTGAAAACCTCTGAATTTTTAGTAGGGATTATCTTTTCTATGAGTCAGAGCTAAAGTAGTATTACTTTAATATTAATATTAATTAATATTATTAATTAATATTAATATTAAGTATTACTTAATTGTTAGAGTTATATCCATCTTTCAGTCAGAAACTCAAGGTGCTACCCATAGCATTCTGTCCTACCATTGTTTCCTCACAATTACACCTCTACAAGTATATTTGACTGACAGAGCAATTAGTCACAGTCACAGTGAATTTATGCAGTTCAGGGTAGACTTGAAGCTGGGTTTAAATTGTTCCATATAATATTCCTACAGAAGAGGGTTGATTTTTGATGCTCCTTTAATCCCAAATAGCTTTACAGAGCAGATGCATGCATTTATTGTAAAGATTTTTCTTCTAAAAATGATATGCTAGTTAAGCAATATGGTCACAATAATATTAGATTTCTAAATTGTTCCAAAGGGGATAGCAATCCATACTTATATATTGGATTCATACTGGAACAATGTTTTAAACTCCATTGTGACTTCTCTGTGAGGGATTAAAGAGGGAAATAATCAGTCCGACTTTTTTAGATTTAGGACTTTGGGTCTAAAATCAAGATTACCATGACATTTGGCTTTCCCACCTTTAAAAATTTTTTTTCATAACTTTATTTTTCTATGGAATGGAACAGAAGAAACATAAAGGGCTACATATGATCAAACAGCTTTATTTATCTTAGTTTGTGAAATTTGGGAGTAGAAATCCCAAGGAGATACCTTAATTTAATTAAAGATGTCAATGATTGAATCTCCAGTGCATTACATATAAAACATGTCATCAACCACCAAGGTATAGCTTCTACCAGTAAACTCTATAAAGTAGACTCTATAAGTATCAAAAATGCTTTTAATATTTTTATCATATTCTAATAAGTATATTGATTAAAGTGAAGCATTTGAGCCTTTCAATAGAAAGAGGGGAGGACTGGTTTTTAGTTCTAGAATTGGAAAGCAAACAATAAATAATAAGCCATACTAAAACCAGGGGTTGGGGGGAACTTCTGTCCCCAGGCTTTCGAAGACATATACATTGAGCAGCGCAAGACTATCAAGACAGTCCTGGAATACGCAGACAAGGTCTTCACCTACATCTTCATTTTAGAAATGCTTCTGAAGTGGGTGGCTTATGGCTTTCAAGTCTATTTCACCAATGCCTGGTGCTGGCTAGATTTCCTCATTGTTGATGTAGGTATTTTTTTTTCTTTAACCAATTAATACATTGTAGCACAAATGTTTATAAGAATCATTGCATATACAAT
Source organism: Thamnophis elegans (assembly GCF_009769535.1). Classification (NCBI taxonomy): domain Eukaryota; kingdom Metazoa; phylum Chordata; class Lepidosauria; order Squamata; family Natricidae; genus Thamnophis; species Thamnophis elegans. Next base: position 29,453,422 of record NC_045541.1, on the reverse strand, counting down.
AAACTCACTACTTTCAGAAAAGGGAAACTTCTGCTTTCAGCTGGGTGAATGGTGTTCAGTAGAATTGCCACTGAGCGGGGTTCCCATGGTGAAGCACAACTTCTGGAACCAGAAATCTACAGAGAGGTAGAAGTGTGGTGCCCCTATCAACAGGAAGCTTGAAATGAGATGTGACAGGACATATGTAGATCCACAAAATTTAAAACTTTCCTATTTCCTTTATGATACTTGTGGAAGGATGTAAAGAATGGCCAAACATTGCTCCCTGCTTCACTACATTTGCTCATTTCAGCTATCTCAAGAGTAATATCTGATTCCTTTTCATCTGAGCACATGAGCAGTGGATAGGAACAGGTGGGCAGGCAAGGGAGAAAAGTCCACTCTTGTGCAAGAAGGACCCAGGGATAATTTACTTCATCCTCTTTGGGAAGAGAAAGAAAGAAAGAGAGAGAGAGGCATGATAAGAGATAAAGAAAGAAAGAGGGAGAGAGGCATCTCCAACAAGATGGTGTTGGAGGAAAGTGTAAAAGAAGTGGACCTTAACAATGAACTGCAAAAAGTAATACTGCACATTCTAGAACAATTAAAGCAGGCATGTCAAATTCGGTGGCGTCACGGCAGCATCGTGTGATGTATTGGGACTTTTTCCCCCCTTCGCTAAACCGGGCAGGGCCAACACATGACGCATCCGGCCCGTGGGCCATGAGTTTGACATCCCTGAGTTAAAGGAAAGTCAAAGTAACTTTGTCTCTAGTTTCATATGTGCAGATTCTGATTTACTGTATTTTTGGACTATAAGACGCACCAAGATTTTGAAGAGGTAATTTTTTTTTTTAAAAAAATTGCACTCTGCAGGCCTCCTAAACCCTCTGCACGCCTTGTTTTTTGTGAAAAACTGGGCACGCGGAGAGTTTGAGAGGCCTGCAAAATGCTCCTGGGGCTGGGAGGAGGCAAAAAGGAGCAAAAAATGGCCCGTTTTTTCAAACAATGGCCCCATTTTTGCAAAAAGCAGGACATGCACAAAAATGGCCCATTTTTCACTCGTTTTTTGCCCTCTCCACCCCCCAGGAGCACTTTGCAGGCCTCCCAAACCCTCTGCACATCCATTTTTGTGAAGGGGGCAGGGTTTCAGGAGGCCCAAAATGCTGTATTCAGTGTATAAGACGCACCCAGATTTTCACCCTCTTTTTTGGGGGGGAAAAGGTGCGTCTCATACTCTGAAAAATACAGTATATAATTCTCCTTTTTTCATGCATCTTTGAACATTATTACCCAAGATACTTCCAAGCAAGAGCAGACCATACAATCTTATTTTTTCTTTTGTACTATTTTTAGGTAGAATGTTTTTAACATCCTGTCTGTGGCTTCAGCCCTGTTTTAGGAATATTTTCCCCAGCAGCCTCTCGTTTCACAGGATGCTGATTAATGGGAAAAGAAAAGGCTTTATATTTCTAATCATATTTACCATATTTATATAGCCGCCTAGCTCACATGAAAGTGACTCTGGGCCACTGGCAGCACTTAATTAATAAAAACAATCACATAAAAACTTCACAATTAAAATAACAAAAAGGCACATAAAACAGGGGAGGAGTAACACTAACTGCTATCGCGAGAGCCATTGCAAAATCTCCTTCAGCCCTTGGGACCTCCAGGCCTAATAATATAGCCAGGTCTTGAGAGACTTGCCGAATGTTGAGAGGGATAAACGGTTACCAGTATAAATGATTATGATTGCCAGTAAGTTTAACTTATAATTAACACTTGATTTATTGTTTCGACTCCCAGGTGGCTTTTTCTCTAGCACATGTCTCAAGCTCATATTAGTTACAGAAGACTGCACTATAGATTTTAGCTCGCCTTTATCATTCTCTCATTTCTGTGATTTACCAGTACGGAGTATGGGATTCCTATCTATCCAATGCACTGGGTGAAGCAAAGGGGTAAAGCTGCTGTGCTAAAGCAGATAGGCAGACAAGGCAGTATAAAAAACAAAGGATTTGGAAGAGAGAAGTAACCTCCTCAGGGATTGAGGACTTACCACTTCAAATGTCCTGGTGATGACATTTTAGTTTTGGTTCCTGCAAGCAGGAGTCAGGAATGTATCAAAAACTGAAAGGAGTGAGCTAGAAATACTTAGGGGTTGGTGACTCCTCCATCATTCCATAAGAGATGGGTTATTGAGTAATAACAGAAACCCCCCCTCCCCTCCCCCCTCCCCATGTATCTTTGGTTTGAATGTTTGTTTTTTATTTTTTTGTGTTTTAGCTTTTATGTAACTATAAGCCGCCCAGAGTTACCCTATGGTAAGATGGGTAGCCAGTAAGTTTTATAAACAAATAAATAACATAAGATGGTCTAATTCCATAAGAGATGAACAAAAATAATAATTTCTACCCGTCCATTGTAACTGTTTCCTGCACAAATCCATTTTGAACTTCAGTTGTTGTAATTTGGCCAGGATGATTTTTTTTAAATATTGAGATATTGGTCAAATTGCTCATTTAGGACAATAATACGTAAACTAGCACAAGGCTGAAAAGCAGAAAATTATTAAATCTGGTAAAAAAAAAAATATTGCTGTATCTTCCTATAATTGATTCAGATCTGCCAACTGACTTTATGAGAAGTGTAACTTTGGAGCAAAATTTGGAGTAAACTTTGGAGTAAATAGAGAACCAGTTTGGTCTAGTCCATGAGTGTCAAACTTGCAGCGTCATGTTGCCATCACATGACATATCACAATGTTTTTTCCCTTCACGGAGCTGGGGTGGGCATGGCCTGTGTGTGAAGGATCCGGCCCGCGGGCCACCAGTTTGACACCCCTGTCTAAGGCTACCAGGCTAGAAAGCCAGAGACTGTGAGTTTTAGTTTTTGGTTTAGCCATGAAAACCATCTGGGTCACTTTGGGCCAGTTATTTTCTCTCAGCCTTACTCACCTACAGTATTGTTGTTTGGAGGAAAGTATGTTGGATATATTTGCTGCCTTGAATTATTTGTAGATAATAAAGGCAGGCTACAAGTAAATAAATATAAAAATTATAAACTTCAGAGTAGGAGCAAAGATTCTTAGTTCATTTTCTTGCTGTGTCTTTCTTTTTTTTTTTAAAGCTTTTTTTAATTTTAATTGAACAACCCCCCCCCCCCCCAAAAGAATCATCCTTCATTACATCTTGTAGAAAGCGTGTCGATTGGTTACAGGTAACTTTCATGCATTTCTTCCACAGTCATTACTTATAGTTCATATTCGATTATACACTTTAAATCAAAAATCTTTGTATATCTTACTATCAATGGATCACAATTCTCATTTGACTACAATTATTTGAACATGTTTTTACCTCAAATCATTCATACTTAAAGACACAACCACATAATGGCATTCATTAGCTATTTCAAAAAATCCTCCAATAACATTACACCTTTATGACATCTTTTAAGTAAAAGTCAATTAATAAAGTTTCTAAACCTTCCCCCCCCCTTTTCCCCCCAACTCACTGTTTAGAATTTATATCCAAGTTACTTTTGCCAATACCATAGCATGTATATATTGTTAATCAATGTCCATTGACACTTCCTTGTTGTTATTATAATTTGCTAAAAATCATTTACTAATGTCCCATCTCCTCTTGTCAGACCCCCCCCCCCCAAAAAAAACCTTACACCTTTATAACAAGATCTAAATAAAAATTTGTTAATAAAATTTATAGGTCTTTTTCCCAAGTCACAATTTGCAATTTATATCCAAATTTCTTTTACTAATTTTCCAGTACATGTATATATCATTAAGCTGTATCCATTATCATTTCATTATTGTTATCATATAGTTAATTATTTGTTAACAAATAAACATTTAATAACAATCTAAAACAATCTAAGATCTGGATCCCTTTCAGTCAGGTTTCAGGCCTGGTTACAGCACGGAAACTGCTTTGGTCGCGCTGATCGATGATCTCTGGCGAGCCAGGGATAGAGGATATTCCTCTATCCTTGTGCTTCTTGACCTCCCAGCGGCCTTCGATACCATCGACCATGGTATCCTTCTGCGACGGTTACGGGAGGTGGGAGTGGGAGGCACCGTTTTACGGTGGTTCTCCTCCTACCTTTCGGACAGGTCGGTGTTGGTTGGAGGGCAGAGATCGACCCCAAGGCCCCTCAATTATGGGGTGCCGCAGGGTTCGGTCCTGTCCCCCCTCCTGTTTAACATCTACATGAAGCCGCTGGGTGAGATCATACGCTGGCACGGGATTAAATACCATCAATATGCGGACGATAAGCAGCTGTATCTGTCCGCCCCGTGCCCACTCAGCGAAGCAGTTGAAGTGATGTGCCAGTGCCTGGAGGCTGTCAGGGTCTGGATGGGAGCGAACAGGCTTGCACTCAATCCTGACAAGACCGAGTGGCTATTGATGCTCCCTCCCAAGGATGGTCCAGTCGTTCCATCTCTTAGCCTGGGAGGTGAAATTATACACCCCTCAGAGAGGGTTCACAATTTGGGTGTCCTCCTGGATCCACAGCTGACATTAGAACATCTGTTGGCTGTGACCAGGGGGGCCTTTGCTCAGGTTCACCTGGTGCACCAGTTGTGACCCTATCTGGACCGGAAGGCCCTTTGGATGGTCACTCACGCACTCGTCACCTCAAGACTGGATTACTGTAACGCGTTCTACATGGGGCTGCCCCTGAAGAGTGTTCGAAGACTGCAGTTGGTCCAGAACGCAGTCGCGCGAGCGATAGTGGGGGTGTCTAGGTACACCCACGTTACACCTATCCTCCGCGAGCTGCACTGGCTCCCCATTGGTCTCTGGATACGCTTCAAGGTGCTAGTCGTTACTTTTAAAGCCCTACATGGTTTAGGACCTGGCTATCTGAGAGACCGCCTCCTGCCATTTACCTCCCAGAGACCAATAAGATCACACAGATTAGGCCTCCTCTGGATTCCATCTGCCGGTCAATGTTGGTTGGCGACTCCCCGGGGGAGGGCCTTCTCTGTAGCTGCTCCAGCCCTATGGAACGATCTCCCCGTGGAGATCCGGACCCTTACTACTCTTCCGGCCTTCCGCAAAGCGATTAAGAACTGGCTGTTCCAGCAGGCCTGGGGCTGTTGATTTTATCCAGCCCCACTCTAAGCTGTATGTATGTTGTGAAATTTTAATGTTTGTTCTTTTTTATTTTTATATGTCCCCCCCGTCCCCCCCGTTTTTATCTGTAAGCCACCCAGAGTCTCTAGGGAGTGGGCGGCATATAAATGCTAATAAAACCTGAAAACCTGAAACTAAATTCCTACTTATTAATCACCAAAATGAACTAATTTTTTATTATCAACTTTCATTGTCAACCTGTATCTTTCCAGTAACAAAACAGTCTTATCTCTCTTGCCAATTGTGGTGTCAGTCTTTTTTTTATCTCCTTTATAAGGTTTTTATAGACTTCTCTCCGCACTTTGTTGCTTGAAGGATCTCTCAGATAATCTCGTTGCCCTGCTACTAAAATTAGCTTGTCTTTGGTTGTCAATCTTGCTTCTGAAAAAAATTATCTTCTTAAGTCCATCATCTTTACCATTTTTTTTCTTCTGTATCCTGGAATCTGGGGTAGAGCTCCAATTTGTTGAATTCCCTTTTCCATATTCCCATCTTTCCACTTTCACCCACATTTGCTCCATTAATAAATTCATCTATTGTCTTATCTTTATCTTCTATTTCTTCATTCTCCCCTTTAATTTTGGGGGCTCCAACCCCATCATCTTTTGCTGTGAGGAAGACTAGTCTTTCCAACTTCTTCTCAATTCTCCCATATCCTTCCAATCGATTTTGAATTCCAGCCAAGATATTTTGGAATTTTAAGGTTTCCTCATCTGAATATTGATCCATGTTTCCAAAACAGAAGAAAGAAAGAAAAAAAAACTAATAGCCACTGCCATTCTAGTCTTCCAGGCCTCTTTTATTTTTTTTATTTTAGATTGACTTGGACACAAGTTCTTTTATGCTCTTCAAAGGAAAAGGGTTCTGTTTTCCCCCCCCCTTTCTTTCCCCTGCCAAAATAGTTCTCAAAGGCACCTGTAAAAACAATTCATGCCCTTGGCTCTTTATCAGTTTCTGTAAACAAGTTGCAAACCCTTCAACTATTAAGTCAGTGAAATCAAAGAAGAGAAGAGATACGTTGTTTCAAAAAACCCAGCCTCTGACCTTCGAGTGGCAGTGTGCTACTTTTCACTTTCTAATATTTATCTCTGGGTTATAGGAAACAAAGTTCTTTAGATTTCTTTTAGTGAAATTTAATAACAAGTAATAGGAAGAATTGTTAAAATAAGAAGGACGGTTTTAATCCAGAAGTAAAAAAATAAAGCAACAAAAAGTAGAAAAAGAAAAAATCAATCCGTTCACTTTAAGAAGAGAAATCCACAAAGAATAGTTACAAAGGAAAAAAAAAAAGCTTTCCAAAGCAATCCAATTAGGATTAATTTCGCCACAATTCTTTTGCTTAAGGATCTAATTCGGCTTTAAAGAAAAATTTCTTTGGGCAGTCTTTCGCAAAATAGAAAAAATACTTCACCAGATGGACTCACTTTCTCTTTTCACTTCCTTCCTTCTGGAGCTGTCCCGACTTCATCAGCCTGGGGGCTTCCTGTTTACCGCCGGCTTGAAGCGCTTTCCTTGGGTCAATCAGGGACTTTGCGATGTCCCTGAGACCAGCAAGGCTTTGTCTTCCTGATCACTGTCTCTATGGGACAGTTTAGGTCTCAATGGACCGTCCAGCAGCAAAAGTGTTAATGGTGGTCTCAGAGAATTGAGACTGCACGTTGTGACACCGCAACGTGGCTCCTCCTTTCCCCCTTGCCGTGTCTTTCTTTGATATCACTCATTATACTCCCGTGAACTAGTTTGATTTTGTAAGATAATCTTCAGCTGTGACAGACTGGAGAGAAGTGGTGTTACCAGAGATTTCTTGAAATGCTGACTATTATTCACACAGTAGATTACTTTCTTTTCTCTTTTTATTCATGTGTAGGTCTCTATCGTTAGCTTAACAGCGAATGCCTTGGGCTACTCTGAACTTGGTGCAATTAAATCTCTTAGGACTTTAAGAGCTTTAAGACCTCTAAGAGCCTTGTCACGGTTCGAAGGAATGAGGGTAAGAAAAATATGAAATAACATATGCTTGAAGCAAATTATTTTCTTAAAGGTATACTACAAATGTGTATCTCAAAGCCACTAGTTTAAATTTCATTTAAAATGGCCCTGGGCAACATGCTACTTCTATTCCCTTAGCCTCTAGGCAACATGAGAGAAATAATTCCAGTATATCTAGGCAGTGTCTGAAGTTATTTACCCCATTGTCAGATTATTTATTTTCATTTAAATCACAGCTCTGAAATGGTGGCTATCCGACTAAAAAAGGCTAGCTAAAATTGTGCCACATTTAATCTTGTCTGTTGTACCCTTGCCCCAGATTTTTAAAAATCATTTAAAGAAGCTCCTTGATTTGAAAAATCAAAAGATTGCGTGGAGACCTGCTCCATGGCTGATGGACCAACCAAATCCTTGGAGTTCATATCCCAGCCAGGATATATATTAGTGAGAAATAACCATGAACTAATTAGCTGCAGACTAGTTTCACAGATCTATCTAGACCTTTTGCTACTAGTAAAAAAAATAACTGAAATATTTGGAGAGCCGATATATATATATATATATATATATATATATATATATATATATATATATATACGTATGTTTCTGCGCTAACTCAGAACTTCAGCTGCTTGTTTTCTTGATGTGTTGTCAAGGTAACATATTAACTGACTGGAAAATTACTTTTCATAAGCTTATGTTGCTTCATTATGGCACCTGGACTGTCCTTGCCACTTGGCTACGGAGACTATAAGGAGGAGATGATTGAGCAGTGTAATGATGACCATATTGAGGGTTATTTGAAATTTAAATGCTAATATTTCCTTAGAATTCATTTTCCTCTGACTTGCAATTTGGTTCTCCAAATGTGTAAGAAAAGAGTATTTTTAGGGTTAGAGTATTGATATGGTACTGCACTTGAGTTATAAAACCTTCAATACATGTTCTGCCATATGTTATGGTCCTTTCTCTTCAATTTTGTGAAGCTAAATTTTGGGAAATCTTTCTTCCTCAAATCTTTCCCTAAATTTTAACAATTAAATTGTAGCACAAAATGGCCAAGAAGCAAAACTATGAATTAGAAATTCCCCTTTTCATGTCTCACTTTAGCAAATATGTTTTCACTTCTTTGGCTTTATGTGTTTATTTCTTTGTATTACAGGTAGTGGTGAATGCTCTCTTGGGAGCAATTCCATCTATCATGAATGTGCTCCTTGTATGTCTTATATTCTGGCTAATCTTTAGCATTATGGGAGTGAATCTGTTCGCTGGCAAGTTCTACCACTGTGTTAACACCACAACTGGGGAAATGTTCAGCATTGATGAAGTTGACAATCAGACTGAATGTGAGAATCTCATCGAAAGAAATGAAACAGCTAGATGGAAAAATGTAAAAGTCAATTTCGATAATGTGGGACTTGGCTACCTCTCTCTGCTTCAAGTAGTAAGTAGTTATTCTTTCTATGTTAAAATTTGAACAACACAACCGTTTTATTTCCTCTCTTTAGCAGGTTTTTCTTTTATTAGAAAATTCCATCAATGTGAACTGTCAGTCACTTTACAAATGATTCAGCTGCCAGGATTTGAAGTGGATTGATTGCATCATAGGTGGCATCCCTTAATCTTTTTCTTCTAAGCTCTTCTCTAAAGTGTACCTGTTAGTAAACTTTTTGTGTGCCATATAAATCTTATACATGAACCAAAATGATCATTAGTAAAATGCAGATGCACCTGTGATAGGTCGTTTATTTATTTAACTACACATCAAGCAATCTCATTTACCCCTATTTAATAAAGGAAATTATCCATAACCAGAGAAGAGACATTTGGATATAGAGAATGGCCGATTTTCAGTGTTGTACTAGCCTAGCAATGGAGGCTAAACAGAACACAACTTTGGGTGAAATTCAACAGAGCTGAGTGAAAATTACTTGCCTTTTTTATTTCTTGTAACACAATCTGGTACCAACTCCTCAAGAATTCTTCCAAATAGAATATATGTGGGTTGAAAGGCTGAATGGACATCATGTGTGCAGCTGTAGATTCACGAAATGTAACTGGCAGGGGGGTCATGGAGTCTTCTAAAAGACATTTATAATTTACACAACATGAACGTTGAGGAATTATGTACCGTATGCTTTTAGTCCCTTGCTTAAAATATAATCGCCTGACTTCTGCTTGCAGGCCACTTTCAAAGGCTGGATGGACATCATGTACGCAGCTGTAGATTCACGAAATGTAAGTATGCTATTGGGTAGGGAAACCAGTATTGAACTGCAAAAATATGATTGGCTACAAGACGGCAGAAAAGAGATACATAACATTTGCTTTTTTTAGTACCATCTTGTAATTGCCTGGTAGCCCAAATACGGTGGGTTTACTACATGGATACTTGCATCCATATCCTCCATAGCTACTCATCAGATCAGCAAGTGTTTCCTTAGAAGCATTTCCAATTCTTTTTCAAATTAAGGCTAGTAAAGTAGGATTAAAGCAAACTTGCCACTGATCATAGTGTTTGTCTGCTTTCTTTTCTTTTTCAAGGAGGCAAGACAGGTAAGATGCTGGGATGAGAGATAGGAGTGAGCAGGTTATGGCTGGAAGATAATTCTGTGTTGTTTGTTTCCCAGTGTACAAGATACTTCTTGTTTGATTGTTTGTTTCCCAGTGCATTTTACCTTAGGGGATAATTTAAGAGGTAAGAATGGAGTCATAACCTCTCCCCAGAAACAGGAAAAACAGGAGTGGGAATTTTTAAGAGGTAAAATGGATGCCATAAAGGCTTAAGGCATCCATTTTTGCTATTAAATCTTCCAATCCTTGCCCTACTCCTTCAATGTAAACAAAGATTTTAAAAAATGGGTCTCAAACACTCCAGTGTGCCTAAAGCCCGCGAGGAAATACAGGAATCCTTTCCTATCAAAGGATAATGACTGGAAGTAATGAGAACATATTGCCCTATGCTAGTTATAAAAATAGCAATGTATCTTTTGGCCCAGTTTGATGGTCAACCAGTGCAAGTAAAAAAAAAAAAGAAATAACTCAATCCTGTCATACTCTGCTGTTCAAAAAAATCAGATTATCTTAGCCGTACATAATTCTCATTTTTTTCTCATTAGAATGAAGACTCTAATTTTTTCATTGCAGTAAATGAGCAACTGATGCAAAGCATTCCCAGAATAGGAACTAGATAAATGCACATTTACGGCATTCATCTGTAACAATAATACAGGTCAAGAATATTTAAAATATAATCTGATATAGATACGATAGAAATTAAGACATAAAATCTAAAACATTTGCTTTGCGCATTAAGATCAGTAAAAAGACTCTATTTCAGATGCCTTCTGATAAGGTTTTCTATAATAATTTATTCTACTATCCTATTTCTGAGAAGAAAAAAAGAAAAACGAATCAGATGTCAAAAACATACAGACACATACAACAACATACACTTTTTGTTTAATTATATTTTTGTGTATATGTGTAAGTGCAGGTAAGCAGTTTCAAGAAACTAGGTGAGTTACAGTTCCGTAGCTACAAATTGCACAACCTAATAGGAGATCTTCTTTTGTTGAAATGACTCTTTTCCAAGAAAACAATAAAACTCTTTCCTAATGATTGGTGGTCCCAAAGAAAAACTGTGGCTACATGCTTAAAGCTAACATTTTCAAATGCATCAGCACATTGTGAGCATCATAATTAGCAGACAGTATAGGCAGCCTTCTGTCTCATCAAGAAAGTCTGTTTCATTCATTTTCATTCAGTTTCTTCTCACTTTCTCCTAAGCTCAGAATGTGTCTTTCTTTTTAACTATTTCTTTGAATATAAACACCTCAATTGTCTATTAGCAAAAGCCATGTAGTCTAGCATGAAATCTATATCAGTGGATTTCAGAGAGGAGAGCCAATAGAAAAAAGTGAGTAATAACTGAGAAAATAATTGTACATAAATACTCTATTTAAAGTTAAAATAAAAATTGATCAAACCCTTCTCTATGGCTATTCTTAATAACGGCATCATAAAAAGACTAAATACGGTAAGGCTTCACCCAGGGTTCATACTTCATAAAAATAATACCCATACATTTTATAGAATTGAATATATTTTTCCACACAGTTTTCTATTTCTAAATTTGTTTCCCTTGCAGGTGGAACAGCAGCCACATTATGAGGATAACCTTTATATGTATCTTTATTTTGTCATCTTTATTATCTTTGGATCCTTCTTCACTTTGAATTTATTTATTGGTGTCATCATAGATAACTTCAATCAGCAAAAAAAGAAGATAAGTATTCTATCACTGTGATTTCAGCAGATTATCACAGGTTTTGTTTTAACAAAAACATTGTGCTTTGTGTAATTCTTCTAATTTTTCTTTCTTTCAAGTATCAATTATTATTCCATTGTGTAAACCTGAACATAAGTTGTAAACTTGAATTCTAAAATTGCCACTGGAAAAAAGAAGCATACAGTGTGTTAAAACCAATACATGAAATGAAAGATTTCCACCATGAATTAGTTTTAAATGCCAGAGACATAAACAATTACATTGTAAGATAATGCACTACTTTATATAAATATGCATAAACATCTCGTAAATCTAAATACAATACAATACAATACAATAGCAGAGTTGGAAGGGAACCAATTTTCCATTCCCACACCACTCTGGGGCCAGCCAGAGGTGGTATTTGCCATTTCTCCAAACTACTCAAAATTTCTGGTACTGGTTCTCCAGAACATGGCAGAAAACCTGCTGAATACAATACAATACAATACAATAGCAGAGTTGGAAGGGATCTTGGAGGTCTTCTAGTCCAACCCCCTGCCTAGGCAGGAAACCCTATACCATTTCAGACAAATAGCTATCCAACATGTTCTTAAAGACTTCCAGTGTTGGGGCATTCACAACTTCTGGAGGCAAGCTGTTCCAGTGATTAATTGTTCTAACTGTCAGGAAATTTGTCCTCAGTTCTAAATTGCTTCTCTCCTTAATTAGCTTCCACCCATTGCTTCTTGTTCTGCCTTCAGGTGCTTTGGAGAATAGTTTGACTCCCTCTTCTTTGTGGCAACCCCTGAGATATTGGAACCCTGCTATCATGTCTCCCCGAGTCCTTCTTTTCATTAAACTAGACATACCCAGTTCCTGCAATCGTTCCTCTTATGTTTTAGCCTCCAGTTCCCTAATCATCTTTGTTGCTCTTCTCTGCACTCTTTCTAGATAAATAATAAATAGTTACTCTTGGTAATGACTTTCTGGAAATTAACAGAAGATGAACACTTCTGGAAGTCATTTGGGATATGATCCTTTTCATACTTATTTTTTTTATCATGCTTTTAGTTTTTAAATATGGGCTTTGAGTTTTGGTCTGTTTTGGTTTTTAGCTGTTGAAGGTACTTGTATCATGAGAGCTGAAAAGTATTTTTTTTTCAATTGTTCATTTATTTATTTCTTAACCTGGATGTTTTACTATCTGACGTTTTATCCAACTATGGATGTTTTTTATGGTATTTTATTTTGAAGTAAGAAACGGGAAATTTAGACAAACCTTTAATACAGGATGATAATAACGGCGACAGAAATGATGGTGGCAGTGCTGAGAGACTACTGTAGTCACTACACCTTTTTTCAGTCTGCTGTAACTTTGCTGAGATTAAATTCCTAACCCTGCCTGAACTATGGGAGAAGGATGCACTGTTCTCTAGCCATTAGGGAGCCACCCCTAATGAAGGGAAGGGCAAAAGAGTGGGTGGGTGCTTCCAGATTGAAACTCTTCACACTTGTACATCCATGCATACATCAACCCTTGTACAAAGGAGCACGGCTTGCATTTGGGGCTGCTTCCACCGTTTGCTTTAGAGCCGAGGTGGCACAGTGGGTAGAGTGCAGTACTGCAGGCCACTTCAGCTGACTGCTATCTGCAGTTCAGCGGTTCAAATCTCACCGGCTCAGGGTTGACTCAGCCTTCCATCCTTCCGAGGTGGGTAAAATGAGGGCCCAGATTGTGGGGGCGATATGGTGACTCCGTAAACCGCTTAGAGAGGGCTGAAAGCCCTATGAAGCGGTATATAAGTCTAACTGCTATTGCTATTGCTTCTCCCCCACTTGCTTGGCTTTTGCTTTTGTAATAGGCAGCCCAAGGAAAGACATTGCCCATCAAATAAAAGTCAATGTATAGAAAAACAGAAAGAAAAATGGAATGGAAATATCTGGTTGTAACTAGTATTTGTTTCTCCTTTTTACTTTGGAGGTCAAGACATCTTTATGACAGAAGAACAGAAAAAATACTATAATGCAATGAAAAAACTGGGCTCCAAGAAACCACAGAAACCTATACCAAGGCCAGCAGTAAGTGGGTTTTTTTTTTCCCATTGTACTCACTGTTTTTCAAAATGTGTGCTAAAGTTGGAAAGCAATTTACACCTTATAATCCCCCGAAATCTTTTTAAACTAGTAACTGAGGAAGGGGTGGGTTCAGAAAAAATAATACACCTTTAAAGAATTATCGTATTTTGGGGACTATAAGACACACCAGAGTATAATACACACCATGATTTTGAAGAGGTAAATTTAAAAAAAAAAACATTTTTTTTGCACTCTGGAGGCCTCCCAAACCCTCTGCATGCCTCATTCTTTGAAAAAAAGGGGGGGGATTCAGAGGCTTTGGGTGGCTTGTAGAGTGCTCCTGGGGGCTGGGGAGGGCTCTTTTTTGCCCTCCCGAGCCCTCAGAAGCACTTTGCAAGCCTCCCAAACTCTGCATGTCAATTTTTGCAAAGGGTTTCGATAGGGCAAAAATTCTGGGTTCGCTGTATAAGACACACCCAGATTTTCACCTTCTTGTTTTGAGGGGGAAAGGTGCGTCTTATACTCCGAAAAATATGGTAATGTTTTTATGAGCAAAGCCTTTCGTTAAGTAACTGAGATGGACAGTGGATGACATCATATGGTTATTTTCCATTTTGGAGAGTTGCTTCTTATTTTCTTAAACTATGTTAAACCTATTTAGGGATTATGCCAGCAATCCCCAACCTTTTTGGCTTCATGGACTGGCAATGGTGGTGCATGGCGGCGGCAGCAGAGTGGAGGGGACAGATTTGCGCGCTCAACCTAATCCCACACGTGTGCAAATGAAGCTTCCCAACAGGCCATGATCCAATAGCAGGCTGCGGTTTGGGGGTTGGAGACCCCTGGATTACTCTACAGTTTTCAATGGTTTCTAGATCAGACACATTGGAAAAAACATTTTACAGATTTTCAATAATTATGCCGCCAGAATTCTGCAGTATAATTGGAAGAGCGCTGAAGGATATGTCCTTTATATTTAAATGAATTTGGGGATGAGCAAGCCAATCTAGCATTAACAAATCTAAACAGGGTTACAGCAGTAATTGTTATGATATTCCTACCATGTTTCCCCAAAACATTTTCTTTTGACCCCTGAAATAAGACTTGACCTTATTTTTGGGGAGGTCTTATTATTTTTGAGGTGCAGGAGGCAGCGATCGTGGTCACCTCATCGCTACTGCTGTGTTCCAATATTTTCGGGGAGACCTTATTTACAGGGGACGGCATATTTTAGCGCATGCTCTCAAAAGCCCGGTTGGGCTTATTATCCGGAGAGGTCATATTTTCAAGGGGGGGGATTTTGGTACCTGATTCAGGTATTCGATGAGACTGTGAAGTCCCACAGGATGGCTATTAATGGATATGCTTCATAATGCTTCATATTTCATAACTTCACACTTATGGAGTGCTAACTGACTTTCCGGGGACATAGTGGCATTCTTTTCTTGTTGCACCTTCTATCGGTACAATTTGACTAGTATACTGTAGAATGAGTTTATAGAAGTATCAGATCATTAATATATAGATTATAATTGTCTATAACTGATCGTGAGATACATGAATAATCCTTATTTTTTTTAACTGCAGAACAAATTTCAAGGCATGGTCTTTGATTTTGTAACAAAACAAGCCTTCGACATCAGCATCATGATTCTTATCTGCCTTAACATGGTTACCATGATGGTAGAAACTGATGACCAAACCGATGCAATGGAAACTATTTTGTATCGGATTAATTTTATCTTCATTGTCCTTTTCACTGGAGAATGTGTCTTGAAACTGATTTCACTCCGCTATTATTATTTTACAATAGGCTGGAATATTTTTGATTTTGTGGTTGTCATCTTATCTATTGTAGGTAAGAAAATTTGCATTGTAGTAAAAGATATAACATATTATAAATGAAAACTATGAGAAATTAACAGATGATTTTAATATTTACAATACTGATAGGTTTCATTCTTTACATTTTCATACAAGATTGTAATTACATTCTAATTAAAGTTATAAATCTTCATTTCAGATTAATAGGCATTTAATGTTTGTTTATAGGTATGTTCCTCGCAGAGATTATTGAGAAATATTTTGTGTCCCCTACCTTGTTCCGAGTAATTCGACTTGCCAGGATAGGTCGAATCCTGCGTCTAATCAAGGGGGCAAAGGGGATCCGCACTCTGCTTTTTGCCTTGATGATGTCTCTCCCTGCCTTGTTCAACATTGGTCTCCTGCTTTTCCTGGTCATGTTCATCTACGCCATATTTGGAATGTCCAACTTTGCCTATGTGAAGAGAGAAGTTGGTATTGATGACATGTTCAACTTTGAAACTTTTGGCAACAGCATGATCTGCCTTTTCCAAATTACCACCTCTGCTGGCTGGGATGGCTTGCTAGCGCCCATTCTAAACAGCGGGCCTCCAGATTGTGACCCTGAGATAGACCATCCGGGTAGCTCAGTCAAGGGAGACTGTGGCAATCCTTCAGTTGGGATTTTCTTCTTTGTCAGCTACATTATCATCTCATTTTTAGTTGTAGTCAACATGTACATTGCTGTCATTTTGGAGAACTTCAGTGTGGCTACCGAAGAAAGTGCTGAACCTCTGAGCGAGGATGATTTTGAGATGTTCTATGAAGTCTGGGAAAAGTTTGATCCAGATGCAACCCAGTTCATAGAATTTGCCAAACTCTCTGATTTTGCAGCCTCTTTGGATCCTCCTCTTCTAATACCAAAACCAAACAAAGTTCAGCTTATTGCGATGGACCTGCCCATGGTGAGTGGCGATAGAATCCACTGCCTTGACATCTTATTTGCTTTCACCAAACGTGTCTTGGGTGAAAGCGATGAAATGGACGCCCTCCGAGTGCAAATGGAAGACCGGTTTATGGCTGCCAACCCTTCCAAAGCCTCTTATGAACCAATTACCACCACATTGAAACGAAAACAAGAGGAAGTATCCGCTGTTATTATTCAGCGAGCCTTTAGGTGCTACCTCTTAAGGCAAAAAGTTAAAAAAGTTTCCTGCATGTTTAATAAAGATAGAATTAAAGAAGGCACAGTTATCAAAGAAGATATGATCATTGATAAGCTAAATGACAATTCTACCCCTGAAAAAAATGATATGACCCCCTCCACCACCTCTCCACCTTCCTACGATAGCGTTACAAAGCCCGACAAAGATAAATATGAGAAAGACAAATCAGAAAAAGAAGATAGAGGTAAAGATGTCAGGGACTATAAAAAATAAATGAATTATACCTGTATGACAAATTGTTTACAGCTTGAGAAAGTAAAGTATTATTTCAAAAGGACTCCTGTAGGAGGTTTATGCCAAACTGACTGTTTTTGCACACTTAAACAGACATACACACATAAAAATATCTATAAATATATATGTATGTATGTATATATATATATATGTGTATATATATATATACATACAAATGTTAGCTATATACTTAAGGTCAGTGCCTATTAACAAGATAGTGACCCCTTGTCAATTCAAATGCTGCTCTGTAAAACAGGGATGGCACTTTTGACAGGCGTCTCCTGTTGGCATTCCCAGCTGACACTGCTGAAGAGGAAAAGAAAAATGGCTATCCAGACTGTAGGGATCAGTAAAAAAGAGATGCAAACCTAGAATTGACCTGTGTTGATCATAAAACACTCAGAAACAATAATTGTATCCGCTGTTTGCATTCCAACTGCCACACGTTTGCCATAATTTTTACAAAAAAGCCCCTTGTTGGTGAAGTTGTCGTTTTTTTAATCCACAGGTTGTTTACTATTATATGTGACTATTTTTGTAAATGGGTTTTATGTTGTGGGGGGGTGGGGAGGGGGATTCCAGGGTCAAGGGGGGTGGGGGATAGGAGGACCAGCTGTCCTGTCTTGATTCTCTTGTAATGTATAGGCAGAAGTGATTTGCATGAAGGCATGCTGCACTTGTAGACCATGCATGGAAACATGTAGGACTTCTTTGCACAAGAGTTTCAAAGACTTCTGTGTTTCAGGATGGCTCCAGATCCCAAGGTGCTTAAAAATAATATAGATCTTTATGTCTCATCCTGACAATTCTTATGTGCCTGTAAGTCTCATAAAATCAACAGTTGTTCAACTCAGATTTTTTTCCTCCCCACTCCTTCTCCTCCCCTCCTCCTCCTCCTCCTCCTCCAAACGATTCCATTATGAAGGTGACATGAACATTGACTATAGTGTACATCCATGTGTAGATACTGGATCCATCATTCCCACTGAGTTCAGAGGCCATACTTTAGAGGAAGAGCATATATAAATTGTACTCTTAATTGTAAAATTGGGTGGAGATATGGGAAGAATCTTCTTAAGAATCCCGGAGCATCCCTTACATTAATCTGGAGCACTGTACTGTCCAATAAGGGGATGGGGGAAGTCGGACATCCGTAAGTTAGTTTTTACTTTCTCCTGCGGTATTGTTTAGCCATCTTCTGCTCTCAGCAAGGTTGACATTGTATGTGTCAATGAGATAAAGCTGTCTATGTAAATAGTTACTTTAACCCTGTGGTGCATGTTTGAGCAAAGGAATAAATGACCTGTGCACAATATTGATTGCATCAAATATGTACCACAATAAGTGTAGTTCGCAAACCTTGAACAGGAAAATATGATGTATTCTGTACCATTATAAGTAGTTTGGAGGCTATCACTGATGCATGTTGTTTATCTTGCCTTCGCTACTGTATTTTTCTTGGATTTGTTCAGAAATCTAATATGGGAAGCCATATGTTGATGGTAAAAGTGAAACAAAATTGTTCAACCAGACATCATTCCTCATTTCATCAAGCAATAGTTTGCAGCTAGTGGGGTTGGGGGTTTGGGAGGGAGGGAGGGAAGCTTTTTGCTCTGCCCTAACTTCTTTTATTCTTCTCTGGAATTTTATGTGAGTATTCTACAGTGCGTAGCCAGCTGTACACTTCATATTGCAAACAGCATAATCTGTTCAAAATAACTGGTTAAACATTTTCTATGGAAAACTATAAATAGTGTACAAATTTCCATTCAGTTTTATTTTTCAGCATTTTGTACATAAACGACAAAACTGATTTTCAGGTCAACGTCGCAGAAGGTCCTTTTATTCACAGCACTTTTTAATTGAAGAATTTCACAAAGTGGGAAAATACCGAAAAAAAAGGTATGGGGAGAATGTTAGGTTTCTGGGTTGCTTTCTTTTTTTTTAATTAGTACTGTATTTTTGCACACATCTTAATGTGATTTTTTCCAGACTGAGTCCAAAATGCACTTGCTTCCAAATAGCTATAACTTGTAATTGAAATGTGGTGGGAAAGATTTGTTTGAAATTCTAGCACTGCCTGCATCAGCAGTTAGTCTTATTATTCAACATCCTTAATCTTTTCCAGTGTTTGTTTACATAGACTATTATTCTTCTTATTGATTCATGCTGCACTAGAAGTCTTTTAAATATTATACGCGATTTCACAATTATTATTCCCCCCCTCAAAAAAAAAAAGTAGCTAACTTGTATATTTGATTCCATCAGGACATTTTTTTTTGTATTCCATCCACAAAGAAAAATTAAATGTTAATTCCTTCTTTTACTGAAACTGTTGACTTTGTGTCTTGGTGAACTGCATGCAGAGAAAATGCTATTACCATAAAGAACGGTAAGCTACACTACAGTTGAGCCAAAAGAATAAAGACTTCTTTTTTATTTTATTTTATTTCATGATTCTGTCATTTTTTATGTGCTTTCTGGCCTTAAATATGTGCTCATAAACTTAATAAAAATAAAAACAAATTGATGTTTCGATCATAAGTACATTTCCGGGGGCTTGTAGTATATTTGTCACTGGATTGATCCTGAACACGAATCCATTTCTCAGTCATAAAGCATAGAATAACTTGTCATATTGCTATCAACTCCAAAATAGTAGTACCTTTGGGAACAGGTTAGTTTCATTTTTGAGAAATTACACCCTCATATTTCTCTCCATGAGAAATACACATAGACCACATTCTAACGTTTCATCACTTGACTTTGATGACTTTGGAAGGGATTCATGAATTGATTTCATTGAGATGAACTGGCTCTGCAGTAGTACAAAAGTCCTAGCCGCATAATTTGTTGATTTATCTGTATGTTATACATTATTGACCACTTTAGCTGAAAAGCTACCCAAACCATAAGCTGAATAAAGAAGAACAAAATTCCTGCCAGCAGCTGACTAAAGTGGGGAAAAATGGTGAGGAAAGAAGAACAACATATATCACACTGCAATTCTTAAAAGTTGCAATATTCATAAAGATCAGCAATAAGTGAAAAAAAAATCAGAAGATCAAAATTGCTTCTGCTGGTCTTCCTCTACAATGCAACCAACAGAATAGCTCTGCTGACAACTCTAAATTTAGCTGGGAAATGTTTGAAGCATGTCGGCCCAACTGAGCGAAAAAGAAAGAACTTCAACTTTCAATAACAAACTAATAAACATGCATATGAAAAGGAACCCAGCAATGCAAAAATATATTTGTGTGTGTGCAACCAAGTTTTTATACTCTTAAGTACTTTTATTATTATTCTACATGAAATAACTGGGCAAAAAAATCTTTCACGTGACTAATTATTTTTATATGACCACATTCATATTTTCTTATTCCAGCTAGTATCTTGATTAATTTTAAGAATTAGTTAAAAGAAGTCTTGCATCTTCCTTAATACATTCTGAAATTGCTATAGACATGATCTATTCTGACTTCAGCAAAGCGTTTCGCAGTTACCCCAGAGCATACTGATTAGCGGACTAGTTAATATAGGTGGGATGACATGACAATTGAAAGTCATACTTGAATGCTCATCAGCAGATTAAAAGGATCCCAAGACATGGTCCAACAAATATAAGTTCTGGGTCCTCTACCCATCATTAATAGCAATAGCACTTAGAAACCACTCCATAGTGCTTTACAGTACTCACAGAGCCATTTGGAAATGTTAGCATATTCCCCCCCCCCCCCACAACAATCTGGTCCTCATTTTACCAAACTTGGAAGGATAGAAGGTTGAGTCAACTTTGAGCCGGTCAGGATCAAACTCCAAGCTGTGGGCATCATTAATTATTTGGATAAATAAATGGAATGTTTAGCAGAGGAGTGTCAAACTGGATTTCTTTGAGGGCCGGATCAGCATTGTAGTTTCCTTCCGTGAGCCGGCCAGGGAGGAGATAGAATGGACATCTCCTGCAGTACCCTGCTGGCCAAAATTGGGCACGGGCTCCCACACCCTGTTTTGGCCGGCACAGTTCTGCAGGACACTGCCCAGGCTCAAAATTGGGCATGGGGGCTGTGTGTGATTCCCCCTTGTTCCCCATTTTGGCTGGCAGAGTGCTGCAGGACACAGTCCAGCCTGAAAAAGGGCACAGGGGGGCACACACAACCTCCATCACCCCATTTTGGCTGCCAGAGGCACCATGGGCCAGTCCTTTGCCATTTCCAGGCTGGCCCCACGGGCCAGGTTTGAGCACCCCGCAGGCTGGATCTGGGGCCCGGGCCTTGAGTTTGACACCCCTGGTTTAGCAAGTCTGCAATTGGTACAAAAGCGGATGGGATAAAGAGGAAGAAAATATCTTGAAAGGTTAGAAAAATAGTAATGAAATGTAATGGAGACTATTCCAAAGGATTTTATTTAGGAAACTAAAATAAATGCGCATTATAGAAGAACTATTAATGCAATGTGACATCAAGTTTGCAACTTATATTTAATATGTATAGGTTTCAAATACCATAATTTAAGTAAAAACACCTGACATCATACATCCCCTTACCTATCCTGTCAGGTAGCAAGGTTTCCTATATTATCTATATAATATAGGAAACCTTGCTATAATTCCTATAAGAGCCGAGGTGGCGCAGTGGTTAGGGTGCAGTACTGCAGCCACTTCAGCTGACTGTTATCTGCAGTTCAGCGGTTCAAATCTCACCGGCTCAAGGTCGACTCAGCCTTCCATCCTTCCAAGGTGGGTGAAATGAGGACCCAGACTGTGGGGGCAATTTGCTGACTCAATTTGCTAAAAATCTGTAAACGGCTTAGAGAGGGCTGAAAGCTCTATGAAGCGGTATATAAGTCAAATAAATAAATAAATAAATAAATAAATAAATAAATAAATAAATATCTAAACACCCATAAAAATCCAGGTGCTTTTTCAAAAGGCAACTGGACTTTCTTTGTTTTTCCTTCAAGATGTTTTGCTTCTCAGAAGAAGAAAACTGAGGAAGCTTCTTGGATGAGAAATAAAACATCTTAAAAAAAAACAAAGAAAGTCCAGTTGTCAGGCCTTGAAGCCATCTTTTGCATTGGGCCTTCAGACCTGCCACATTTAATGCTGTGAGAAATTGGGAGGGGGGATTATATGGAGTGAGAGAGAGATAGTCAAAATAACATTCCTTTCTCAGAGAGTCAAGGACAACTTGCCCTGCACCTGGAGTGGTGTGACTGGGAGGCATCTCCAGTTGGGGTGGTGGCTGATTGGACCTTGTGATGGACATGTGGGTGCTGGGCAGGGACTTGAACTTTCGTTTGGGTGGGGAAAACCCGAATCTGAAAGTTCATTTTGACAAAACACCTTTGGAACAAAACACCTTTGGGACAACTATCAATTGAATGACTAAGAATATCCATAGACATCCATAAAAACATTAACAGCTCCCTTTAGGTAAACTTCCCATGACTTCATGGATATGTCCATATAGTTTTCTCTGCTGCAATACATTCTGGAATTTCCCCCTCAAATTCACAGTTCTAGTCTAGCTTAAAATCCCAGTCAAGTACTAATCAGGTGTGACCTTGCTTAACTTCCCAAACATGGTTGGTCAGGTGCTGCTGTTTGAGGTAAACCATTATCTGGCTACCGTTATCCACAATGTGAGGACTAAAATATCTGACCAGCGGTGTAAAAATAGTATACTCAAATGTTAGTCTATCATTTTTCTTAGATTAGATTCCAAGTTAGATTCCAAATGATAGGTTTTTTTGACAGGCCACCTCCTCTGACTCTTTTAAAAATGTATATGGTTTATTCCATATTTAGCTGGAATGCATTAACTGCTTCCTACCTGTACGTGTTTTTTCAGCAATGAGCAATACAGACTTTTTTTCAGGCTTTATCAGTGATAGAATTTGATTTTTCAGCCAAACCATTAGAGGCTACTTGTTGTTTTTTTCCATACCACTAATAAAACCACGAGAGAAATGTTGCATTTCTCATGTAGAAATTAATCTAAATGCATTGACTATTGAGTTTCCTCCCTGAGAAATTGCTTTGCAAAAATTAGCCAAGCATTTCTGTTTTGAGAAATAGAGGCAACATTAATAGCAAACCCATTGCATTGTAATATTGGGATATGATCACTGACTTTTTGCAGTTCCTATGGTAACCATAATTTTTGATCAACCACGAATAAGGTCACATGTAATATTCTTTTCTTTGCAACAAGCAAAAAAATGTTGGTTGATAGGAAAATTAGGAAGGAGATGTTGGTTGATAGAAAAATTAGTAAGGAACATGCAATTTTCTTTTATTATTAATTACAGCAATTTAAATATTGAGCTATGTTTCTTTTTCCAAACAGGTACACAATTACCACAGTACATTTCAAATAAGGTTTTCAGTTAGTTACACAAATCTTCAAACAATTCAGAAATAATGTGATGATGATATATCCAAATTTAACTTCAATACAGCAGAAGCCTAATTATTCCCAAATTTTTCCTCTCTATTTTTAGTGCAATTCAAAAATTCAGGTCAAATATTATTAAAAGGGTCCATGTACACATTTGCATTGAAGCTAAAATGAAATTAGAGTAGTGTGGCACTATGAAGATGAGTGAAGATCTGATGAAGTCATCTTTAATATCAGTTTTGGCTCAAGTCAAGTCATTTAAAGGACTAGCAAGTGATGCATCGGATATGACTGTCTATTACATTATCATGCCTGTGTTACTTTTCAAGTGTTTATTGATCAATTACTTTCAGATCTTCCCCAATCAGCTCTGCTTGCTGGCTTTTATTGCTCTGTTATGGTTAATGATTTAGATTAATTCTTTGGTTGTTCAATGTCCAATGACATCAAAGGTTGGACTACTCCATCTCCATCCAATCATGCTTATACAAGCCATAACTGGCACTTATGCTGCTCCCTCCCTTTCAGTTTGTTTCCTGGGATGATGATGAGAGCAGATCTGAGGAACGTCATTCCCCCTCAAAATCTTGCACAAATTCTATGATCTATTGAAGAGCTCTTCCCTATGACCCAGTTGTGATGGCTCAAGAAAATAAGAGAAACGGCCTTCTTGGTGATCAAATCTAAATTGTGGCTTCTTTGCTTCAAGACAACATTTCATGTTTTGGCAGAGAGCTTCAATTTTAGATGGAGATTAGTCTTTAGGAATCATAAGTATTGTCAGTTTTATTTGTACTGCTGCATTGATATTACTTACAGGTAAAGGTAAAGGTTCCCCTCGCACATATGTGTTAGTTGTTCCCAACTCTAGAGGGGGGAGTGCTCATCTCCATTTCAAAGCTGAAGAGCCAGTGCTGTCCAAAGAGGTCTCCGTGGTCATGTGGCCGGCATGACTAAACACTGAGGGCTCACTGAAAGCTATTACCTTCCCACCAAAGGTGGTCCCTATTTTTCTACTTGCCTGTTTACATGCTTTTAAACTGCTAGGTTGGCAGAAACTGGGACAAGTAATGTGAGTTCACTCCATTATGCGGCGGTAGGGATTTGAACCGCCGAACTGCCAACCTATTGACAAGCTCAACTTCTTAGCCACTGAGCCACCGCGTCCCTTGATATTTCTTAAAACTCTGTCAATTTTCTTTCTCCTCTTTTTTAAAATTTAAATAAAAGAATTTTGCTAATAGGATTGCCTATTGTCAGCCACTCTAATAAATGTTGGCACACAGCAATTACTTTATATCCACTAGAGCCATTAATAATTATGTTAGCACTCACATTATAATAATACACTGGTATAAATAAACATTTTACAGACAAGTCTAAAATACAATTGGACAAGAGCCTGACTATGAAATCCATCTTGGCCTAATATATTTTAAGGATCTTAATTTCAGTCTCAATGATTTCCAGAAAATTTCCAAGACAGAAGAATACTGGAAGAGCTTTTTTGGATTAGGCCAAGACTCCATTTCATCATGATTTCTCTTCTCATACGGGCATTTCAAATGATTCAAGGTAACTCACCATCTACTGCAAAATTAAAATAAGGCCTGGCATTTATTGTGGAGACGCTTGTCAGATACATAAGATGTAACTACTATGGCTAGCAGCCTTTAACAACCTTTAAAGCCGTCAATGCTGGTGGCTACCACAACTTTTGAGAACGAAGATTGCATCTTCTACTGGTTTTATTTTGTATGACCATCTCTGAACTTACGCAGGAGAGTCATCGTAGATACAGGTGGTCCTCAACTTACAACCAAAATTTCCATTGATAAGTGAGGCAGTAGTTAAGTGCATTTCACCCCCTCCCCCATTTTACAACTTTTTTTGCCATCGTTGTTAAATGAATCACTGCAGTTGTTCAGTTAGTAACACAATTGTTACGTGAAACTGACTTCCTCATTGACTTTGCTGGTTCGAAGGTCGCAAAATGGGAGCGCGTGACCCTGGAATACTGCAAGTGTCCAAGCGTCTGAATTTTGATCATGTGACCATGAGAATGTTGTAATGGTCATTAAGTGGGGAAATGGTCATAAGTCACTTATTTCCAGCGCCCTGGTAATGTTGAACTAAATGTAAACTACTGTAGTTTAGTTTAGTTTAGTTTAGTTTTATTATTATTTATAGGCCGCCCTTTTCCCTGAGGGGACTCAGGGCGGCTTACAAAATATAGGGAGGGGGGTACAAAACAGTAAACATAAAACAATACATAAGTAAAAATAGTACACAACATTCATTCATCATTCGGGTGGGGACAGATTACGATCTTTATCCCCAGGCCTGACGGGATAGCCAGGTCTTGAGGGCTGTGCGGAAGGTCTGGACGGTGGTGAGGGTACGAATCTCCACGGGGAGATCGTTCCAAAGGGTCGGAGCTACTACTGAAAAGGCTCTCCTCCGTGTGGTTGCCAGTCGACACTGACTGGCGGATGGAACTCGGAGGAGGCCTAATCTATGCGATCTAATAGGTCGCAAGGAGATAAGTTGAGGACTACCTGTTAAGATAGAATAATAAACTGTCTCTTGGTCTTGCAGGATGTTTTGATGAGGCAGGGAACCTGGGCGAGCATCAAAGAAGATCTTGCCATGTTTGGAGGTGATGCAGGACAGATAACAATGCTAATGACAGAAATTTACCTCATCTGCATTTACCTCCTTAGGACAGTTTTGGATCGAGCCCTTGTCATTTGGCCAGCCTATCATGATCCCAATAAAGAGTTAGGAGGTAAAAACACACACAGAATACATTCAAAACAGTGGTGGGTTGCAAATATTTTTACTACCGGTTCGGGCGCGCTCCTGCACACGCAATCCTTCTGCTCATGTGCAGAAGCTTCTGCGTATGCGCAGAAGCATCCAGGCGAGTGGGTGGGGCCTCCCACCACTGCTACTACCAGTTCAACCGGGATGAACTGGGAGCAACCCACCACTGATTCAAATTTCAAAACTATATGCAGGTAAGCAAGCAGGCAGGAAACAGAACATTACATTGTTTTGAAAAGCAATTCTTGTTCAGTCTTATTCTGAAAAGCCCCATTGGACCTACATCTACAGCCAGATGTTTTGTGGCATTATTCTTCGTCTTGCAACGTGTGAGACATCGCTTTTAATATGCGTGCACAAAATGTTCCCTCTCCCCAACCCCACTCTTCTCAGATTGGAGAGAGAGAGAGAGAAAAAAACCCTTTGCTTCTGTAAATTGAAGCTTTGGTTTCCACCCAGCAGCCCACTTTATTTATATATCAAATTTAGAAACCACCCATCTCACTCACAGAGCAACTCTGGGTGATGCATTCAAACCAAAAGCGATTCCAGGAGGTGCCACGTTATCATTTTCTTTTTAAAAACACCATCAAGTTAGTGACTCCATATCTAACAAATTGGCAACACAACAAAACGGTCGTTTTTTGCAAAGATAAAGCCCACCCCCCCCCTCACACACACACACACACACACACACACACACACACACACACACTGCACACACGGATGAGTTTGGATCTTCATACCAAAGATGGAATCAAAAAACTTTTCCACTAACCTTTTTATTGAATTCTAAAGTAATGTAAAAGAGAAAATACAAAGTAAATAGGAAAACAATGAGGAGGAAAAGGGGAGGGAGAGGTGAGGAAAGGTAAGACAAGAAAAAGAAGCATGGATTTCCAACTCTCTCTCTCTTACAGTAAAATAAGGCATTAATATCAAATCACAGCTTTTTGCTTTTTCATAATAAAATGAACAAGGCATTTCTATAAAGATATATCTAATCAGTAGAATGGAAAGTTAGAGTTTCATTCTTCTCCACATAAAGCACAAAGTTGAGAAGCGGTCTCCATGTGAAAACAAAGGTACTTATGGGCTTTTCTTTCATCGAAGTGGTCAATTTTGCCATTTCAGCCAACTCCATCAACTTCTGCAACTGTTCATTCATAGTAGGAATTGAAGTGTCCTTCCATTTTTGTGCATACAAGAGTCTTGCTGTTGTCAACATATATAATAACAAAGTTCCAATTTTTTTCTCTTGTTCTTTTTCCATTAAACCCAAAAGGAAAATGTTCTGGTTTCATTTTTATCTCCATTTCCAAGATATTTTTGTACTAAAATATGGACCATACTCCGAAAAGCTTTTGCTTTATCACATGTCCCCCATAGATGATAAAAAAGGCCCCTTCTTTAGGAATCAAAAACTTTTTTGAATGTTGCAGGATCCAATCTGGGTCGGACACCAGGACTAGAGGTTTTGTCTTCCGAGTTTTTGAACTTTTGCTGGAGCCCATCTTCAGGGAACTTCTTTCCTCTCTTCTCTCTTCTAGCTATCTAGAGCAGTGGTTCTCAACCTTCCCAATGCTGCGACCCTTTAATACAGTTCCTCATGTTGTGGTGACCCCCAACCATAAAATTGGTGTCTCGGTTCCTAAGACCATTGAAAATACATGTTTTCCTACGGTCTTAGGCGACCCCTGTGAACGAGTTGTTCGACCGCCAAAGGGGTCCCGACCCACAGGTTGAGAACCACTGATCTAAAGAGAAGTTCTCTGAAGATGGGCTCCAGCAAAAGTCCGAAAGCTCAGAAGACAAAACCTTTGGTCCCTACAACTGACTTAGATTGAATCCCGCAAAAACTTCTCATTGATTTGTTTTGTTTTTGATATATTTTAACTTATGGAGGGGAAAAAAAGAACAAGCGGTAGGTTTCACTTATTTTTACCACTGCTTCGCTTACCCCGCACGCATGCTCGTTTCGCACATGCGCACCTTCCGTGCATGCACCTGGCATTCCGCACATGTGCCCGGCCTCAAAGCCATGGCTAAATAGGACAGCATAGAACCAGGAACTCCGCTACTGGTTTGCTGTAACTGGTCTGAACTGGCTGAAGCTCTGAAGCTAAGTAGTTTCTCTGGAGGTATGCAAAAATAGTTCAGCTAGATTGACTGCCTTGAGGGGTCTTTGGTACTCTCTGAGCTTGGTTGATTTTTTTTGCAGATGTTTCATTACCCAAACTGGGTAACATAATCAGTGCCTCAGACTACCACTGATGATGTTACCTAGTTTTGTTAATGAAACATCTTCAAGAAAAAAGCCAAGCTCAGAAAACACCAAGGACCCCCTCATTTCAATCCTGAGCTACAAATATTTTTCTTTATTAATGACTGTCTTGAATCTGAAGTAGGCTATTTCATTTCAACAGTATCCTGATGTTCTGCTTCCATCCCAGAAGTTCTCAGATTAAAAAGGGACCTTTTGAACTCGGGACAATTCCAAAGTCATACGACAGCTTGTTTCAATTTCTAGACATTTAGCAGATTCCTGACTTCAGTCTTCTACTGTTTTTCAAACTATAGGTAGTCCTCAACTTACAGCAGTTCATTTAGTGACCATTCAAAGTTACAACAGCACTGAAAAAGTATCTTATGACAGTATCCTCACAGTCACACCATCAAAATTTGGTTGCTTGCCAACTGACTCATATTTATGACTGTTGCAATGTCCAGAGGTCATGTGATCACTTTTGTGACTTTTTTACTAGCAAAGTCAACAGGGAAGCCAGATTCAACAATGTTACTAATTTAACAATGGCAGTGATTCACTTAACAACTGTGGCAAGAAAGGTCGTAAAATGAGGCAAAGTTCACTTAATAAATGTTTCAGTTAGCAACAAAATATTTGGGCTCAATTGTGATTGTAAATTGAGGGTTACCTGTATTGTTTTCCAGTACTTTACAACTATTACTACTATTCTACTCAATCCTGCTTAAACTGACCACTAGATGTCCTTCTGCCACCGTGCCAGACGCTACATATATATATATATATAAACCTGCAATTTGAACATTTGAAAAAATATTTTATACACCTGGATCTTTTATTCATCTACCGTACTTACTCATTTATTTATTTTACAAAGTATGTTTACTGCTTCAATCAAAGAGTGTTCACGAAAGACTCTGACAAATAGACTAACAGAACAATTGTAAACAAGATAAAAGGCAATAATTTAAACTTGATGTTTCTACGCAGGAAATATTTTAAGCAGTTTAATTATTTTTCATGTTGATCTTCTAGACATATGGAGCATTTTACAAATGATATTGTTCATCCATATAATTTGGCCAACACCGTAAATACTATGTATGTATGTATGTGGGTTTCAAAATTTTTTAGAACCTCTTCTGTAGGTGTGGCCTGCTTTGTGGGAGTGGCTTGCCAGCCATTTGACTGGGGGGAGTGGCTTGGCAGTCATGTGACTGGGTGGGTGTGGCCAACTTGTAAAATGTGGTGAAACTCACTTAACAACGCTCTTGCTTAGCAACAAAAAAGTTGGCTCAGATACTCTGGCATTTGAAGTACGCAAGTCTTAAAGCTGTCAAGTTACAAGACCCTTGCATCCCTAACCTTTTAGAAAAAAAAAACCAGGGATGTTCAAACCTGACAGCTTTAAGACTTTAAGGTTTAGATAGGACTCTTAGAGGTGGGCGGAGAGATTGGTGAGCCAGCCAATCAGTGAGCGGTGGGCGGGGCAAGCGTGATGCGGACAGATGGGGGGAGGGAGCTGGAACCGGTTCTAAACGGCACGGTAGATTTGTGGAACCTCTTCTATAGAAGAGGTTAGAACTGGCAGGAACCCGCCCCTGGTATGTATGTGTCTTTGAATCAATGTTGATTCCAGGTGATTGCCTGGGCAAACCCATGCAGTTTTCCTGCCAAGATTTTTCAGAAGTGGTTTGCCATTGCTTCCTTCCTAGGGCTAAGAGAAAGTGACTGGCCCAAGGTCACCTAGCTGGCTTTGTGGCTACTGCAGGACTGGAATTCACAGTCTCCCAGTTTCTAGCCTGGTGCCTTAAAAATTACACCAAACTGGCTCTGTGCACTTATAGGATATTTGCAGTAATAATAGGATATTATTATTTTTTGAGTTCTATCCTTTGAGGGAAGGCAACCCATCACAAAATGCTCATCAAAATACATGCCAGCCAATAGGAATTGAAGGGTTTATCCTTCATTGCCCTGCTTGCACGAGTAACAGGAGGAAAGGTTAATTTGGACATAGAGCAAGGAAACTCAGGAAGTGGCCACCTTCTCAGCAGCTTAGGCTAGGGGGTCATAATAATGAGATCTCGTCTTGCCCTTCCAAAATGGTAGACGGTCCATCCTTATGCTGGAGAAAGTAGGAAATGCAAAATCACAAAACTAGATGCTGTGGTGCCTTTCAATACAAGTAGGATATGGTTGACACCATAACCAAGAATTCTCATTGTGTCCAGTGCAGAGGTGGGTTCCTACCAGTTCGCACCTATTCGGTAGAACCGGTTCGTCAAATCTAAAGAACCGGTTAGAAGAGGTTCTACCAGTGGACCTGGAAAGCAGGCCACACCTACAGAAGAAGTTCCAAATTTTTTTGAAACCCACCACTGGTCCTTGGATATGATTATTCTACACTATCATGCTCATATTTATAAAACTCAGTGCCTCTGTGAAAGGTAAGGATGACTACTGCATTTGTGGTGCAATCAGAACAGCGTGTATTGAAGTTGTTTTAACGCAAACAAAGGATGCTTTTAAAAAAACAAATTTACATCATATTCTTATGCATGCCAGTGCTGTGTGTGAGGTAATTTAAGGTGGTTCTGACAAGTGTCATCGGCATCTTCATATCCGGTCACATGGGCGGCAAGCCACTCCCATCCGGTCACATGGGCGTCAAGCCACTCCCATCCAGTCACATGGGTGGCAAGCCACTCCCACAAAGGAGGCCACACCCACAGAGTAGGTTCGAACAATTTTTGAAACCCACCTCTGGTCCAGTGGTATTATAAACCATGGTAATGCAAGAATTCCAGTTGACTCCACAACTTCCTCTATCTCTACCTTTGTTCCCTCAAATTGGTCAATATTCAGGCAGAGCAAAGTAACTGAATAACAACACTAGATCATAAGCAAACTTAATCAGTAATGACAATAAACAAATACAATCTATTTTGGAGTAACATTAAGGAGGATTACAGACAAAACCTTCTCATTTAACTTTGTGAAGATTTCATATTTCTCCTTTACTAACTCTCAGCACAGCCAAATCGCTACGGCCAAATCACCACCGCCAACTTGCCATGGTCAACTCATCACAGAACAATTCGCCACAGGACAAAAGTTACACTAACATTGAAGAAATGGTGGAACAGAGTCATTAAAGAAAGGATACAAAAGGAGGGGGGAAATTAAATGTGAATGACAAAAATTAAAACAATAATAATAATGATATTTTAAAATAATGCTAAAATTATTTTAAATATTTAAATTGAATTGTTGAATTGTCCCACAGCAAACTGTTCTGCAATGATATCTCATGGCACGTTGGCAATGCCAAGTTGCTGTGGTGAGGTGGCAACACCAAGTTGTCCCATTCCAGAAAGTCAGCGTGTATTGTGGTTTAAGTGTTAGACTAGGACTGGCGAGATACAGATACAAGTCCAGTTACAATCAAGGAAACTTACTAGGTGAGTTGGGCTAATACTCTAAACTCTGTCACAATCCAATTATCTCACAGGGTTATTGCTAAGAGCATAATATTAAGGCAGACTTCATGTAAGCTGTCTTGAGCTTCTGGAGGAAATGGGGATTATAAATCTATCAAACAAATAATAAAGACAATTTCATATTCCCAGAAGGTTAGCATTCATCCATTACTTTTTTAAGATTACAAGGATCTTTAAAATCTGATAGTCATGGTATTTATCAACGGCATGTATCAATTTATCAATGTATCCCACCTGTAATTTATATTTTCAAGCTCAATTTAAATTATACCTCTTACAGCTACAATATTTGGTCTTACTTCAGGACTTTTAATATTTTTCTCCTCCATCTTGGATGTTTGGATCATAATAAAACTGATGAAGAGTTCTGGAGAACTTGAAAATTCAAGAATGCATTATTGAATTTATGCATTTATTTTGAATGCATTTGGTTGTTCTGTGGCACTGATGCAGACTCTGAATTTATTCCAACCTCTTTAGGGGTATGCTGAGTATTGGGTATAAACATAAAGAGAAAAATAGAGATTCAAAAACTTCACAGCCAAAATTAAATCTCATTGAGAGACATTTCAAGACATGCTTACAGATACCAATGAACTTAAAGCACCCTAATAGTGGATTCACAAGGAAGAATGAGATGTGGACAAGTGTTTAGTCCATTCAAGGCTTTTTCCTTACCTTTTCAGTGGGATAATTAGGGTTTCCAATCTTGGTTACAAAAAACAGGTTTACAGAAACTAGATGTCACCAAATAGTGACAGCTTTCCAGACAAGATTGAAGAATCATCCATTTTAAAAACATCTGCGTGAAAATGAGTATTGTCAGTAACAGATACTCTAACACAGGGCTGTCAAACTCACGGCCTTTGGGCCGGATGCGTCAAGTGCTGGCCACACCCACAACCGGTTTAGCGAAGTGGGGGAAGTCGCAATGATGCCACCCTGACAGCCCGAGTTTGACACCCCTGCTCTAACAAGTCAGATCTATCAGCCCAAATGTATCTTTATTTGACTGTGATAAATCATTCAGGCAAATCAAGTAAATCACAGTCATAAACTTGCCAGTGAAATGAAATATAAAATATTTAAAACATGAGCAAAAATGCTTCTTTCTGAAGACATATTTGATCTAACTCTTTGTTCTCTTTTCTGTAGAATGCGGAATTGGATGACATTTAATTGCATCTCACACTATTGGCTATTTATAAGAGTTTTTGCGTCTCGTTTCTCTTATACATGCCAGCACGTTGTTAAATATGGTGACCTTTGTGGTTCCTTTAATTTGGAGTTCAAGTGGGTTTCCATGTGACATCCTGCATTTAAATCTGTGCATAAAGGTATGCATTATTCCACAGTAGTCTGTGAAGAGTTATTACATAAGTCTACTTTTGCATTTATATGGAAGAAACCTTTATCTTGATATATGCAAATATCATATATCATCTGAGAGTGCTAAATATTGAAAACTGGACAGAATGAAGAGGCGTGGAACGACTGAGGTAAGTAGAACAGCTTTATTCCAACAGAACAGTTAACAGAATAACTATGTACAGAGTTCAGCACCTCGCCCTGCCTGACTGCTATTTATACGCGAGCTGTCAAGCAGGGCGACCAATGGGAAAGGTGCAAACAGCCCACACTCAGCCAGCCGCACCTAAACGAATCAGGCGCATCTGAGCAGTTGCCAGCTGTCAATTGTAACTCGAGGACTTGTAGCCGGTCATATGTCGAGGACTTAGGACCAGTCACAAGTCGAGGACTCAACACTCCTCCCCCCCAGTGGGCATGCATGCGCGGTAAGAGCGCATGCGAACTCGCCTAGATAGACAGGAAGACACTGAGCCCGTCCAGAATGACGCAGTTGCAGAGGAGCAGTCAGTAAGGTAGGTAGTTCCTGTAGTAGCTCCTCCCCAATGGGAGTGGAGCTCCGGGTGACGTCATCCAGGCCTACCAATGGAGATGGCAAACTTGGAACAGGTAGGTGAACTAGCGGCGATGGAACGGCTTGAGAAGGCCAATCAGGCGCAGCTGAGCAGTTGCCAGTTGTCAATCATAAGTCGAGGACTTGTGGCCGGTCGTAAGTCGAGGACTCAACACTAAACATCGGTGAAACCTTAGCAACCATTTTGTACATGGACATTTGTTTTTGTGGCAAAGTGGAATGCAGTCATATTCATTTATTCAAAAGGAAGGCTCTCTTTCTCTGTTCAGAGATTCTTGCTCCTTAGTCTTGCCTTCTACTCAATAATTAAACATTATTTTCCATCAAATTCAACCAGGATAATCAGGGTTTCTGCTGATTTAGTATAATGGCAGTTTAATCTAGTACATGTAGAATGTACCACATGAGAGAGGGAAGCAGGGTAGGAAGGGGAAGAGGAAGAGAGGAGTAGGGAGAAGGAAGGGAAGAAGGAAGAGAAAGGAGAGTGGAAGAAAGAAAGTAGAGAAGGGAGGGAGGGAGAAAAGAAAAGGAAAAGAATGTGGTGTCAAAACAGGCGAGGGATGGTAAACAAAGCAAACCAAATGGTATGGTATAACCCTGTAAATGGAATGACAAATGTATAAGAACGACGAATGTAAAAAAGAATAACTATGTGAATGTATACCTATAATTGTATATAGAGAACAAAAAATAAAAAACTTTTCAAAAAAAGAGAGAGGGAAGCAGTCTTAGCATGTTTCAAATTACAGCCCAACAGGGCTGCCTAAAAAGATGCCCTCTATTTTATTTGAATAATCTAAAAAAATTCTACATGGTTTTTTAAAAAAATGATATTGATATTCTTTCTAGGAGAATCAGAATGCCAAATGACTAGTCCATATGGAATTTTATTTTGATACATTATTATGATACGTTTATAAAATACTGTCTGTACAAAAGGAACTTGTGGCTTATATATAGAAGAACATAGGGAAATTCCCTTCACATTCTGATGAACAATATCTCCCTCCTCGTGTTGTTGGTTAAGTGGAGGACATGATTCATTATATCATCTGCAGCAGGGGTGCGATCCTACTGGTTTATCAACCAGTTCGCTGAACTTGCGGGCACCCAACGTGCGCAGTTCACAGGAAAACAGCTGAGGCACAGCAATCCACTCTGCCATGCCTATCAGCTGGGCTAAAAAACAAGGAAATATGGGTGAGAATAGCCCAGGGGTGGCCAGGCCCACCTGAAGGTCGAAGCGATCCGGTTCGCTCTCAGCTTATCTTTGGAGTTACCTGTACACCCAAACTGGGCCAAACCGGTAGAATCCCACTTCTGATCTGCTGCCCCTTTTACAATGGGATTAGGGCTAAATTATGGGAGGTGAACATGAAAGTTTAGACAAACAGCTTAATGTATCTTCTTGCAGATGTTTGTCCAACTCTTAGCAGTCAGATTTCTACCTTTGCTCTGCTGTCATTTAAAATTATTTAATTCTAAAAAAATAAGTTTAAATGGCTGCGGAGTTGTTAGTTGTAGCTCTGGCTTTACCTTGTGTTGACTTTCTTATATCTGATATTCTTACATCTATCATTTCATTTTATAATGTAATGATTCCACTGTTGTTTATTAATATTTATGGTATTTTAAGATATACTATACATTATGACTTGCAGTTACAATAAATTGGTTTGCTTACTTATTCATCAATCGTTCATTAAACTGAACAGAGATATCAAATGGTGTGCAAAGAGGATCAATCTTAGGGCCTCTGCTCTTCATAATGAGGTAGGGAGAAAGATTAACAAATTTGCAAATGAGTTAAGATTCAGTAGAATAGTGTCATACTCAATGGTGAAATCTTTTTTTTTTTTTGCCCACCGGTTCTGTGGGTGTGGCTTGGTGGGGAGAGAGTCATGTGAATGGGTGGATGGGTGGCCAATTTTTTTCACATTTCAAAGCAGTGTTTCTCAACCTTGGCAACTTGAAGATGTCTGGACTTCAACTCCCAGAATTCCCCAGCCAGCAAATGGTGGCTGGGGAATTCTGGGAATTGAAGTCCGGACATCTTCAAGTTGCCAAGGTTGAGAAACACTGTTTTAAAGCATTTTTTTTCCTGGTGGTTCCTGGCAATTAGGCAGGAAAGAAATGCTTTAAAAAGTGTGTGTGTGGGGAAGCTTCAGATGATTGTGCTGCTCATAGTTGAGCCGTGCAACCCTCTGAAGCTTTTTTTACTACCGGTTCGTAGAACCAGGAACAGTCGCTCCTAACTATCGGCCTGAACCAGGAGGATTTCACCCCTAGTCATACTCTAGAAAACAGAAATAAAATGCAAATTGACATTGTTCATGTACACAAATGGATGAAAATAGTAGGATGAAATTGAATCGAGACATTTCACTCAGGAAATGCAAATAATGATATAAAGATAGGGTCCCTTTTGAAACACTTCTCACACCCCTTCTTCTGTGGACTGAGGTAACCTTTTACCTGACAGTTGGGTCTGTGGGTCTTCCTCAAGGTTATTCCCATATACCATTACACTTCCTTTGTCTGTTCTCTCAATGAAAACTAATTTCATACACAAACACACAACAATATTATTTTCTGTGTTCAGACGATAGCACTATTTTTCAAAATGATTAAATCCTATTGGTTGTTTATGCGATGTCACATTTAGCTACAAGATCTGAAATGTCATCTTGGATTAAGTTTAAATAGTTCTGATAATGGTCAGTATGCTTTTTCTCTACTACAGGTAAGACTGATGGCTGGTTCCCACAATAACACCAAAGTATAACCTGGCTGTGGGGAAGGGAAGGTTGGCTTAGGGAGATGAGCAAATCCCTCTTATGGAACATGCTAGGCTTATCCACCTAGGCTCAGCCTAAGAGCAATCATATCTTAGCATTTTGTGGCAGCCAATTTTAAATATTTATTTTATGAACATTTCATACTATCTTCTCCAAACAAGTCTGGGTGTGTACAGTCTAATGAACATGAAGCTATAAAACTTAAAGATCAAAAGCCTTTCTTACAAAGCCAATCTATCATCACATATAGCATTAAAAGACCATGGGCACAGAACCAAAAATGATCACTAGTCATTATCAGAATCAAGGATCAAAAGCTCTCTTAAAAAGATGCATCTTCAGTGCCTTCCAGAATCCAAATATTCTAACATCCATCCATCCATCCATCCATCCATCCATCCATCCATCCATCCATCCATCCATCCATATCTATCATCTCTCCCTCTCCCTCTCTCTCTCTCTCTCTCTCTCTAATCTGTCTTTCTATCTTTCTCTTTCTATCTTTCTATCTTTCTATCTTTCTATCTTTCTATCTTTCTATCTTTCTATCTTTCTATCTTTCTATCTTTCTATCTTTCTATCTTTCTATCTTTCTATCTTTCTATCTTTCTATCTTTCTATCTTTCTATCTTTCTATCTTTCTATCTTTCTATCTATCTATCTATATATCTATATATCTATCTATCTATCATCTATCTATCTTAAATGTTGGAGCAGTCATAGAAAAGTTCTGCTTTCTAGTTCACAGTCTTCCCACCTCTCATTGTGTAAAATATTACACATAGCTTCACAGGATATGAAGGATCATTTTGGATAAGATGACACCCCCACCCATGTGCCCCAACAATTGAAGAGCATTCTAAATTTTGTGGCTCTTAAGTAAGTCTAAGGAACTCCAAATAAAATTTACAGAAAAAAAGTCCAGCTTTTGAGAAAGGCCAATACAAAATGATATGGTTTTCCTTTTACCATTTTGGATTGTTTTTCATGAATATTTATTATATGGAGAACAGAATCAGAGTGACCAGTTTGGGGCTGCAAAAGATGGATAACGTTCAACAGTCTGCTGTTCATCTTTTGCCTAGTAACCACATCTGTAGGTTCTGAGGTTGCTTTTCCATGCTATCATTTAACAAAAGATAAAGCCAACTTCTTTCCAATCGCCTGATATATTGAACATAAAAGTCCCATTCTGGCTTGGGATTCAGGTCATTGTAGTCCCAAGACATCTGGGCAGGAATTTTGTAAAGTTTCCATTGAGTGGCACCAGCTCTTCCTATTTCTTAGGGATGTCACTAGTGTATTTTAAATTGCTGTGCATCTGATGAGCTTATAATAAAAATAAATTAAATATATTGCTTTATAGTACTGTACTCTTTAGGCTGTAAATATCTCAATATATATGGATTAGTGAATGCATCCTGAATGATAACAGGTCTCAAACTCAGTAATCCCAATTTTCATTCAGGCAAATACCTTTTTCTAAGCTTTTGGAATTGGCACAGATTTCTAAGCCTGAATAAATAAGTTATCAATAGGATACATCTGTGCCAAAACTGGATTTTTTTCCAAACTCAAGTCATTCTTACATAGCTAGACAGAAAGGCAGGCAGCAGATAAGACAGTGGGAGACAGGTCCTTGATGCTCTATGAACTTGGTCATTTTGTTGAAGACATTTCATTTCATTACCCAAACTAGGTAATGACTCATTAGTTTGGGTAATGAAACGTCTGCAAG